>NC_048893.1:124498922-124645213 GCF_011077185.1 Oxyura jamaicensis
CATCCCAAAGGGCAATACAGCCCAGCCATTTCTCAAAAGAAACTGAAGGATAAACAAATTTCAAGCTGTCAAAGTCATACGGTACGACTCCTTACTTCAAAAACTAGAATCCCTGAATGCTTCTGAAAAGAATTCTTTACTGAGGAGAACTAGTTAGCTTAAATTAGGGATATACCTTCTGCTATCCTAAAAAATGAACCTACCAAGTCATTAAAAAAAAATGAGAAGTCAAAGCGTGCAGACGAATAATTAGCACCACCTTAATGTGTATTTGACAACATTTCCAAATTCTCTAATGCATTTTGAAGATACTATTAGACTCCTCCTGGGATGATTTCTTCTGCCTGCTAGGGATCACTCAACCAAAACTGTCTGGAAGTGATCCCTTCCCCACACTCTTCTCTGTGTCCAGAAGACAATATTGATAGGGACCCAAGTGCAAGGGTGGGAGAGGAACTCTCAGGTAGCGGGGACATAACAGACAAGGTGAGCTGGTGGAAAGAAAAAAAAAAGAAACAAAACTCTGTAGCACTACAAACTACATCTCAAAGTAAAGCAAAGCAACTCTAACTCAACAAAAGGAAAGATATGTACCAAAAAACTTATCTGAATTTAAACTAAGCCATAAAAGGAGAGCCTGCTAGCATTACCTGGGATCACATCTATCTAGATCCTGGCCTACCTGTGGCACAATGCTAACGCCAATACAAAAAACAGTGAGCTAACACAAGGGACTGGACGGGGACAACAGTGCCATAATGTCTTCCAGTGGTAGCATCATGTTATCCCCGCTTCAAGTAAACATTTGCATATTGACACTGTCCCATTGCAGACATAACAGCTCTAATCACATTTCTGCATTCTATTATACTCAAAGCTGTGAGCTCAGAAGTGCAACCAGAACTGATACATCAGCTGAAGTCAGAAGACAAGCCGACAGACTACTTTTCCTTCCCCGAGCACGTTACTAATTAAATACACCACATATGCCTGTGGGATAAGGAGGGGCTTGTACTGAGTCAGACTTCACTTGCTGAATGCTCTCATTTATTGCAGAAACAGGAGTGTAGGTAACCATGAGTTATTAAACTGTACAGAGAGGTAGGTGACCCAAGGGCCGAGGACGCTGTAAGCAATGGGCAGTAATGAATCACATCCCAACCTCTATAGCAAAGCTTCTACTGGCAAAGTCACCAGAACTAAATCATACTTTTCACAGGACGCCAGCATTTGTTCTTCATTTCCTAAGCATTTAGTTAAATGCATCTCTGTATTCTGCAAATGTGATCTCAATACTCCTAGCTGCAACTGACAGCACTCAGAGACATGCATAAGGCAAAGTAAGTTTTATAAAGATGCTTTATACTGCACTCAGAAAAACTGGGTACCATCCACCTTAGGTTGCATCCTTCAATTCAACAGACGTCTGATAACTCTGTCCTTAGTCTGGATAGTTCCTGACCTGTAGCAGCTGATCAGAAACACCACAAGATTTCCAGAGGCATCGTGCTCATCAAGCCTCTAACACTGAATCAACAGTTATCTTAGAATGCTGGAGCCAGAAGGCGTGCAACTGGAATTTGCAACGAATTAAGACAATGGAATCGTACACTGAGCAAACACACACCAATTATTATGGTGAAAGGAATAACGAAGCCAGGTTTCCCATGGCTTTAAGCTTCACATTCAGATTACCAAGATCCTAGTAAGCAAAACTCAGGGTAAAACAGGCCTCACAAAGAGGCCTCTGATGTTGAATAAGATTTGATCAGTATGTTTAACTGAGGAATATTAATGGCACTTCTTTCCTCCTCCCAAGGTATTTTAAGCAGTTTTTATATTTATGGTTGCTGGGTTAGAGTAAAAACCAGTCAGGAGACTGAAAAAACTGAGGACAATGTATACCGAACTGACATCTACCACCACATGACACTGTGCATTCGCCTAGTCAGTATACACAGATTGCTGTGCCCCCTCGCCGTCCGAACATCTAAACGGCACCCTTTACTTCGTGCCGACACTTGTGTAATTGCAGCGTGGATCGACCAACGCCTAAATTAACCAAAAAGCGAGCCGGAAGAGCTCCCTGAGCCACCAAGTCACGCGTGGGAAGTGGGCAGCTGGAACCTCCTGAGTGGGTATGGCTCTGAGCAAGTTGCAGGTTCTTACAAGGACGTGAGGCTGCACAAGCTTTATTTCCTGGTTGGGCACGGGGAAGCACACAGCGGGCAGACAGCTGCTTAACGCTAACCCAAGGGGGCCCGTAACACACTTGCATGACACACTCTGCCTCCAAAAGGCAGGATCGCGGGGGGGGGGGGGGAACACCCCGGCAGTGCCACACCAATTTCTGCTTTTTCACAGCGGCGGCGCCTTAGGGACTCCCCGCGGGCTGAGGCAGTGCGGGACCTCCCCTCACGGCGCTCCACCGCCACCTGAGCGGCGTCCGAGCCCCCCTCACCGCCGCCGCCCCCCCCGCCCCCGCCAACGCCGTGCGCACGACGGGCAGCGGCGAGAGCCAATAGCTGCGCCCCGCCGCGCCGCCGCCGGCCAATAGCAGCGGGCGCGGTGGGCGTGGCCCGCCCGGCCCGGCGGAGAGCGTTGGGGCCGTTGCGAACGTTGAGGGAGCGTTCCCCGCGCACCGCCGGCTCGCGCCTGCACCCCCCCCCCCCCTCCCGTCCCCCTTCTCTCCCTCATGGCGGCCGCTCCCTCACCCGTCCCCTCACCTACCCGACATGGCGGCGCGGGGGGAGGGCCTCGCTGGGGCGGCGGAGCGAGCCGGGGCTCGGGCACGGGCAGGTGTGGCCGGAATGCGGCGTTGGAAACGGAAGCGACTTGTGCGAGGCGAGCGGCGGAGGCTGCCGGCGGGCAGTGCGGCTGCGCGACGCGCCCGGCAAACGGGAGCAGGGCGGGCGGGGCTGGGGCCGCCGCCTCCTTCTGCCTCTCCTCGGCCTCGGTCAGCGGCAGGCTGGGGCTGCCCCAGCCCCTGCGGGGGGACACAGCGACCGGGATGGCCCTCGGGGTGCGGGGGGGCCCGGTGGCAGGTCCCCTGCCCCGGGTGGCACCGGCTGTTTGCCTGCTGCACCCTCGCAAGCTGGGGAAATCCAGTCACAGAGGGGGATGGACGGCAGCGAGAGGTTGTCCTCGACTTGCGAGAGAGTTTGTGACTTTATAAAGTGAGGTGACTTCTGATGGGAGTGCCGTGGGAGGGACAAAATGTACAAATTGCAGCCTCACCTTCTTACATAAACGTTTCTGTACTTTTTGCCCTATCTCCATTACTGTATGCTAACCACTCTTTTTTTGTTGTTTGTTTTAATTAATTCCTTGAAGTTGAATTTAAAACATGGGGATAGTGTCTCTAAATACCATCACGAGCGGGCACAGTGGAGCTGTGGGATTTCACAGAATCAGAGAATCATTAAGGTTGGAAAAGACCTGCAAGATCACCTGGTTCAATCACCCCTCTACCACCAGTGTCACCCACTGAACCATGTCCCTAAGCACCACGTCCAAGCTTGCCTTGAACACCCCTAGGGAGGGTGACTCCACCACCTCCCTGGGCAGCCCGTCCCAATGCCTGACTGCTCTGAGAAGAAATGTCTCCTCATTTCCAACCTGAACCTCCCCTGGCACAACTTGAGGCCATTCCCTCCAGTCCTATCACTAATTATCTGTGAGAAGAGGCCGACCCCCAGCTCCCCACACCTTCCTGTCAGGTAGCTGTAGAGAGCAATAAGGTCTCCCCTGAGCCTTCTCAGACCAAACAACCCCAGTTCCCTCAGCCGCTCCTCACAGGACGTGTGCTCCAGGCCCCTTCATAGCCCTTCTCTGGACATGCTCCAGGGCCTCAATGTCCTTGTAGTGAGGGGCCCGAAGCTGAACACAGCACTCGAGGTGCGGCCTCACTGCAGGGGTCTCAGCCTTTCTACCTGAGTGCTTGGACCAGCACAGCACAGTACAGGAGCACAAGGGTAGGTGGGAGCCTGAGTAGGTGGAGCACTCTGCTCGGGCCCCTTCCAGGGCTGTCCCATCAGAGCCCAAGCCCCAGCAGCCAGGTGTGAAACCCATCCCCATGAGTCACCACCAGAGGAGCTCTGCACTGAGGGGGCTGATGCCTAGGGGTATGGGACAGGTTATGGGATACATGGGAGGGATTGCACAAGACAATTTAGCATTAGGGGAGGAACCGACAGCGAGGGAAGAGAGAGATTTAGGTGAATAGGGGAGGAACAAGTGTGTCTTCATATATTCCTTTCTTGTTCTTCCCTGGGGGGACTCCCTTTTGTTTATGTGGGGGTGTGGGTGCAGCAGCTGGAGTCACACCATGGGCTGGGGGCCCTGTGCCTGTGGTGCTGCATCAAGAGCAAGCACAAACGAGTTTGTGAGCACCAGTGAAGGTCAGGCAAGACCGTCCTGTCAGGAGGCAAAATGGTCTGGGGGCCAGGGATGTCTATGAGGGTGACATCATGGCAGGGAGCTGGCTTTTAGGGACCAGGGGAATGCCAGCCAGCTCCGCATGGGGACTGGGGGGAGGGAGGCCTGTGACAGCAGCTGCCATAGAGCTGTGGCATCAGGGACACACACATGTGCGTGACAGCAACTGGGGAGACTGGGATCCATGGGGTAGACTGGGTGTGAGCCCTGCTGCTGGAAGGATCCCCACAGTACCCATGCTTACATATATGTGGATACACTAGTGGACTCCAACCTACTCAGGCATAGAGAAGCTGGATGAGTGCTTCTCGTGGGTGCTGTCTGTTTGGGTGAGGGCTGTTTTTGTCTGTGTGCTGTGTGGCTGGCTGCGTGTATGCCTACATTTGTGGTGTGTGTGTGCTCTGCATGCGTGTCAGGGGAATATGCCTTCAGCCTCACTGCTGGTTGAACTCGTGGGTGTGAAGCTACATCAGCTTTGCCTCTCCTGGGCTCTTGGATCCAGCACGATGTATTTTCCTCTAGCGTGTATTCTGTTCTTAAAGCTTAGAGCATACATCTGAAAGATTCCAGGCAGAAAGAACTAGAAAATAATTAAAAGCTGTTTCCCATATTGGTGAGAAAGGTAGAATGATGATATAGCATGCAGTTAGTTGCTTATTTTCTGAGAAAGGTTGTGTAAGAGTTAGGTACATATAAAAGGACTATTTAGAGACTTTGCCTTATTTCCTCCTAAGTGTTTTCAGAGAATCTGAAGGATTAGTCAATGCTTCCTTTATTCCTTCCTGATCTTTAGTAGGATTTAAAAGCCTGTTTTCTCTTTGACATTGATAGCTAGGTGAAAGACCATCATCTACAAGCCCCATCTTGAATCACATCAATGTGGTACATCCAGTTCCTTATGCAAGCGATTCTTCACCAAAACGTCAGATTTACTGCTGCTTTTCAATTAAAGTACAGGGCTGGAAGAGCACTGACTGAGTAAGCCAAGAGCTTTGTTTTCCCAGAAAGCTTGAGGTGACAGGAGAATGCCCAAGTGATAGGCAGTCCAGCTGTTTGCAAGGTAAGCTTTTATCTTCCTCATTTTTTTTTATTTTTTTTTTCTGGTGTTTTGTTTGTTTGTTTTTGTTGTTTTTAATGATAGGGCATCGATTTATATATGTCTAAGGAAGGAGTCACTGAAAATAATGATTTGGGAAGAGGTATATCTTGGAAGGCCACAGAGGCTGCGTAGGAAACTGAGACGCACACTGCCGACTATGGAAGGGAAGTGCTCAGGACAAGGATAGAGAAATGTTGGCTTTCAAAGGAAACAGACTGAAAAAGTTTGTACAAATATCTGATTTCTGTACTCTTGTGGGACAACGGTATTTGGAGGAGCTAACAAGAAAGATATTTGAGGAAGGGGTAAGATGAACCCAATCTTTAGGATGTGAAGTTAATTAGAAAGTGTTATCCGATACACTAGAGGCCAAACATTTCCGAGTTACAGCATGTGATTTTAGAAAACTTTGTCTTGAAGATAAAAAGTGGTAGACATTCCACAGTGGTAGACATATACAAATATTGTTTCAGTGGCTTGCTAATCACGTAGAAGAAATGATGGATTTGAAAAGAAAACTGAAACAGGTGGAGGTAGGCAGGAGATTGTTATAAGGCAAGGAGTCAGCTAATAGTTAATACATTTGAATGCGGAATCATACTTTGAGAAAGAGTGAGAAAACCTGATCGACAAGGCATTTGTTTTTCTTGGATCAGTTTTCACATAAACTTTCCTGGAATTAATTTGTTGGCCATCTTTTCTGGTACTTATATTTTGATTTAATTGGATCCAATGACTCTAAGCTTATCTACTTTATCTGCTTCTGAAAGGTCTTCATTTCATTAAAACTTGGTATTATATATTGCTGGATATTTCAAATGACAAGCGAAGCTCTGGACTAACTCCAGTTACACATTGGTCTTCATAGATCCCAGAACTTGTTTTGTGTATTGATTTGACAAAAGTAGCAGAAATGACAGCCTAAATTTACATGTTTAGGGTTTGCTTGATGGTTCAGCTGGCTTTGCAAAGTGAAATGCATAGAAACAGATTGCAATATTGGGATATTATGGTTTGGCATCAGTAGTTAGAGGGTGTGGTCTATATTTCATTCACGTTGCTTTGGATCAGCCCTTAAATTATCTACAAAAAAAAAAAAAAAAGAAAGAAAAAAAAGAAAACAGTGAAAGCGTGAGGCCCAAGAAAAGACTCCAAATAATCCAGTTTTGAACCTATAACATTCTTAAATGGTAATTAAACCACTTGTTGTCATTGCTCATAATGACGAAATTATGTAAGGGTTGTCCAT
This sequence comes from Oxyura jamaicensis, assembly GCF_011077185.1. Classification (NCBI taxonomy): domain Eukaryota; kingdom Metazoa; phylum Chordata; class Aves; order Anseriformes; family Anatidae; genus Oxyura; species Oxyura jamaicensis. Next base: position 124,505,708 of record NC_048893.1, read on the forward strand.
CTGCTGTTGAATAAGAACACCTGCTTTTAAAGAACACCTGAAAGAGGTACTTTTTAAAAGGACAGCATTACTGTTAAAGAGCGAACACTAAATACTGGTAATGACATTACAGTTCTGTGCCAGCCTTTTAAATGTATAAATAAACTTGAGTGATTGGGAACCGAATTCCTTCAGATTTTGGATGTCATTTACTCATAGAGATGTTTTTATCTGATTATTTCTTTTTTTCCAGCTTTGGAGGCTTGTAATAGATCTGAGCTAGATTCTATGTGACTGGTTACCCAAGTGACCAAGCCATGGGTTCAGTGATGTTATTTGTGCAATTTTCTCAGTCTCGGTGAAAGCCACAGTGTGAATTTCCACGGGAAACTCATTGGATGATTGGTGCCTTGTGTGTGGGTTTTTTGTTGCCTTCTTTTTAATGCATGATAAAATAAAATGGAAACAACCTAGCACCAAATCAAAACTATTGCAAAACCATTATTAGAGGGCAAGGCATCTCTTATTTGTTCATGTGCTGTTGCCAAGAAAGCCTGTTTTCCTGCTTCATGAGTACCTCTCTGTTGCTGCTAGGCATGGAGAGCAGTGCCTTAACATGAACAGTCTGAACTGACCTATGAGTTGACCAAGAAATGGCATTTCCTTGGCCTTTGTTATTCTTCTCTTGGGGCTGAAGGAGCAGTTCCTGCCTCTCCCCTCACTCTGGCTGAAGATGACTGAATAAAAAGGGAGCTGTGGAAGCAGTTGCTTCCTCACAGGAATAGTTTATGGTAGCAACTTTAATGTGAAATGACGATAGGAATAGTAATGTACTATCTGGATAAAGTTCTGTTAAAAAAAAAGGTAGCTATCTATCCAGAGTGAAAATTAATAAAAGCTACTATATCTATTCCTAGCACTGTCACTACCATTGCTGTTTTGTGCATCTTCTGAATTTACCTTCTGAATAAACAGTAAACTTAATTGAGAATGCCTCTCTTTTATAGGATAAAATTGCTTTAACATTCACAGTGGTTTTCTGATTTTCCAACCCTGGGGAAGTTTAAATGTCAATGCAGATGAATCAAGTGGGAAAGATTGTCCTTAGCTGCTTGCCTGTTTTGCTATCCTGACCTTGACCCTGTGTTGGAGGATGTGGGTTCATCATGAATACACTTCCCCTGTTTTCTGTTTCAGGAGTATATCCAGATGACGTGATATGAAACCTCTTCCATTCATACTGAGGTAACTGAAGACAGACATCATCAGTCAGCAGAGCTGGATAACCTGCGTTCAAGAACTTACAGACTCACAGAATCATCCAGGTTGGAAGAGACCTCCAAGATCACCGAGTCCAACCTCTGACCTAATGCTAACAAGTCCTCCACTAAACCATATCCCTAAGCTCTACATCTAAACGTCTTTTCAAGACCTCCAGGGATGGTGACTCGACTGCTTCCCTGGCCAGCCTGTTCCAATGCCTAACAACCCGTTCAGTAAAGAAGTTCTTCCTAATATCCAACCTAAACCTCCCCTGGCGCAACTTTAGCCCATTCCCCCTCGTCCTGTCACCAGGCACGTGGGAGAATAGACCAACCCCCTCTTCTCCAGGCTGAACAACCCCAGCTCCTCCCTCAGCCGCTCCTCGTAAGACTTGTTCTCCAGACCCCTCAAGTCTTACGAGGAGCTTAGGAGAACCACTGAAGGGTTCTTATGACCAATAAGGTTGGGCGCTATAAAAGTTTCAGGAGAATACCTAGAAGCCAGTAGTTAAAAACACAACTGGGACAAGCAGGGTCAACAATCTGTCACCCTGAGTTTAATCCCAGAATCAGAACAGTAAATACATGCTTCTGTCACCAAGTAAAGAAATAAAAGGAGGGAGATGTAATTGACACAACCAAAAATAGGTTTATGGAAATCAGCGTTAGGGCTGCAGCCAGCATTTAGCTGCCCTCTTTTGGGGCAGTTTGTTGCGGGAGCTGAAATGGTGAAGGGGTGTTAAGGTGGAGAATAGGTTCCAGCTCCCAAAGGTGACAGTGCCAACGGCACAGGAGTTGAAGAGCAAAATTATCAAACTCAGTGTAACACCACAAGCTGAGGATGCCTGACATACTCGTGATTGAAGATCGAGATCCAGGAAATGCTTTGATATTAAAAACCTCATTTAAACACCTAAGAGCCCTCACATTCAAACAAAGGCTCCAAACCTTTGGAGGAACCACCTTTCTTTCTCCTGTGGGTGGCTGCCGAGTTGAGAAAGTGCTGTTGTGTTTTCAGGTGTCTCCACCCACGGTGACACATTCCCTCGGTGCAGGTATGCATTGCGGTGTATCCCTGGGGCTGTCGGCCTGCTTTTGCGCAACAGCCTCTTCGAAAGGCCTCTTCGTAGACATATGATAATGGGAGTGTCCCTCGCTGACGGGACTGGCCCTCTCACAGGCTGAATTTGAAACTGTGGTACTATAACAACAGTTCTGCCTGTTGCTGCCCCGTGCTGGAACAGCCCAGCAGGCAGAAAGCCATGTGGGTGGTGGGAATGCAGCCCCGTGTGCTGCACAGCCTGGGAGAGCAGCCTGGCTCTGCCAGCAGCATTCCTCCTGTGCGGCCTCCCCAAAACACAACGCTGTTCTAGGCATAATGAAGAGCCAAGCGCCAGGAAAAGGCAAATCTGGAAGATGGATGGCTGCAATCCAGTGACCAGACCCTTGGGGAAGTACTCGCTTTCTCAGATGTGTATGTGTTATGCAGAGCAGAAGATAACAGAGAGAAATACTCCCCAGAGCAGGCACATCAGTACCTGCAGAGTTCTTGCCTTAGTCCCTTCTCTGAAACAAGATTTATTTTTATGGTGGATGAATGTTTCTCTTTTTAAACCTGCTCCAGCAAGAGATGAAAATTAGAACATGCCTCATTTTTCTAGCTCAAGGAGGACCCCACTTGATACCATGTTTGAGCTGATTGCCAAGTGTCTGAAAACACCGTGGGTGAAGTGTATAGGTATATTTGTTGTTGGGGGTGTGTGCATATATGTGTGTTGGAATTCCATTCTGTGGAGAAGGTACCATAATTTTCACTGTAGCATCTTAAGTTCTTACACCCACGTGCTTTATTATCTTCCAAACAGAAAGCACCCCCCACTTGTAAGTCATCCTGTGCATGTTTCTATGCATTCCACACAGACACCCACACAGCGTGTTGGGATGCTTTGCCGAGCAGGAAGGCACAACCTGAGAAGAGCTTGTATATGCAGTGATGCTCCATGTAGTATCTGGTTTATATTACCACGGGACGGGCTTGACTGTGGTACGCTGCGTACGTGTACCCAAAGGTACACGCTGAAGCCTGGATTTTGCAAAGACTTAAAAAAAAAGTCACCGACTTCACATATGTTGTAAGTAGTTACAAAGATTTCAGCTTGTATATATAAAAAAGCAACGGGTATATTTTATGAGGTCTAATGTTTAATTTTCTCTCCACTGAGCATGAAAAAAATACACAAGTGTACAGCGAGCAGATAAAAACCAGATTGTGCTTGCCTCTGTGGGCTAAGCTCGTCCTGCAGTTCTTGCTTATCTGTACTTCTGGACTGGGAGAGGCGCATAATATACATCAGCAAATGATCTACATAGCCATTAACTGCTTGACCATCTGGTTGAAACAAATGTTATAGAAGCTGATTCCCACTTGGAGACCACTCTGGTACCACACCCATAGGGGAAATCTTCATATCTTTGCGAGGCACTATTTCAAATAGCTCAGCTGTGCTCCCCAAGGCTGATTTTTCCACTCTAAGGTACTAGACTTTCATATTTCAGCTTTAATCCATGTGCGCTTTCTAAGTACCCATGTACAGGGTTGCAAAGCTACTGACAGAATGACAGATGAAGGAAAAGCATCTTCTCTTCCCCCTTTCCTGCAAGTTTTAGAACATTTAACCCACCTAGAGTGCATGTCCAGACTTCTCTGTCTCCCAGACAGAGAAGTCTAACCAAAACGACTAAACCTAGAAGTGCAAATGCTACCTTATTTTATGTTCATAGTTTATCACCTGCCTTTTCGCCACTGCTTGCTTTATGTGATAAGGTTCAGTCACTGGACGCTTTATGCCTTGGGTCTTACGTGTTGCAATTTATTTTCCAGCCAAAGATAAAGTAGCAGTCTTTCCATTATTTTTGATCTCTGCTTCCTTTCTTCCCTGCTTAACCTGTTGTCCCCTCTAGAATCTGGGCAAATCCAGCAGTCTTTATATTCTGGCAAAATTGTACTTGGGGGCTAAATTCCACTTAAACCCAGTGACAGTTTTGATTGGATACAGATTTTTCCCTTACTTGGTTTGTACAAAAACTTAAATTGAAGGGAAAACAAGATCAAGTGGTTTGAAAGGCGTGATGCACTGAGACTTACTTCTGGAAAAACTGTACTCATAGTCCAGTAGATCCCACTTTACATTTCATTACAAGTAAAGAGAAGGTGTGATTTAATTGCAGTCACGTTTATTTGCAGTTTCTATACACACTTTCTAGGTAATCAAACTTTTCCGACACATTTTTTGAGAGGGGTTCACAATGAAACTGTCACCGTTTTTACTAAAAATAAATACAAGACTTAAAGTGTTGCACAGCTCTAAAATATACAAAGGCTTGGATTTAATGTAAACTTTGAAAACATTTTACAAAAGAAACCATCTTTGCAACAATTTAAAAAGTTCATATTTACAAATATTACAAAAATACAAAATGGATGCAAGTCCATAAACCATTGTCTTTTCTGCCAGCATGAACTGGTGCTAGTACCAAAATAGTTACACTGTAACCTTCTTAATTTTTTTTTTTTTTTAATTCTTGAAGTCATAACCTACAGTATTTCTCTATATCTGCCACCATTGCAGCAAATGCACTCAATCACTGACCTTTGGCAAAAGCAAATATATGCTTTATTTGCTACAACTATTCCATCTTCTCTATGCTGCCACGAAAAAAAAAAAAAAAAAGAAAAAAGAAAAAAAAGGGGAAAAAATGTTACTTCTCAGAACACACAGCTGTGTAGCTTCCAAAATCATTTCCAGAACATCAGTGCAAACAACGGAACAACAGGTTGAAACGATGGTTGACTGGTGGCCGTTAGGCACGTACTGTACCCTGTTTCAAGATGTCTGATGTTCCCCTTGCTCTACAGCTTGTCCTCCGGTGCCTTGGAGGCACACCTGCAACACCAAAGGGGTCTCCCTCCATTTGTTCTCCTCTGCCTCCCACATTTGTTATGAACTCTCTTCTTCACAGTGGATTTACAGTGGCTTTGTTTGGGTTTTGATCCTCTGAATAGAAAATAGGAAGAAAGCCCCTCATAGATTTTAATCAAAATAAGACTGTATTTCAACGTGATTGTTCTCTGGCCATATTGTGTGTGAACTATTGCCTCACAATTCAAGTCAAAAAACATTTTAGCATATATATATTTTTATATATGGCACCTATGAAATTGTTGACTGGTAATAAAAAGTGGTATCACCAAAGTCAATTCAGCTGTATTCTCTTTACAGTTTTGAAGGATTCTTTAAAGCACATAGAACACCTTTAAGGGCAAACATGTTATAAAAGAGCTCCTGGTAAAATTTTAGGGAAAATGACTTAAGATGACAAACTAAGGAGTTTCTGCCCAATACCTAAACTTCCTTTACTCATGTTCTCCAGAAAGTGTTTTGTTATATGCTATACAATTCCTATTAAAACATTCCCACTCATTCATTTCACTTGTGTTTAGACTTATTTTCTTAACTAAGCTACTAATGTGACTAGCCTTTAATTTCCAAACCTTGCCCCACCTACCTTTTTAAAAACTACTCTAGACTTCCCTCTTTTGAAGCCCTTTAGCTGATTTACCACCCCTCTTCCCAACACACATACCACATGCATAGTGATTCCATCTTGCATACTGCACACAACCAGACTACACAGGAGGACGGTAGGATACCCTGAATTATATATTTCTTGTGGTAAACGCTAGACAAAAACGAGACACAAACCTTATGGGAAATAACACTCAGGATTTGTTAAACCATTCTGACTTGCTCAAACTCTTTAAAATCATAATCACTTTAGGTTGAACCTTCCTCTTAAAAACACAATCTGCCCTCTTAAAACTCTCAGCTTTATGCATTACATGAATAAAAGCACACACACACAAAAAAAGGAAAAACCCATTTCACACATCCCACTTCCCTATTATTTACTTATGCTTAAAGCCAGCTTTGAGTTGATTTCTTTAGTACCAAAGTACGCTCTTCCTGCCATCCTACTCAACCTGTCCTACTGCACACCAAATTCCTTCTTGTAATATTTTCTCTGCGCTAACCTTTCCTCTATTCCTCTACTCCAAAGCATATCCTACAGCAAACAACACCAACTGCACAAATTTTGGACAAAGAGGGCCTTGTTCTCTGAGTAGCATGGTCAGGCTACATCATCGGAAACCATGATGGCCCAAAGGAGAATCAGGCCAGTGACTTGTTTTATTTCATTTAAAAATTAAAAGCATAAAGCAACCTGTGGGTTAGGCTTAAAAGTACACGTCCTTTCAGTTTTAAGACAAGAAAATTCAAGTAACTTCAAGTAATTCAGCTTTTATTTCCCTGCCTTCATTTGTATCAAAGCAGTTGCTTTGATTTGTCTCCTCTCCCACCCCATCCCAGTCCCCCACCCTGTTGCACGTTTCTGGTGAACCCAGACGAAATCCAAACTGTATGTGGCTGGCACAATGAAGCAGAGCTTTCCCCCTCCCGGATTCACAATGAATATAAATAATGCATACACATACCTATTTCCCAGCTACATTTTCACAGTGTCATTTTTGTAAATATTTAGGTAGCATGAATCTCATCAGCACAAAGAGAAAGCTTCACTGAAAACTCATCGCAGATATTTACTGATAAATTGAAAGCGCTTGTTGCATGCTTATAATTTATTTGTTTCCCTTAAGAGCCAGAAACTAATCATGTTTAAAGATTATAGTTACCAGGTTATGACTGTGTTATGTATCCCAATAACCTAACAGGAATACGAAAGGAAGTACTATTTCCTCGCATCTGTTCCCGCCCAAGCAATCCCTGTTAGCACAAAGGCCCAGGGGACACCGTCAGATGGGACCGTTTGGGGCTTCGTATCAGAAATGACTTTGTTGTGTCAGAAGCACGCCTGCCTTCCCAGCCAATTATCACGGTGAAACTCACAGCTGCACTTTTCAGTTAGCTTGTTGGGAGCTACTTTAGAAAGACAAATGGTTGCTTTAATCCGATCTCAGTCAGCCTTTACGTTTTGTTAGCTAAGGTGGAGAATTCCTTTTGACTGTTAAATGTCGTCTTTGAGGCTTATATGGCACCAAAAGTGGTTGTTGGCGGCCATGTGAATTTATGTTTGATATGAAAATGGTATTCACAGAATACAGTTATTACATTTGACTTCTTTTGTCTTCTATAAACAAAGTTATTATGCGGTAAATTGTTTGCCACGTGTCCACTTTTTGATAATTCTATTTACAAATTTCTATCAAAAATATGGTATTTACATATGTTTTGTTAATTTCTTCTAAATTTTGTTTCAGCTCATTTTAGTGTAGAAAAATACCAATCCTCAAGAGCATTTGTTTTTTTTTTTTTATTTTTCTCCCTAGGGAAGCACTACAGTGAGGGATTTGTTTCTAGATGGGCAACTTCTGGGAAAAAAAAAAAGAAAAAACAACACAAAAAGTCTCTTTGAACTCTACGAAAACTGTATAGCCTTGAAATCTACAGTGACAACAGAAATGAGAGTGGGATAAATGAAATGAAACTAAAAGAAAATAGAATAGACGTAGCATATCTTTCTACTTTTAGAAAATGTAGAGTAATAAATAGCTACAGCTGTAGTCCTGTTTCCCCAGCATCTGATAAACACAAACACATTTAAGCATCGATATTGCCCTGCAATTATTATTATTATTATTTCTTTGACTGCTACAGCGTTGGCCTCTTATATTCACATCCTTACACAACCCGCGTGGTGTCAGCAGTCCCTGGCAGCCTACGTTGAGCTCTGAGAAGACCGGTCATCGTGGGGGCTGCCATCCGAGTTCTCGGTCTCTCCCTCCGAGATGGCCTGCATCGGCGTGTTGTACAGCCTGCAGCGCACGCTGTACCGGCTGCTGCTGGCTGCTGGCGGTGCCCGGGAGCGCCCCACTCGCGAAGATGCTGACATGGGAAAGCTCTTGGAGGAGAATCCTTCTGCATTGACCCTCGGGGAGCAGGGGGACAGCGGGGACAGCACATCGGGGCTCGCCGCTGGGGGAGACTCATCCAGGCTTTGGGCAGCATCCGCTGTCAGCTCTCCAGGTGACTTGGGCAGAATTGGACTCTTCAGGATTTCCGTGGCGGACATCCTGTAGCTAGAGTCAGACCGACTGCCCTTTTTAAGGAGCAGCAGTTTAAACTCCTCGTTAGATGTGTTGGACTTCTTGGCATTCCTGTATATAAGCCCGGGGGACCTCTGGCTGCTTATGGGAGCACCCGTGCTGCTGGTGGGCGGCACACTGCTGGCGGGCAGCGTAGTGCTGGCGGGCGGCTGGATGCTTGTTCCAGAGGAAGCTCTCAATCTGTTCCTGACAGACAGGTCTCCGGAGTCCTTTCTCCCAAGAACTTTCCTTTTCGATCTGTAAAAATACAGAGGAATGTTCTTTCATACACTATCTTTGTAGAAGAACGCTTCACGCTAGCCTGGAGTTTCACAGATTTGTCATGCTTTTAAACTAGCTGGAGCTCCCTTAATCCCTCTCAGTCTTACCCAGCTCTTCCAAAACAACTCATGCACAAACAGCTCTTTATAAAGACAATGATGATTACAGAGTCCCAGGTTAGCCAAATACTCATCGAAACCCATTTAATATCAGAAATCTTTAATTTCGGCTGTGATCGCAAATTTCAGCTGAATACAAAACACTAAATTTGAAGCGATGCCCTCTCGTCGCTTCAGTGTGACAGTTCACTCATTAAGATAGAGCTGGCGGTCAGCACCCAGAAACCACTGTGGGGACTTTTCTTTGGATACATGTGTTCGTTAGAGAGAACAGCCTGATGTTATTTCTCAAGCATCCTGCACGTGCTGTAGATACTCATAATGCACACGTGTGACCAGTACCCACTGCTCCTGACCCCTGGTAATATGGTTAGCATCATCAATGCCATTAAATAAGGCAAACGCCCACAATATGTAAGCTAGCATCAGCAGGATTTCAGGACTTCCAGTACCATTGCTGGCTGGGATACTCGTGCATGCCACCACACCACACCAGCCATGTCTGCTGCCGGGCAGGACAAGGCCTAACCAAAAGAAAGTTAGATCACCTGTGAATGACTGCAAACAGGTCCTCAGTAGTGCGAGGTTTGTTGGGAGACACAAAAACATCCTCAGCTTCAGCCTGAGAGTCTTCACTCAGCGGGGACACGATGGAATCGTCACTTGGAGAAGACTCTAAGGACAGAAGCCATGGTTAGAGTCACAGCCCGCCATGTTTTGAAGCAGCACTGCTAAGGCAAGGCATGAGCTTGGTGTGTGAGCCAACAGCCAATGCTGGTGACACAGACTATCCTCTAACTACCATGCATGTTGCATGTCAGAGCCATGCGGCGGGCACTGCTAGGGCCCAAGAGCAGGATCTCCTGCTTGTGGTACAGGTGCTGGCACCAGCTCTGCAGTGGTGACAGTGCAGCAAGGCAGTGCTCCTCCCTCTCCTGTTTTTGGCTGGCACATAGCACAAGGGAAGAAGCATTTATCAGAGAAATATGCCCCTCTGAGAGAGCACACAGCATCTCTGGGTGGCTGCTCCGCTGGTGGACCAGGAGGGCTCACCACGGCCTGTGGAGGCATGCCGAGTGACACCTCCAGTCCTCAGGGCGCCCAGTTTTGTCACCCGGTCACTGCCAGTCACACCCAACCCAGAACAGACAGAGGACACGACTGACCTTTCAGCGACAGCTCTTCTGTGCCACCTGCTGTCTCGTCCGCCCTGCCGGCATCGGAGGCACTTTTGGTAGGAATACCTGATGTGATGTCGTTCTCCTGCTTGCAACTTGCTTCACCGAGCGAGTTTACTGCTGCCGTCTCTGATTCAAAGCTGATATTCCCAGGCACGTGGTGGCTTAAATCGAGTTGGTGCTTAACCTGATCGCTGACATCCACTCCCTGCACCCGAGCGGGGCTTTCAGCCGCAGCGCCAGGCTCCAGCTGCTGCCCACCACCACCAGAGAGCTCCAGTTGAGCCGGCGTGCGCTCAGGGCGGCCGTCTACTTCTGCTCCCCAGTTAGCTTTCTCCGCTTCGTAATCACCTGTGGGGATGGCCGAGCCTTTCTGAAACCCTTCTGTAGGAACAGCACAAGACTGATTTAGTGCACTGTCTGGCAAGCGCTCGGTGGCCAGGGGCACTTGGTCCTTCACGGGTTTGATTTCAACCAGAGCCACGCTTGCTGAAATCAGAGTTTCTTGCTCGCGATTACTCTGCCCGCTGAAAGAGGAGCTCTTTTCTAAGGGCGGTTTTCCAGGGCCCGTTTCTACCGGGGAAGCATCGATGTATGACATGATGGCCTCCTCAGTGGAGTACTGCCGCGATACCGGCTTCTTGGTTAAGAGCGGCCTCATTTTGCCTGGTGAAACATCGTTTGCCACCAGCGCGGTCTCTCGGATGCAGAGCAGGTCAGGAGTGCTGCCCTTCTGCTTTGCTTCTTCGGGCCTGTTGACGGCCCTGAGGTGCACGGACTTGAGGACGGAGGGCGTGATGGCGAGGGCAGAGGGCGGGCTGGGGCTGAGGGCTTCTCCCACCGTGTTCTGCTTGCTGGGGTTGAAGGCGTGCAGCTGGTGCCGGTGAGCGAATGGTTTGTTCAGGACACTGTGAAGAGCACTTAGGTCGAGATGGGTCGGAGGTATAATTGGGAGTTCGAGGTCTTTGCTTGCAGACACAGTGCCATCTTTAGAGAGCGGCTGTTGCAGCGACGACTTCCTCTCAGGTACTTTTGGCTTCCTCTTGCTGCCCCCCGGAGACAAGGGTCCGGAGAAGAAGGCAGTCGGGAAGGAGGAGGTTGGTGTCTCCGACTGGCTCGAGTACCCGCTGGAGGGAGAGGCCAGACCCGCCAGCTTCTCCGGCGAGGCCAGCTTAAACTCGCTGTCGACGGAAGGGAGGGATGGGGTGGTGGCCCGTGACCCGGACTGCGACGTCTGGGACTCGGAGCTCTCTGGCGACTTGATGCACTCTATGACTGTAGTACCCGTAGCAGTGCTTGAATTAGATAAAGACCTGTAAGGGTCACTAGATTTCAAGTCGTTCAGGAGCCAGAGGTCTGCATAGTGAGGTTGTTCAGCACCTTCGTCTTTAAAGGATGGCATGTCGGCTGTGTCGAACTGAACGTCTTTCAGGCCGCCGTCGCTCTGGCTTGCCCAGGCCAGCTCAGATTTGGGTGGCAGGCTAGAGCCCTCCGCTCTGGAAGGCGTGTTGGAAAACTCAAGCGGCAGCTTCATTTCCCTAGCGGTGTGCGACACGTGCTGCCCACTGCTAATCTTTGGTTCTTTCTTCTCGGGAAGATCCGCGCTGCTCTCAGATTTCCTCAAAGACGAGCTGCGTTTTGGTGGGGCTGGCTTTGCCTTTGGTTTCTTCAGAGAGATGCTCTGCCGTCCCTGCCTCCTGTGGTTCACGCACTCCTGCCAGGCACAGTCGGCCAGGCTGGAGGACACGCTCGCCGTCTGGCCGCTCTCGGAGCCTGCGGCTGCATAGTTGCAAATATAGCTCTTGTTACCCTTGAGACCACAGTCAAAGTGCATGGAGGTATAGTATCCTTCAGTATCCACGGAGAAGTGTGAGCTAGTGTCTGCCTTGTCAGAGGGGGTCTTCTCTAGGAAGCTGTCGTACGTGGCCATGCTCGTGAAGCTTGGGCATCCCAGGCTGTCGGCCTTGGGGCGCTCGGGGCTGAAGTCCTGGCGACAGGAGGCGTCGTGGTGGTGGTGCAGGTAGTTCCACTCGCTGTCGCTCGTGTTGCTGTTGTTGGGGTCATCGAGTAGATCTGCCACGGTAGAGGTGAAGGAGCTCGCCCTGTGGCCTCTGACCTTGTCCACGTGGTCACCAAACTGCTCCGTGATGAAGACACTCGAGTCCTCGTTGGCATTGGGAGCGGTGTTGAGGGACAGCTCGGAGTCACAGTGCGAGGAGCCTGTCAGCGGCGGAGAGGCAGCAGGAGGAATGGTTTCGGACGTCTGAGAGGGACACGTGGAGCTGCTCCCACTCCAGTTGCCACTGGAGGACTGGTGGTCATCCTTCTGGTCCATGTGGCTGCTGAGCAGGACTCCTGCCGTGGAGATGGAGTGAATGGGGCTCCCAAAGGTGTCCGAGTTGGACGAAATCTCACAGCTTCCCGAATCTGCCATCCTTGACAGTCGTGACCTCCCTCTCTCGCTGATGCTGTGCTCAGGGCTGTGCAGGTGCTGAGGGCAAGTTAAGCCTAGGGGCTGGTGCTCTTGTGAACCCTGTTTGCTCAGGACCTCCTTCCCCTTTTTCGGGAGCCTCTCCTGGCTGGCTAGGAAGTGCTCTGCCTCATACGCCGAACTCTTGGTGGCAGCAGCCGGGTCACCCTCGCTGGCTCTCGCACCCTCGCGAGGGAGGCTCCGTGAGCGGATGCGGTTGCTGACGGCGGCAGTGAAGACGGCATCCCCGTTGTCCGCCAGCACCAAAATGTTGCCGGCGGAGTGTGAGAGGGAGGCGACCACGCTCTGCCCCCTCTGCGCGCGGATGCGGCGCCGGGAGGGAGCGGCGATCAAGATTTCTTCCGTCTGGCACTCCGAGTCCCTGGTCCCCGACCGCCGGCTGCCGGCGCTGGAGAAGTCCGGGTTGGCGTGCACAATCACGCTGCGCTCCCTCGCCACCGGCGACTCGTCCGAATCTAGGGTACACGTAAAGCTGGGTGAGAGGCAGCTTCGCGCGTCCCGACACGAGACGACCCGCGGAGACACCCAAGAAGCATATCTGCATTTAATCTTGCTGAGTTTTGTACCAAAGCTAACTCGGCTATAAAATGTACATAAGGCAGACCTCATCCCAGTGAGGTGGGAAAATTCTGCTAGTCCTGCAACGTGATCTCAGTTCTCCTGTTTCTGCAATGTGATCTCACACAGAGCTGATCTTGCTGTGGTAAATATTAAGATGAATATTAACTTTTCAGTTTTTGTCACTGTACTGCAACTGGTTACAGGCAGTTTTCAGGAGTGGCTGCCTGACAAAACACTCCATAAGCTTCTAAAAATAATTATATTCTGACTATGTATCTTTTCAGAAGTTCCATTATCTGCTTCTTTCCTACCAAGAATATTTGCACAGTAACAGGATCTTTGTTTCATAGGTTCTCTGGTTGCTTTTTCCCTATGATAAACACATTCCTTCTGCCTCCGATCAAATTTCACAGCAACTGACCGAGATATCAGAGTCGTCTTCAGATGCAGATGAACATTAAGAAATAATGATCCTGTTCATTTAGTTTTGGGTTAAGACCAATTTTACACTGTATTTGCCCTCAACAGAGTTGCTCCTCATTTACCCGCAAAAGAAGCAAGGCAAGCCACTTGATTTCAAGCAAATATCCTTGGTAATAAAGAATGCAAGGAAGGAATTGAGGACAAGCATGACAAAGAAAAGGAACTTTTAGCAAAGCTTTCAGTGGGGTACCAGCAGCTGTCTCTAATACGGATATCCAACTGATATCTGAGTGAGTTGTGACAGCTCATCACTTTGCTGAGCAACATCTGTCATTTCTTTACCTTCAGATCCCCTCATACAAGAAAAAACTTTCACTTAATCTAGTTACTTTTTATGCACGCAACTATGGGTTTATAACACAAATAAAATGGAAAAAAATAACTGATTAACATTTACACGATAAGAGCCGAACATGTACACCTATATTACTCGGTAAGGCCCCCACTACGTCAGGGCCATATGGAGTAATATAGCTTTGCTTACTGCAGTAAATCAAAAAAACACAACACATCGTTCCCAAACTCCACAACCAGTTACGCTTTCAAGGATTAATTTCTTTGGAAGGCCAGCTACCAGCTCATATCCCTGCAATTTAAGTTGGTTAGAAAGCTATCTATGGAAGAGTTGTATTTATACTACACCTATTTCTTGTTGCACTCTTCTGGGGATGCCAGAGATGGTTTTCCTCCTCCTCAACTTTCGTCTCCGCTGTAGTACAGATTGTGAATGAACAAGAGAGCAGCGTATACTAGCCTCTCTGTCAAAACCAACTCCTGCAACCCATAAATAGGTCTCATTAGCCTTTAGAAATAGTAAACAAATTTTCATGGCTGGAACACAGTGGAGGTATGTGAGCTTGGATTAAGCCTGTGAATAAACATAAGGGAGCCCTTACATAGCTCTTACGTGAATTATGTTACAGTATATCACAGTTTTACATTTAATTCCAGCTCCCCCTCAGCAGCCTGGTCTGCCAAAAGTAACACAAGGACTGAAAAAAAAAAAAGGAAAGAAAGAAAGAAAAATAAAAGAAAATGAAAAAGAAAAGAAAACGAGGAAGGAAATAGAGTTGAGAGCTCTTGGTAGCAGGGCATCTTATAACTATTTATCTGTCTGTCACAGGGATGATGAGAGTTACTTGTCTGCAAGGAGTGATCTTTTCAGCTACAGTCTGACTTACTTTAAGCAACTAAGCATAACAAAACAATTTAAATTTTAATGCCACGTTGCAATAGTTGGGGGCTTCTTAGGAGACCAATATGCCAAAAAGGCTACCATTTCAGAAAGGAGTAACACAGCTAAAATGGGGCAAAGTCCACATGCAAGTTGAGAGAGCAGTCTCCTTGACTATTACACATGGCCAAGGATGAAATAAATGGGCAGCAGGTACTGTGCACCAGCACGCAGCCTGATTTTCCCAAGCACTCGGCTTGCAGCAAGACACATGGGAATCCGCTCTGGGAATCAGCTCACACATTCACTGTCCTAAATTTGCACATTTATTTATAACCATGGTCATGCAGAATGGGCAAGAATTCCTTGTTTTCTCTATGTTTCTATGGAATTGCCACAGGGAAGTCTCTTTGACTTTGTTTTTTACACTGTGGTCAATCTAAAATTAAAAGGAGGACTACCAAAAGGCCACTGCCTGGCTGTGGTCTCGCACAGCTATACACTCCTGCTCTCTAAAGCTGACGTGGGACGGGTCGGAAAAAATGTGCCAGGTCCATAAAAACACTAACATTGGGATCATTGGTGCAGTGGTTTGTAATCTTAAGAAAAATGAACAAACCAAAGTAAACAAAAATAAAAAAAATCCTGATAAAAACTATTTTAATAGCGTATAATTATATAAAACATAATTATACACAGACATACACATACATATTACACTACATAACAATGTAAAACATTAAAAAGTAACTTTCTTGTAAAAGTTCTTCTTGAAATCTACTACAGTGAAATAGAGGCTGCAGACAGATGTCCTGTAACCACCAATGCCCCTGGAATAAGCAGAGGAAGAACTTTCTTTAATATGGAAGGAAAGTGCTGTAAACTCCAACAACAGTCATTTAAAAAAGTGAACATTTCTCGGGGTTGGGAGAAGCTTAAAGAACAAAACAGAAAAATGAAAGCAAACTCTCTGAAACGAAAATCAATCCGAATCATTGCTGGGTTTCCAGCAATTGTGAGTTTTCTGAACATGCTCTGTGTGCCAGATGCATGGGCCATCTCCAGAGGAAAGTGGCAGAGGGTATGTCCTCCCCGTGACGCATACAAATTATTCCCATTAGTGCTAATGAGAATGATACACAAAAACATCCAGAAGATTACATACCATTCTTGATCTGTAAAACTGATCAGTGGGAATTTGGTTCCAGTGTATGGCAGGTGGAGTCTAGGCAAAAATTTCTATTACTGGAAAAGTTAACATCGGTCCCAGGCCTAAGGCTGTAATTCTGCTCTGGACTGTGCGACGTTAGTGATGCTGGGCAGCCTACACACCTAGGGTCCTATGTGCGGTGGGGGCAGAGCATCCCTTAACGCCTCGTGGAAGCGTGCCACTCTGTTCACTTCTTTCTGCAGGGGCTTCCATCGGGAGTGCCCAGCCTGGAGCAGGCGGCCCCCAGACACAGCTCCTTCTGCCCCAGTTGGATGGAGGGGCAGAAGGGACACTGCAGTGAGCCCAAAAGCCCTGAGCCCCTTGGACGGTCAGCAGCAAGTTCCTGGGAGTGGAGCGGGGCAGGGGGCGTGCAGCCCTCCCCTGGCACTGCAGGTATCTCGGCAGCCTGTCTTGCAGGTAGGCTGGGCACTGCCGATGGACACAAGCAGGAGCGATGTGACGTGAGGGGACGTGACCTCCCCGCCAACCCCCCGGATTCTGGAAAAACACAATTAAATACCAGAATTTTCTCTGCGGCTAGCTGAGAGCTCCCTGCTTTTTCCCTGACTATTTATTTTCAAGTCTATAGCCGTGGAAGTCAGCCCACTTTATGCTCTTACATTAATCAAGCCTTGGTGCAAAATATCATTGAGGAAAACCCAGATAAACCTTATGTTTACCATAGCCCTCTGGAAGGAGAGAAAGAGAAAAAGAGAAAGAGAAAAAACAACCTGATTTTTGATTCTGGAAACAAGTCATCTATCACATTTAATAACTGATAAAGCTGATGCTTACATAAACATTTCTTGTTCAAATAAATCTAGTAAAATGCATCCAAATGTTACATAAATAAAACGCCATTACTATACCTTCAGCATAGCTGCATGTAAAGAGATCTCAGAGCGATGGTTTGCATGCTACACAGTCATGACTTGCATGTTTAAAGCACTGCAAATAGCAGCCTACATTCTCTAGTTTCTCTTCTCCTGCTACACATGATAATCATATGATTAATCCTGGTGGCTTTCTGCATTATTTCAGTCAGCTACATTCGAAAAGCTCTTTGAGGTCTTTGTGCATACAGGCTGTAGGTTATATACACAACAAAAGTACATTGTTTATACAGGGAGCCAGCGTTACGTTACACTGTACAACATGACTCGAAAAATGTGGGCCAAATTAATCCTAGATGCAGCTTCAGTGACTTCAGTGGCCACGCATGAGGGATGAATTTAGCCCACTGTCTTCCAGCAACTAAATCCTCAGGCTAGGGTCTTTGCCCACAGCCTGTAAAATCCGGTGACTTCAAACAAATTAAACAAAGTAAGCACTTGACCTGCCTCGAACCATGCAATAAATACAAAAAGAAATAGAAGAGATTTGTACCAGTGACATTGATGGGGATAATGCAAGAAGAAATCACTTGGGCATCTTGTTTCATTTTCTCCTCTGGAGTTGGGAGAGGTAGTGCTTTACTCCAATTGGTTTGCTTATCCAGTGTAGAAGGGATATTATGTATTGGATTTTTCGGCCTCTGCCCTAACATGACATCTGTATCTTCGTCCTCTGGTGGATGGGACTGCAAACGAATACATTCAGAATCAGTGTCTGCCACTCGGGCACGCGCGGCTGCTGTTGAAACAAAGCAGGCAGGCAGATCAGCAATCAGTTACAGGGAGCAATGACGAGCTGCTCTGGGTAAGTCACAGCGCTGCCTGCTCCCCGGTGCAGCAGCAGTAACGCACCGGTCGCAGGGGACAAATACCTCACCGTGCGGGGAGCGGAGCAGCGCCTTCACGGGGCAGTACAGGACGCCCCCCCGCTTGGAAGGGGCACACATCCCACGTTTGCACGCTGCTGCCTCCGGCACGTACCCGCTTACCATCGGCATGACACCGGGGCACGCTTCTGCATCCGCGGCCATGGGAGCACCGCGGTCTGCTGCTAGCAGGGAGCACTGACCCCAGGGAAACCTTCATTCGAGGACAGGCAGCAGAAGGCCCAAAGCTTTAAATGAGGCCCCTCCGCGCTTCGGGAAGTCACTCGCATCTCATTTTTACAAACTAGGGACGTGACCAGAAAAAAGTTGCAGAAAACCAGCAGCTACATAGTTGGAAGCGGCAGGTGTTAGCAGCGCCAGGGTCAGGAGGATGTCGGCCACAGGGAAGGTCGGCCGCCACCAGAAGAAATTCAAAGTATTGTTTAGAAACCATGCAAATTTCTACGGCATGCTACGAGAAGCACTAGATACGGAAGATAAAGAAACAGAGAGAAAAGTAAACTGCGTGGAAGCAACAGAAAGGCTTTGTTTTCTTTGTGAAGAAAAAACAAATCCCCCAGCAGCACCCTGTCCTGCAAAGCTGCTATAATTCCACCCAGTAACAGAGAAATATATTAAGTGCGCTTTCATGTGGCACCAGCTACCGACCCCTGGTTTGGAGTCCCTTTGTTTAAAAAATAAAACAACAAACTTCCCATTTTGTTTGGAAGGAGCAGAGGGGAGAACACTCACCTTTTTCTGCCCAGCTCCCCCCCTTTTTCCATCAGAACATTCTTCCACAAGCCGTGAGAACTCTTCCCCTAGCCCGGGAAGTCGATCTGTCTCCTCTTTAAACACGAAGAGCAGCACCTCTCAGGCTGGCTTTCTCCCCAGCCCCGGATTCCCAGCTGCCCAGCTACCCGGCTTCCCCCTCATAACTGCTCTTTAAGCTTTCTTCCCCAGTTTTTGGCGGAGACAAAACGCCGCGCTCCCCTCCGTGCCGGGGTCCATCAGGCTGCGGTCGAGCGCGGCGTGCTCTCGCCAGCCTGCCTTTGTAGCTCTGCCATTCCTCCTCCCAGGCTTCGCACAAGTCCCCGGGGAACGAGCCGCCTCCAGCTCCAGACAGCGCTTACGCCCCAGCCCCAAAAGCATTTTGGATCCCAAAGCCGCGCTGCGGGCTGAGGTGCGGGAGGACGCGCACTTACCTGGCCGCCGTCACCCCCCGCAGCACCCCAGGGCCGAGGGGACGCGCGTCCTCCTCCTCCCGCCCGCGGGGAGCCCCGCTTTCCCACGTAGGGTTTTAGCAAAACATTGCAGCCTTCTTTCTCTCTGCGGCTTTTGTGCCGATCCCCGGCAGACATGAATAGCTCGTATAAACTTCAAGCACAAAAGACTTTGTTTCCTAGGTAACTACCCCCCCCCCAAAAGTTTGATGCATGCATGCATGCATGCATGCAAAAAAAAACAAAAAACAACAACAAAAAAAAACCTACAAAAAAACCCAAAGCCTGCACACACGCAGACAGACACATAGAGGCTGCACCGGCTGCTGGCTCCTGCCAGGGTAACAATGGAGCAGGGGACAAAGCGGGTGAAGTGACCCCACCGCGGGCTCCGGCTGCCAGAGCTCCTGCTCAGCAAACTGCGGCATCGCCGAGCATCCAAATGCACGTGTTTGTCCCGGCAATGCCCAAATGATTCCTTACCGTTTGGAAAAATAAAGCACTGGGCAAAAACATCGCAAGAAAACGAAAAGCAGTCACTACCTCTATGGGCTCTGTCCTGGACCAGCCCGTTCAAGGGGGCGATAGGATAGAGGAGGTGGCCTTGTGGCCACGAGCTCCTGAAACGGATCCCACGTGAAGAGTGAAAGAGGGAAAAAGACGTCATTATTGTGCCTTACTGGCACTGGAAACAGAAGAGGCGTCTTTTAGCGCAGTAAAGTTAGCAAAGTGAAAAGCAAGCAAGAGGCAGGGTTAGGGTCTGGAAGGGAGAAGAGTGAGACAGGGCGGTGAGCTGAGGATTGCTTGTTTTTCCAGTACCTTTCTACTCCAGGGGGTCATGTGGCAACACTCAACTGGGGAGGGCGAACGGGTGCTGTTAAACTATAAATGTGAAATGTGAAAAAGAAAAAATAAATTAAAATTAAAAACACGGACAAAATGTTGTTGGTAAAAGCACATTATTTCTGTCCGGATAAACGAGAGTCAGAGGCAAAACAACCTGAGATTTCCACCTCGATTTCCAACCGATCAGTCTGTTTCCCAGAACAAACTATTCCACAAATGCAGCCCCACCTCATTCAAGTTTGCCTATGGGACCCATGTGAAGTCTGTGCTGATTTTGCTTACTCAGATCAGATGAAATTGTAGGGAAATTGGTTCGATCTCCTTCTACGGACACAGTTATATTGTCCTAAGAATGTCTTGTATTGATTTGGGGAACTCAGACTCTGTACTGCCTGAAGCTGGAGCAGTGCAAGGTGCTTATCCAGTTACATTATAAATGATCTATTTCGTAATATAAGGATTTTTTTTGCCTGAGTTATTTATAGGCAATGGATATAAATAATGCTGGTCCTGAGGATGATTTATGAAATACGTTGATTGCCAAGGTTTCCTGATGTTATCGTTACATTTCCAAGGTTGCAATCATTGTGTCGAGATGACAGCGGCCAATTGGATCTTTGTCACTTTTTATAATGCTTGAAAGAGGGATGCCCAGGATGTCCTAGGTCTTGCTGAATCCCTGCAGCTCTGAAGTCCTTTAATGGTGGAAACTCTGGTTGGTTTGTTGCAACGTCCTGTGTTCAAAACGAATGAGTGAAGGATGGCTTCTTTCGAAACAGGAAATAAAATGAAAAAGATAAAAGAAAAAAAGTCTGTTCACCACACTGGAAAGCTCTAGCAAGTGCTATCTCCCCTGGCATTACTTATCAGACCTGCCAAATGCTCCTATGACCATTGCTCTGCCCAAACTTCATCAGCGCCGCTGTGATGAATGAAACACAAACCTCAGTCGGACAAACTTTGCATTGTATGGTCTCCTTTCAATATAATAAAAAAAGGCTATGCTGAAGCTCCAAAGGCCTAATTCTCTGTCTCGTCCTACTTTTTTGCTAGATATGCAACACCTCTCACTTTGCCCTGGTCCCATGTGCAGGGGGAGTTGAGTGAATCCTTAAAATAAGCTGCACGTGAGCCCTATTGGAGAGCAGAGGGATAAAATTCAAAAGAAGACTGTTCCTAGTTAACGTTTCTAGCAGGCCACTCAGATCTGTGCAGAACCAATTCTCCTAAGCTGGGAAAAGGTCCTTACTGTGGGACGAACATCTCTGTGCAAGAAAGGGTGCAGAGATACTGAACACATCAACAAGTTAATTTGCATTTCAGAGTCACAAGGATCATTTCACCCTTGAACTTTTGGTCAAGCTTCCAGAAACCTGCTTTGTGCAGATTTACCACAGCTAAAAGGATCAGGTTTTGAAATTCAGCTTCCCCATGGAAGGTGTCTGAGGTGCCTGGAGAGGGTTGAGATGGATGGAGACCAACACTGGTGAGGTGATGAGTCCAGCACGTGAAAATCTTTTACATCCCTTAGAAGCTCCACAAAAGCTCATGACAGTCCCTGTCGTTGCACAAGAAGAAGAGGATGAGGAGGGGCCTCCTGTCCCATGAGCTGCTCAGGGCAAACCTCCAAGGGAGAAACAGCGTGAGCTCAACTCTGGCCTTGGAGAGAGTAGTTATGGGCTACAGCAGGCACAAACAAGGGCTGGCTACCCATCAACCTGTCCCATTGGTGCGGGGCTTTTCTACCTCCCCACGTGCTCCTCTGCCTTCCTGACTCCTCCAAGAAAACACCCGCTGATTACACGTACCCACAGACTTCACTTCACTTGTCAAGGTCTCAGGTCTCTGCTTAAGCACTGCAGGGCAGACTTCCCAGGGTGGGAACTTAACATGTAAAAACTACAAAAGGTGGGAAAAGCAAAGGTTGACTTTGTAAAAGTATTAAGGTAGTTTTTTTTTCTTCTCCCTGCCATGGGAACTGGAGAAATGCCATGGAGGAGTAGGCCTAAAGTGGCAAAAATCTCAGCTCCTGCTGTCATGGTGGTGTAATCTTCCCCTGTGACCTGACCGAGGAGGGGTCCCAAGGTCACCCACTGCCTGATCCTGCACGGTGCCCACCGCTGGGCAGCTGGGCACGCTGTGGTACAGCAGCAGCCCCAACGTTTCAATACCTCCGTGCTGGGGGAGGGAGCGAGCTGCTGTCCCTCAAATGTTCTCATTCACTCAGAAGACCAGAATATCTCTAAATGTCTTGAGTAAACACATAATTAAGCAAGAAATTATTATTATATACCCAAGGCTGTTCTGGTCCAATGGGCAAATCTGCAGTTAGGCAGTTTTCAAAGTGAATTTCTTTTGTGTGGGTGTGCTTGGCAAATAGCAATGGTGATAATCAATCTGTTAAATACAAAGCCAGAATACTTTAAATAGGCATTTTTCTTTAATGGGCTAAGATTGCTTTGAAACCAAACTGGTGTGTAATTGCTTGAATAGGGATTTATTCTGCAGTCACTGACAAATGCGAGCCTCTCTGTTTTCTGAGCTATCCCATCAACTGCAGTTGCAGAGGTGTCACTGTGCTCTTGAATCTGCTCTGCAGCAAAAATCTTGGTTGCATATGCACGTGATCTGATTTCTCAGTGCTCTGCATCTCTTCGGTGTGAAAGGCTTTGGTTTCTGTGCACTGCAACAAAAAAAAGTGAGGATGTCCAAGCCTGAGATTGTCAGTGAGGCTTCCCTATAGGCAAGCAGAAGGCGGAATTGCCGCAGAGCAATTCAGCTCAAGCTTCATCGGTACCTAACTCGGGATGAGGCGACTCATCCCTGAACGCTCGCCCCATAGATTTTAAGAGGAACCTAGCATTACTTGCAGATACCTAAGTCAGGACTCATGAATCATCCTTGTAGCTAATGAGAACCCTAAACCCCATCAGAGCAGTGACAAAGAAGCAATTCGTCTGTCACAAACTTGCCAGCCTGGCAATTTATGAGACCACCCCATTTGCTGTCCCAGAACTGGGATCAGGAGGAGGAAATGAGTGGGTCAGTAACGGTACAAAATTACCACTTAATCCCCCCTTCTGTTCTACATCCCCCAAAGCTCTGAGGTGCACTTTTTGATGCCTACTGTTTAGGATCTTCAAGATGCAAGGGAAGACTAGCGCAAGAAGCACCGTGTGCACCAGGTTGTGTATGTAGCCTGCCTGCCTTACAGCCGTAGTGTCACAGCAGATACTTGGATTGCAAAGTTAGAGCACAGGACACAGTGAGCACTGTGCAACGGTGAGGCGAAAAACAGCACCGAGAATAAAGAGCTTATTTCTGTTCAGATAATTAAAGCTGCTTTGAGAACGCTGTAGCCTTGTCAAGAGCTAAACACATTTATCCTCAGCTTGTTTGTCTAATGGAGTCACAGCTGAGCTGATCCTTTCCCCATGCCCTCAGCACTGGTTTGACCGTGTGGGCAGCGTGTTGTCTCCCAGGAAATGTTGGTGGCCGAGTCACAACCCCTGCAGCAGCGGCGAAGCCGGGGCGAGGGCAGGAGGTGTCTGGCAGCACGGCTCTGCTCCCCAGCGGGTTACCCCTTAGTCCTGCCGCCTATAAGTTACAGCCAACGACAAGCACAAGGGATCAATATTGTTTATGACTTCAGGCTCCTATAGCACCGGGTGGTAGACATTGCCTTCCCAGGATGACCTTATGAATAAAGTGGGCAGCGCATTAGCATATAGCTTCAGCGCTGGCAAGCTTTGTATATGGTCCGTTTCCAGCAGCAAAGGGAACATATTCAGGATGCTTTCAAGCTAAGTGAGCTCATAAATCACACGTACTCATTATCAGTGCATCCCGACCTGACATTTGAAGGCAATCATTCACGTACTGGAAAGGTAACACGCAGAGCAAATGAGAACTGGTGTTTTGCCCTACGTTTGCGTGAGCCTGCTCCTGACTCCTTCTGTGGCCCTGGGTGAAAGCTCCCTCCCACCCTCTCCTCCTCTGCCTGTAAGATGGAGAGCCTGCTGCTTCATTAACTCACAGGAGCTCAAGGAAATGGTATGGATTTGCATGTTGGAAAAATTAAAGGTCTGGTAAAGGGAGAAGAAATACTAATAGAAGGTTAGCAGCTTTCCAGTGTTTTCAGAGCACAGCTGAGTCCTTAATCAGAAATTAACATTCGTACCCATACAGCATCTTTCTTATGCAGTCAGCTGACAGTGAAAATAGGAATACTTCTGGCTGCTATTTCTGCTGCAAAGCACAGCCCTGCTCACCTGCTGCTCTCAATATTTATATTTCCGTATGTTTCACTCTCCTCAAATTTTTGTTTTATCTGCTTGTGGGTGTTTTATTTTATTTTGGAGCATCACAAATGTGATCTGTTCAAGTACTGACAGTCCTTTAATGATTAATGTACTGTTCAATGTTTTGACAAGGTAAAGATGTGCTTTCTGACAGAAGTCATAGCACACATGGCATTCCAGCAGATGAAGGTGCAAACAATAATCCCACAATACAGAGTAGTAGGTATTACGCTTACTGCACAAATAGTGCTGTACAAATTCATTCTGATGAATAATGTCAGCTGGCTTTCATTTTTAACAGCTACAGGCAGGATTTGGACACAGAAAGTACAGAGCCCAACTCGTGCCAGCCCTTAACTCAGTTATTTTTTATTGAGGCTTCATAGAGCTTCAGCACAAAATTGTGTAAAACTTAGGTGTGTGCTGTGCAAAGCACCCCAAGGTAGATCACAGGGAGTATTTTTGAAATGGCAGGGGGACAGAATAAATTACCTGATCCATTATTTTCAGTTCTAGCTGAGGTCTCAGGGAGAGGCAAAGCCTGACTGGAAAACAACCTCCTGCTTCGTGTCCCTTAGATTTCTGCTCAGGCTGTAATTATGAGCAAACTCACACTGCACCCTGTGCAACCATGAGTGTGAATTTCCAAATATTATGGGTTCCTTGCTCGATCTCCCTTATTTTATTATACCAGCTGTGCCACGAGGGGTTTGAAAAATTGTGGTCCCATGACACCTGCACTCTGAACTTGAACAGTGAGATTTCAGAGCCTCACTGGGGGCACTTAGTAAAAACAGAGAAAGAAAAAAAAAACGTGGAGAATGTGAAAGAGAAGTCTGAAATGCAGCTGGAATGACACAGCATCTTCACACTCAGCAGAGCTACAAGCAGGGTTGTCATGGGAACATGTGTAAAGAATATTTCCCTCATTTTCCCAAGTCTGCACCTTCCTTGTACTTTCCTCAGATCATTTTTTGTTTTCTTCATTGGCAAAAATGCCTGAATGAATGATGCTTATAAATTTGTTTGGTTGTATAGGTCCTCTGTGTAGGGAGAGATTAAGCATGCTAGAGTTTTTCAGCTTGTAAAATGAATGTCTGGGATGGATGGGGAAGTAAAACCATGTCTGCAAAAATGGGGGGAGGGGGGAAGGCATGGAGAAAGTGAACAGGGAAACAGTGCTCACTATTTCTCACACTCTAAAAACTATAAGGGATGCAATGAAATTATGAGGCATCAGGACTGAAACAAACAAAAGACATATTTTCATACGGATTGTTAGTCATTGTCATAAAATGCTGTTGAGGGCAAAGGTGTAAATTTGTTAAAAAGAGGGAATAAATAAGTCTCAAAATCAATGCAGACTTGTTCCTTAGTGGGTGTTATTTTATACTGGATCTCTAGCTCTGGAACTCTGGAATTCATTTCTGCATGAAACTGGAAGAATAAATCATGGGACAATAAATGGCATAAATCATGCCCTGTGCTTATACACTTTCCTGAAGGATCCCATTCTGGCCTCTGGGCTAAGTGGACAAATCAGGGCAGCTCCTGTAACAAGAGTGGACTATAGTGAAGCTACCTTCAAACATATTTTGTCGGGGACACAAAAGATCCTAGGACACAAAAGATCCCAGGACACAGCTGCTTTTTGTTCTCTGCTGCTCCATGACAACGTGATCTTGTGATGGAACTGTTCGAAATGGCCTTCCAGACCCATTTACACTGGCATCAGTCACTTTAGACTTTAATTCATTTGGTCTTCCTTGGAATTTATGGGACTTTGGCACCTTCCTCCCTGCAAAAACAGCCAGCCATGCTTAGAAGTGAATCTTTAGCTGTCGAGGTTGATATTCTCTAGCTTTACTAAACAATATGTAAGATCTTTGGGAAAGCTCATACTTGGTAGCAATAAAAACAGCAGTCAAAATATAGGAACCTGGAGGCCTCAGCTGGTCTCAGACTGGTGATCTGTTTTATGGTAGCTTTCACTACGGATAATTCTCACAGTTTTCACAGTGGTCACTTATTTCAGTGCCTCAATGCACATGTTTAACTTAGATGCCCAGTTTGGAAAAGTCAATCCTGTAACTTAAAAATTTCCCAGCTTCTTGTTGAACACTCTCCTAATTTCTACGAAACTCAGAAAAGGGCTTCTATTGTCATTTAATATCACTTTCACCAGCACCTTTCCCATGTACCACAACAGCTGAATTCAGAATGGACTGCTGTGCCATGAATAAAAACTCTTGTGGGACTTAACATCTTTAGCTCATCGATGAACAGATGATACAATCAACTGGCATCAGGTATCAAACACTTCCAGCCACCCCTGAAGCATGTACACACCTGCAGATGTCAAAAAGCTTACTCCGAAAAGGGCAAGCTAGCCAATAACAGCACTTTCAACTATCTCTTGTAATGATATCATTAAGTCATGAAGGCTGGCACAGTATCAATTAGTTATTCATTGTTGCGGTGTCTTGTAAAAATCTCTGATTAGCCTTCTCCCAGACAGAGCATTCATGTGCTGTTTCATCTTGCCTTATTCTCTCGATTTATGGTTGCCCCATAGACAAGGAGATCCCTAAGAAATGGGTCAAGGCACTTTGAAGTACCCTGGCCTTGGAGTATTTGCACTTCCCAAAGCAGAGCATTTCCAGATGCCTTGAGATCCATAGGCCTGCAACCTCCAAGCTGCTCTCGTTTGCTTCTCCTCAGGGGACCACTGATCCTGGTCAGCTTCCAAAAAAAGCCCCAGAATGGGTGGGCACAAAGCTTAATATTTTCCTTCTTGAAAAGAAAAAGGTGGACTTGCTGATAAAGCCAAAACATCTGCATTCAGCATTACTTAATTTTGCCATCTAATACAGGACTCAGAGGGTTGCTCACTATTTATTATTATTTTGTGCTACACAGATGGAAGTAATGTCTAAAACACACTGGTTCCAAGCACAGCAAAGACTCAGGCCTTTCAACACTGAGCATGCAATTTCGTAAGATATGACTTGTTCCCCATCTGATACTAACTAAGAGAGCTTTATGTTCAGTATAGTGTCCAAACTATTATCCGTAACTCGTTCTGATCTGTAATGTGGGGTCACCGCTCCTTCACCTTTCAGTGACCCTACAACAGCACTAGCTTTGATGATAACTTAAAGAGAAGAAAGTAAGCCTGTTTCTCCTTTATGTCTTCTTTTTCTGTGCTGTCCCTTAACATCAGAATATCTCCTTTCTGTTGATTCATAAGGCCTGCAAATCTGGCCAGTTCGAAGCCTGCAGCGATGGTGATGCTTTCCTTGAAATTATCCAGGTAAGCAGCCAAAAAGCCAGAATGGTCAACCTCATTGAAACCTTGTCATGCATTTCGTGCTCACAAATGAGAAACAAAACTACTTCTGTGGACTGAAGCTTAATTAAGTTCCTGAGTAGGTGCTTTACACTGTGACTCATTTACCATTGCAGTAGTTCTATATGGTTAATGTGATGGATTAGGGTGAACAGACATGGATTTTTAAGTTCAGTAGGTGACAATTCAATAGCTATACATTTATAATGTGCTCATGCCAATGTCCCTGTGCCTGCACATGCCCATATATCCCTACACTGAGGGCTGGCGTTGGGCACGTGCATCACAAGTCAAACCCAAGCCAGACCCATGGTGTTTCAGTTGGTTTGAGGAATGCAGTAGCTCTTAGCCCAGAGCACAGCTTAGCCAATCTGGCACCTATGGGTCAAGCACCCAGAACCACAGAGGTACCGTGGTCCATACGTGAGTGGAAACTGTAGCTCCTCATAGCTGGAGACGTGCTGCTGAGCCTCTCTGCACCCGTGCAAGCCTCCAGTCAGTACTCAAAGCCCTTGAGCTCTTGGCTCCTGGCAATGATAATTCAGGGCTGAAATTACAGCACTTACTGAAATTACAGGAGCGTCCTGGAAGTGCTGCCCAAAGCAGGAGTGGAGAATGTGAAGGACTGTGGAGAAGCATATGAACAAGTGTGTACGTGTGCTGGCCAGGGGTGAAAAATAAGAGGTTTCGAAGTGGAAACTTCCACCCTGAGGATGGCTGCTGGAAGCTGCTACCTGAGCTGTTACTGATGAGATGCCAAGGCGAGCTGTGTTGTCCCTGTACATGCTCGGGGGGTGGGGTATTTGTGAAGCAGTGTCACACCTAGGGTCCCACAATGCTAATGATGTGTTCCCATGGGATACCTGCAGCACGCAGGACAGACTTACTGGTAGGAAGTGCCGGTCCTTTATCGCTTGCCTCTTCTGAGTGCAGACTGCAGGGAAGGGAGGAAAGGGGGGAGCCACCACAGAGATGGGCCCTGGGGCTTTTTGTTCTCTGTTATCACCTCGGCTTCGATGTTCTGTTTTGGAGGAGAATAAAGAGGACATGAGCCTTTCAGAGCATTAAAAACATAGAAATGTCTCTACTAGTGGTGCAACAGAGCAACAAATAGGACATGGACTCCAAAGCTAAAGTTCCTTCTTCACTGAGCACTACTGATGATCCTTACTGACACTGAGCAGGAGAAGCACTTTCTGGACTCCTAGGCCCTGCAAGAGCAATGCATATAAAACGTACTCCAGCATGTGGGCAGAAGCTGAATTCACCCCACATGGTAGTTATCCCAAGGGACAAAGGAGCTAACTTGTAAGTGACTGGGACACAGCACCTGATTCCCAGTGGGAACCTGCAGCTCCTGTTGCCTTGAAAAGTTGAGATGCACTCTGCCCCTATAAAATATACCCTTATGAGGGAAACACAGTCTCAGGTAGGACTTCCTTCCCTGCCTTGACATCAAGAAGGTCATTGCTGCAGCTGCTCTGTGTCCCAGCACGGAGGAGCCCATCCTGGAAAAATCACCATTGCTCTTCTCCTGACACAGAGGAGTCTTCCTTCACTACGGGCTCACAATACCCAGCCCTCTTCCAGCATCAGTCCCAAGTCTGAAATTTTCCATGTGAAGGGGGTAATGCTGGTGGATTTCCCGTCTCTAATTTTAGGTGACAGTTGGGTAATTATTGTTTGCAGAGAGTGCTGCTGGCAGGGGATGATGGATTCACCTAATGCACACAGCTATGGTCCAGCCAACCACATTTGTTAGTATGGATAGCTGTCTCCTGATCTCATGTTTAGTTTGAATTACCCCTGGTTAAACAGAGAGATAATTAAGAAATTGTAATACAAGAAATGGGAGACAGATGATAAACATGCTTAGGGTAAATTTCAGCTTACAATTTCACGCCAATATACACAATTATTTAGAGAATAAAAATAGCAGGATATGACACGCTGCCTGCTGAACCTGCACGGCTGCCCTTAAACGTGGAGGATGGGAAGTTGCCCAAAGTGAGCCGTGCTGCTTGAAAGCGATGAGGCATTTCTGCCTGCTGCCTTCCCCACCGGTGTCAGGGTTTGAGCTGCCCACCAGATGGCAGGCAGAGACCAGCCTGGCGCTGGGACGGCTGCAAAGCAGAGCTGCTGAGAAGAGAAAAGCCAACTTCTGCTCTACTTGAGCACGACTGCGACTGCAATCCTGCCTTATTGCTCTTTGCAGTGCTCTGAGGACATACTGCACCTACAGTGTGGGCCTGTGATAAACTCTGCAGAGGGGGTCACATGTGGGAATTGACAGGAACGTTTCATCTGGCTAACAGATGCTCCACAGATCCGAGTAATTATTATTATAACCCAATAACAAAAATAAATGGGCAAGGCAATGATAGCTGCTGGTGCAAAACACTTCCAACACAGGAGACTGCAGCTGAACATTTTAAAGGTGCCCTGCATGAATCTTCTCCTTCCTTATTTCACAGAAGAAAGTCAGGATGGTTTGCCTGCTTTTTCTTGCCCCCTGTTGGGAATTTTCCGTTCTTTTCATCTTTTGCCTTCCCTGCAGTGTAGGACCATTCAATGATTTCACTTAGTAAATTCCCTGTATGGCAGGGATCCCTCCCTCTCTCTGCAAGCTCTCAGATGCCACCTGAGAAGGACACAGGTCTCCTCAAGGCTCCATATCTTGCTCAGGACCCCAGGTGGGCAGCTTAGCTTCTGTGGAGCTTATTAGCTTCTCTCTAATACCACTGGGCTCCAGGTTTAGCCTTTGAGAAGTTAAATCTTATCTGTCCTGGAGCCGAGGCATTGTTTAACGTGTGTTCAGCATTGAGAGGGAGATACATGGCCTTATTAAAACACTCAGTACCTCCATCCTTTTGGGGTCAGTGCATCAATTTGCTCATACTCACAATTCAGACATATCAAATTTAATATGAAAACACGTAAAACCAGAATGTAAAACAGACGTGTAAAAAGTCCATCCCAGATCTCCTCCAGGAACCATAAACAAGTCGTAGAGGGCACAACCCTCCTGCACTCCCCGAACTTCTTCTTCATCCCCATTTCTCAGCCTGAGCCCCTAACTCCCTGGGGAGAGCAGTGCCCGCAGCCCTGTGGCTGTGCCCACAACACCCCAGCGCTGCCTGGCCAGGACGTGCCAGCACCTACCTCTGCGCAGGGCTCGCAGGTGCTGCTTGGCGTGGTGGTGCAGCTCCTCCACGCACGGTGGTCTGGTGGAGGGGAGGAAAATGTTTCTTTGCTGATGCCAAGGTGCCCGGTAATAGACGCTCAGTTTGCTCTCTGCATCCAGGTTGGAGACAGCTGTAGAAAAAAAAAAAACAAAGAGAAGCCCGAGTAAGACTTGGGGCATCTCGTGTGTCGGTCTAGCTGAAAAGGAAAGGCTCCCACTTGGAACAGCAGTGCCAAGAACGAGCACTGAGCATGTTACAACAGCTTTCCTCCCACCAAGTTACAACCACCATTACCTTCACCGTTTTGCAGTATGACATTATGCCACTTAGCATTTAGATAACATCTTTTTGCCAGATCATAGACCTCCAATAAAGGAGGCAGGCAGGTGTGAGCATACATATGTCTCTGTTAAATGTATGGACAAATGGGCTGATAATTTTATAGGCAACAAAATGAAAATGCAAAGAAGCTAAGCAACATTCCCATGGTGAGAATGGTTGAACAACGTCAGTGAGAGGACCGGATCCCCCATTTACCCACCCTCCTTGCCAAATGGTGTAGCTCTCCCACTACATCACGTTACACATGGGTAAGTCCTGACGCAGGTTGCTGGCTCGCCACCTCCCAGCCTGTACCGACTGAGATTAACTGCCTGTCCTGCTGAACACCTCTAGCTGTCACTGCTCAGAAAAGGTTCCCATAATGGATATGGGCTTCTGAGGGACAGGAAGACATCAGCTCCCCTACAGAGAAAACTCCAAAGGCTGCCTCTGAAAGTTGCAAGAAACATTTCAGGTCTGAGAGACCTCCTCCTCTGGTAAGGCCAAGGAGCTTTGCTTACAGGGCACTGCAGTGGAAGGAAGATTGGTGGAGGCATCTACAGGGGGTTCCCAGCCCAGCCAAGGAGCTTCGATCTCCTTGGGTAAGAGGGTAAGAGCCCTCTTCCAGCAATCTGTAACTCTGTGATATGACTGTGCACCAGTCCCTTCTCCAGCCACCTCGTTGCCCACTAAGATGACACATATTTTACATCAGAGCCCTCCTCTTACACTGTTTCTACAGTTCCTGGCAAATGCAGCCCCCATTGCATGGCCCTCGGCGTGCCACAACAAAAAAGGAAGGGACGTGCCCTGAGTGGGAGGCCAAGGGGCACCAGCAGCACATCCGCAGCAGTACCTCTGGTGGGGATGCTTTGCTCTTTCTGGTTTTGTTGCTTTTGTTCATGCAGAATGGCATTCACTCAGACTGCAGGCATGCCAGTATTTTGCATGTGGAAAGGAAGAGGAAATGCTAAATTCTAGAGTAGGAGAAGGATGGAGCACACAAGGGGAGAAGCCCAGGAACCCTGCTGCCACGTGCAGGATGTTGACAGACTTTATAGGTTTCTTTGATGAGAAAGAAAACAGCTTGCTAAACTTTGTGGTGCTGTGATGAAGATGGTGGCTTATGAAGGTGATAGATCTGCTGAAGTTCAGGTTCTCAGAGCTTGAACACCACTGGCCCCATCCCAAACCTGGAGCCCAGCAGGCAGCCTCTCTTTGCATTGCAGTTTATTTCTGTAGATGGGGTATTACTCAATTTTCAGCATATTTGCACTGCCACTCCATGCAACTGGTCATGCTGTCAGTGTAATGAATAGCACCAAGGTGAGACAAAAATGGGTAAGGGGATGGTGGGAGTGGGTAGTGGCTGTAGGATACCCCTTGAGGGTAAGCAAGCACAATTTCTACTTTACAGACAAGGCACCAAGACACAAAGGGACTTGGCCCGATCCCATTCTAGCAGCTGCATCACCTCTTGGGGAAGCTTGTCTCGGGACAAGAACTGGTGAGAGACAGCAATGGTACCCCACCCGTTCCTCCTGTCGCTCAGGATATGTGATATTCATGATCGCAGATTGCACCCTGGGGGCTAATGAAAAGGCAGGCACAAGCAGTTCCTTCCTGCTCCCAGAAACAGCCTGTCTAGACTGCAGCTCTAGTAGTTGTCTGTGACGGAGCTAAATAAGTGAGCGGAAAGTTTTACCTGCTTATGAGCTGTTCAGACATTTGATTAGAGTAGAATAGATTTCACTGCAATATTTAACTTGTAGAAAGCTCCTCTGGCTTTGGCAGCTGAGCTTTACAAGTAAGATGAGTAGGAGCTGGATTAACATACTTTGCGTGAGACTTAAAAATGAAACCAAGCTAAAACAATCCCACCCTGCTCTCGCTGTGGTAGACACGCTGCTATCACAGATAAAGCAGCACGACCTCTTGGCCATCCAACAAGCCTCTGAGAGAAGGCAAACCTGGCAGAGCTGTGAAAAATACTGTACCAGAAGGAAAATAACAGGCAAACATGTTGTGTATCTTGAAAGGATAGGGCACTGAGCAGCTCACAGCACCCTGTACTAAGGTCCCAATTACTGCACACCCCTGTTACTGCATATCTGTGCACCCTCTTTTCCTGCAGGAACTTGGATTCATTGTGCCAGGGAATGTGCCCTACTGACACCAAGAAGGCAGAAATATTACACAATACGCACTGAACCAAACAGCCCTTTAAACTATTGAAAAGCTGGAGTGGATTTTCTAGGTGCTCCAGAACAGAAACGAAAAGAGCTGCCGAAAAAGCTGCGAGGGGGTGAATGTCCTCTGCCTGCGAGGCACGGGGAGAAGCTCAGAGGGAGGGAGAATCATGGTGAAGGGCGGAGGACAATGCTGGCCCAGGGACAAAGAAGTATAATCCCGCCTCGAATGCCATCGGGCTGGATGCTGGGAGACGCGTCCCAGCCCCAGAGCAGCAACGCTCTGGAACTACCTCCTGGAAAGGGGCAGGAGAAGGAGAAAGCCCTCTGGTAAGTGACAGAGGAAGATCAGAAGACGTGACTACCTGCCAAAAGAGGTGCCAGTGTACGCTTCACCCTGGTCTGTGTGCCTTCAAGGGCATCCTGACTGACTTTTTGGGTGCAGGCCCTGGGAGCTGGGCACTGGGGGCTGAAGCCCCCAGGGCAGAGAGCTTCCAGGCCGCCGAACATCTCACTCTGGGCACAGAGCTGAATCACCCGCCTCCACTAAAATAACAAAAGCCAGCCCTGTGGCAGCGCAATTCAGCAGTCAAAGACCACTGGGCTGAGATGCAGAGGACCTCTTCCTTCAAAGCTTCACCACATGCTTCTGCTGGGAGTCTGGGTTAATTGGTAAGACTCCCTGTGCCTCCGCTGTGTAAAATGGGGGCAAGGCATCTCTTTTGGCCAGCGCTTCCTTTCACTGGGTGATTTACACTGCAGACTGTTTTAACAAGGCCTGTGTGTGCCTCCAGCCCCTGAGCATCATCATCATACGCATAGTAGATAAAGCAGTACAGAAACTGTAAAGCCACGGTCTTTAAATTATTAATGGCTGGACAACAAAGTGAATGAGAAAAGAATCCTGCATAGATATAGGAAAAGCGGCATTTCAGGCATCAGATACAGATTGTTAATAAATTGTTAGTGTGCGCTTCGATCAATTTAGAACATACAAGTGAATCATATAAACTATCATGTTGGTTTCATTCCCAAGCTGAAGTAATTGTTTTTTGTCTTGTGGGATGACAAAATGACAAGAGACCATTTAAATGGATTCTCCATTACATTTTGTGGATCCATTAACGTTGGCTGGTTTCCTGACAACCAATGTCAAACAGACGTACACTAATGGCTGCTCTCCTGAGATTTTTGAGGGTTCCCAAATAGCTGTTTTATCAAAGTTGATCATATTTATCATTTATAGACCCTTCTCGTCTTCACGTCCTCTTGTTCACACTCTCTCCTCCTTTAACAAAGCAAAAAAGGATCCTGCCATAGCAGAGCTGCATGTGGATGCTTGAAGGTTGCGCGGCTTTAGTGCACTCAAGCGTGGTTGTTCTAATAATAACACCACAAAGGCCAAGCAAGAAAGATTTCTGCTCTATTTACTTGATAGATCCAGGGGTTCCCCCCCCCTCCCCCAGCTCCGTCTCCTTCTCTAGATGCTCACCTCCCCCCAGCTCCTTCTGTTTCTTGACTTTCTGTTATTTTTTTTCTGTATTATAGTTGCCATTAGGTGTCGGGGGGGGGAAATGATGATGTCCTATGCTTCCTGGTTCAAAGCGAAAACACGATTTGGTGTGGGGTGTGAAAAAGTGCAGAGCCTGGAGGGGATTTTAGCAGTGAGTGAGGATGGAGCCTACGTGCTCAGGGACAGATCGCCCAGAGCTAACGCACCGCCAGATCCTGCACGAGCAAAGCCAAACCAGTGGCTGACACTTCCTTATTAAAGCACCTTGGTTCCAAAAGGCAAAGCCATGATCTCTTCCACACAGGCTGCACAGGTGAGCTACTGTCTGCCAAGTTTGTGTGTGAAGCATCGCAAGAAAATGAATTCTGACCGAGACAGGTTCACCTCAAATACCAGATAATCCTGCAACACATCCAACTCCATCATGCATATTAGTGCATAAATGTTTCATTGAGGCAAGTGCTGAGTCTGATGTGAGTTTTATTTATAGCCCTGCATGTCTCGAATGTATGCTTCCCCTAAGCACTTGTGTCCCTGCTGTAAAACCTAGGGGGCTTAAGCCTACACGGCTGGTACAAATTTACAGTCACTACTCTGCTGTACATGTCCCACATTTTGTGTAGTATTAGCAAGCTCAGCACTTCCAAAGTGGCTTCTTCTGTGGCTGCTGCTCCCAGGGATGGTACAGAGGGTGTCTGGGCCTACCCAGTGGGGACAGCAGCCCAGGGTGACAGAGCCTGGGGCTCCTCCAAGGTGGGACAAGTGCCAGAGCAATTCCTGACAGTGGTGGCTTTCTCTTCTGAAGCCCCTGTGTTGGGGGTGACATCAGGTGACAAGAATGGGACAGACACCTTGGCACCATGTTTCCTTGTCCTTCTGTCCCCGGGCCTGCTGGTGTGCAGTCCAGCTGCCCCAGGGCACCAGAGAGACGAGGAAGGTAGCACCTGGGCCTTGGCAGGGCTTTGTAACCATGCCTCTGACATGAGACAAGAGATACCCAACTCTCACTGAAACAGAAAACTGCGTGCCAAAATCCCAGTGTCCTTTTCCTCACCACTCCTATGTGTCTTTGGGGTTTGTTCAGTGACAGGGTGGGATCCTCACATCCTCAGTCGTATCTTTTCTTCCTGCTTTCCTGGTGTGCCCACAGTCATGGGGTGACTGACACCCAGTTTGGATGGTCTGCTCCTTGCTTACTTCTTGGTGGGATCCCACAGTGGAAAACATAGTTTGCAATGGCCTTATGCATCACTAGGCCCTATTATTGCTATTTCAGAGAATTTTGTGCCCTGTCTCCAGCTCACGAGGGGTGTGAGGAGAAAATTCCAGCAGCACCAGCCCTGAGATGTGATGGGGGAAGCTGGCCTGGACGTGGAGCCCGGACCACCACATCTGCACCACCACTGGCACTCACGCATGGAAATCAAAGCTGGCACGGCTGCACCTACATAGGCTGCAACCACCCTCTGGAAAAGCAGGAGGGCAGACACAACAACACAAGTTCAGCCCGTAGCTACATGACAAGAGCACAGTTATTATTTTGTTCTGCGCTCGTGGATGGACAATTTGCAAATTTTTCAAACTCAGGGAAAATGCAGAACTACACTGAGAGCAGAAGCTGTTGAGAAAGACCGTGATCTTATGCTCTTTGTATTGTTTTACTTCTTGCCAGTAAGGTGAAACGTTGCATGTTTCAACCACAGTTTCTTAGTGCTTCCCTGTGACATTTCTCTGCCTCCTATTATGCCACCCATATGGAAATAACAGCTATTCAGGAGAAAAAAATGGACAAGTGGACAAAACCCCATCCGTATTCAGTGTTCACTTATCCGGAAAGATGAAAATATTGGAAAGCATACAATTTGGATGTCATTTTCATGTGCAGATCCTTGAATTTTGCATTTACCTGGTATCCAGTTAACTGGCACAAAAACAGACAATTCAAGAGGGCTGGGAAGTCTGTGATTCTTATACACGTAAGAAGATTATGCTGTTAAGCAATATGCACTTATGTGAAGAGTGCCACATGCTAATCCCATTCTTGGCTTTGCTGCTTTCAATCACTGCTGGCGGTGTTTGAACATATTTTTAACTGCTTTCCCTAACTCTGTCAAATAAGTTACAGTGGCCAGATTGGGACTTGTTATTTCAAAGTACTTCAAAGCTGTCACTGCAGGATAGACGGTAACCTCACAGAAATGCACAGCATTTTATATGTTTAGCGCTTCATTCCTGCGAAGCTTTTCTTGCCAGTGATTTCTTCCTCTCCTTTTATTCCCGTTCTCCAGCCTGTTTTCCCCTGCCTCCAAGAGTGGCTGGGAAAGAAATATCTTTGTGCTCTCAGCTACAAAATACCGGCAAATGTAGTCACAGACAGAAGGTTTCTGTTGGGGTTTCATTAATGGAGCTGCCCTTCTCACCCATGAGCCAGACTGGAGAGATGAATGGCATTTTTATTCTAGGTGCACATGTCTAGTTATTATACATCTCTATGAATATGTGCAATTGTGCGTACACCCCCACTCCTATCACACCAAGCTCTGCAGTGAAGAAATACTCCTGGGCACACTGCCTGTCTAATGCATGGTGACAGCAAGCACTGGAGGGAGTGCAACACACTTATCTATTAATAAACATCTGAAATGATGTATGCGTAGCCATGGTGTTTCTACGGTCCTCGTTCTATCATAGATAGCAGGAAACTCATCAGGGCAAGCAAGTTAGTAAGCGAGAAGCAAAACTACTAACATGGTCCAGCTCTATTCCCAGAAGAGCTAAAGACTTATTACTAGACAAAATTTTTTTCAGCTCTGCACTTCTATGCAGAAGTAAACATTTAATTCAATTCTGCTTCTTCAGAGACTGAGACACAGTCGGGAAGTGACTCATGCCCCAGCTCAGGGGTTCAACCAAAGAGTGGAAGTGATGCTACAGGCAGCATTGGTGTTGCCTACAGGGCAGGCAGACAACACCCGAGTCCTGCCTGGCAAGGCTGATGTTAGGTCAACTGCTCTTCAGGATGAGTCCACATTCATTTCCATTTGCTACCATGCTCCACAAGAAAAAAAAAAAAAAAAAAAGCCAATCAGCCAGTAAAATAGCAAAGGCATAAAAATGTTAATGAAAAAATCTCCCAAATGCAACTAGTTTAAGGCTACTGGACCTAATGGTAGGGATAGCACGTTAGTTCTAGGGATGATATGACATCAGACATGTATACGTGTGTCATGGCATGTAACTGAAATCAATGTCTCAAGACCCCCTTCAGTCTCGCATTCTTAATTAGCTGAAAGCACTTCTCTCAGTCTGACGTGCTTTCAGCACTCGTCAACACAGCTTTCTTCACAAGTTGACCCCTCACATTACTCCCACTCTCAATGACACGCAGCAAGATAAAGCCTCTTGTCTCCAGCAGTGTGGTACATGGTCTCTACAATGCACTCAGTAAGCAGACTTCTATACATCCTTTGCAATTCTCTCTCACTGCTCCGCTATTTTTCTCCTGTACTGACTCATCCCAAATCACTATTAAGCTTGCCCTAGTTGCTCCAGCGGGTCACCATCATGCTCTCCCTCTTAAAACACAGAAGTGTGTTGTTCACTGTGATGTTGCTCTCAGATCTGTCACCCTGATTTCATATGCCAGCACTCAAGAACAAAGCTTTACAAAATTCATTTGCTATTCTTCCTGCCTTGGTTAATGTTTACCTTCAAGATCTTGTGAAAAAAACATCCTCATGTTCCCCAGCAGCCTAGTTCTTCATGAACTATTCTATCTATATTCTATCATATTCTGTCTATACTTTTGTCATAGGTCAGTGTTTCAGCAGTAGTTTTAATGCATCTTGCCTATTCTCCTACTCCAAACATTCAATTCCCCTGCATATTTCTCTCTGAATATTTATACACAAAGTGGGCCAGTGCTAGCCTTTTGCATCCATGCCAAGGATTCTCTTTCCAAGACCAGAGGCCTGTACATCATCGCACCTATTTCCATGTCATCACCCACAACATGAGGAATCTATGCTGCTGCAAAGCCCCAGGAGCCTTGAAAAAGCATGGAGGAAGATGACACTCAACACAGAAAACACTGCGTTTGGCACATTGGAAGGTAAGATTCAGATGACTTATTCCAAGTACAGCAAACATATTTCCATTTTCCTTGAAATCTTTATAATCTGCAGCCTTCCATCAAAACCGTAAGAGCGAGTCTCCATCAGTCTCCGTGCCTTCCCCGTTCAGCTCTCCGGAGTGTCGCTTAGCAGCAACTGCACCGATGGTGCGGTGATACACACGCCTGTCTCATAGACAGCAGATTGAGGGCATCGACTAATTCTGCACAGGGCATCAGATGGCCATCAGCAGGTGACAGCATTTTTGTTTACTACTGACCTGTGCTTCATTCAAGATGATAACCTATAAGAAATAAAGCCCGGTAGCCCCACTGCTTAATCTTATTGGTCCCTGATGTGGCTTCCCACAGGTAATGATGAAGTCACTGGTCTGGAAGGGTGAGACACACTCTACAGAAGAAAAACACTATGAAATATGAACAGTAAAACCAAACCAAAGTCAGGTTACAAACCAAACACGGGTTACATTTTGTATCTAGTGTAAAGGTACGGGGGATGTTTTTCTAAGAATGTTTCCCCCGTTATTATTTTTAATGGCTCCTGAGATCTCATTTGTCATATGTGAACTTACAACATTCGTTATCTGTCCTCCAGAAAAAATGAACTGCCTTTATTATTTGTGAGTAATGATAATTGTCACTAGCAAGGTGATTATGATTAAGAGAGATTAAGAGTTAGAAAACAGGGTGGTTCCTGGGTGATGGGGACCTGAGCACGTGTTGGAGGTGGGAGGGACAGTCCCATAATGAAGGTTTCCCTGGGAAGGAGGAGAAGGAGAGAGATATTTTCCTCACTGGCATATTTAATCCCCTTGACTTCAGCAAATAGCAGGAAGGAAGGCAGTAACCAAGGTCAGAAGCTGCTCCCCGGCAAAAACCAAGACTGAAGAGTTCACACACAAAAAGAACAAGCAGGGCCCCTCTCCCCTTCCACTGGCACTGCACATAGGCTGAGAAACGAAGCCCCCAAAAGTCAGGAACAACAAACCATGTGTTAGGAGCAGAAACGGTGGCTCAGATTTCACACTTTTTCCTCCCCATCAGTCTTTTTCAGTGTGCTTGGCTAGATGCCCTGAGCACCACTTAACTGCAAGTTGAGGTAAGTAGCAACAGTTTCTTCCAATTATATTTAGTAAATACCAGGCTACTATTGCCACACATGCTCCTCTGAATTACTCACAGGCATCCAAGGAAAGACAGAAAGTCAATCATCTCAGAGGGACTGAAGGCAACTCTTTTTTTGCCCCCAGGGGAAACATTCGTGCAGCTGCTGCAGCCCCATCACTCCCTTCCTGCAGAGGCACCGAGACACACGGCTCGCTCCCAGGTCTCTAATTGCTCCTGGGGTCATGGCTGCACCACTGAAGCTTCTTCCCCATAAAAGAAAAGCAGCTTGTGTCTTGGCTCAGGTGGCAACAATCATGCATGCAACACCACTGGGTTATTCCCATGCCACCCTGATGATGGCCCAAGGCTGGCCTAG
This sequence comes from Oxyura jamaicensis, assembly GCF_011077185.1. Lineage (NCBI taxonomy): Eukaryota > Metazoa > Chordata > Aves > Anseriformes > Anatidae > Oxyura > Oxyura jamaicensis. The sequence goes on from NC_048893.1 coordinate 124,545,910, forward strand.
CACAGGGGTCTACTGTGCTAGATACAAGGTCTACTGAAGATACAAGTAGTTCACCAGGTAGCTCTTCTTGCACCCTTCCAACGAAAGTCTTCCCCAGCTCAGCAAATACCTAAGTCATTCATCACCACCCCTCTCAGATGTTCCTTTTGGCCTCAACCTCACGAGTGATTTATTTGAGCGTACAGTTTTGTACAGCCGAGTTTGAACTGGGTGTGCAGAGCACCTAGCACAAAGGAGCTCTGGGCAACGAGGGGGAGGTCTTATTTCAACACCGTCTGGCAACATCCTTCTTCAGTCCCACTTCTGACATGACAGTTCTGCAAAACATTACAGCAAACAGGGCCAGAAGGGTTCAGAGAGCCACTCTGAGCAGCCAGCTGGGAAGAAGCAACACAGCTGGCCAACTTGCAGAGTTTCAGTTGCTGAAATAATACTAAATGCAGTCTTTGTTGTTTCATACAGGGAAGGAGAGCTGCCTGAAAATATAGATTTTCCTCTCCCCCCTTTGATGCCTTCTCAGTCAAATAGATTTTATCCAAAAAAATGAAGAAAGAAATTCAAGATGGAATCTTGCTGGCCTTGTACTTGAGGAGAGCACAGCAGCTTTCCCTTCCTCCAGCCCCTGGCTCCCTATGCAAAACCTATTCAATCCATGGGACACCATGATTGCACAAACTCTAGTGTGTGCAGCAGCACCTCATGCTCCAAAGGCATGGCAAGAAAAATGGGGTCACAGCTCGTCCATTGCAGCTGGGGGTTGCTGCACCAGCACGGACATATCCCAGAACTATCCCCTAGGGCACCAGATCCTACACAAGTCTTGCAGCCTTTTGTCAGTGACATTGTACACCTAGACTTCAAAGCGAATAGCTTACGTCAAGATAAGCTATTTTCCCACTGTTATTATTGTTTGAATAATATGTTCTCAGCTTGCTCACCTTAGGTACTAACATTTTTCTGAGGCATTGCACTGTTTTTCTACTGCATTTCAGGTCCTTGCATGCTTAAAATGGCAAGCAAGCACCAAATGGTAAATGCTAGCTTGCATGCTTAACCAACTGATGAGCAATGTTAGCCACGTCCCCTTGTAGGACTCTGCAGGGGATGCAAACCTGTTACCATGCCAGCTACAGCTCACGCTAACCAGCTAACCCCTAGCTTGGCTTGAGACATCACAGCCGATGGCAACTAGCACAGAAAACGCAGCTTGAAAACATTCAAGCTAACATAAATTTTTAAACATCTACTTCTTGTAAAGGGTCATAAGGTGTTAATAAAGATTATAACAGACACTATCCCTTATTGTTACGGCTAATACGGCTTTATGAGCCCAAACCATATCCTATTGTTTGCACTCACATTTATGTCGTTAAGCCACATATTTATGCAGAAGAACTAACTGGGTTCTGATGTGTTTTTTTTTTTTTTTTTTGAGCAGCCACAATTGCTGAAGAGCTCCGGCATTTGTCAGATGCTGCAGGGCTCTGGACCATTCTCTGTCAAGAGCTTTCAGTCAGGACATGACAGCAAACAGCAAATTCTCGCACATTTTTAACTCATCTGTGCTTGTGTGTGCGTTGGACTCAGTGCAAGGCAGCTTTCAACGCACTGGGTTTAACGTAGCAAATACACAGAGTGGCAAAGGGTTGCCAGCTTAACGTACGTATGAAATGATCACCTTTTAAGTGTGGTCAGACACGTTATTATGACCATGTACTGAGTACTGTACACGAAGCATAAAAACAGCAAGTGTGATGAAACGGGGAGGTTTCCTTGCAGCCAGCCAGGACCAGTGCAAAAATGCCGGGTGTCAATATCCAGTGGTAGCTATCAGGAATGCTGCTGAGGAGTGACATTGGCCTGCAACACCGGACAGGAAGCTTTCAAACTCTAAATTGCAAGCAGTGATGAAAATTAGATAAAAATAAACTGCAGGAAATAATCTGCTTTAAAAGCCACAGGAAAAGAAATTAAGCCAGGATATGCTTTCCAGAAAGGAAAAAGAAAAGGCAAAAAGGAAGGGGAAAAAGAACATTGTCATTAAAAGGATCATGCGGGAAGTGTTAAGTAAAAGATGGGGTCATCAAGTAGAAAACAGAGTTTGACCTTAATGCATTACGTGCAGAGTGGAATGGTGAATCACGGGAGAAAGCACCCTTGGGAAACGTAGATTTGTTCACAGGGAGCAGAGCTGACAACACTTTCAGGCAGAAAGAAGCAGACGATGGAAGGCAATAACAGAAGTAACTTTCCCCGTGGGAGATTCGTCTCCCTGGAGTGCTTCTATAGCTAGCAGATAGGCTCCTCTCTGACTTCGAGTATGAATGAGACACAGAGAGCTCCGCAAAGTCCTCTGGAGGAGCCTGTCCTGCCCTGGTCACCCTGGAAGGACTACAGGAAGATGGACTGTGCTCAGCCGAGGTGCCCCAGCACCACTAGGCATGAAGAAGGGAGATACTGACTTTGCAGGAGACCGGGGTCACCTCAAGCGATCACTCAGAAGGTGAAGCATTGCCCAAGAGACTGAAAAAAACTTATTTTTATGAAGAAGGGGACAACCGTGCTCAGAAATGTGAGATGATAAGCTGGACCAGGGGTCAAATTTTGCTGTCCTTGCCCTGTCCTCTCTCAGCCTCAGGACCCTGCGGCTACACAAGGACATCAGGTCTGGCCCTAGCTGGCTCCCTCACACTTTACTGCCTTCTCCTTTTTGCTGCTCTTCCTTTTGTGTGGGTTTTCCAAGCGGCATTAAAAAAAAAAAAGAAGTGCTGGAAGAGGTGCCAGACTGCACTGGAGGCTGAAATGCTCTACGCAGTGAACAGCAAAAGGCAGACGACACCCACGGATACAGCCCAGCCCTGATCCGGCAGGATGCTGTCTGGGGGAGGTGGCAATCAGGCTTCACATCTCATCAAATCCTGTAGCATCTGCCAACAGAGTGGGGGGAGCCAGCCCAGCCAACTTTTTTTTTTCTTATAATATGTATATTTTTTGTTAAGTCGGAGACATTTTATATACAAATACAGATCAGTTTGCAGCCATCTGCTTATTTTCTATGTATCATCTCAAGTATTGTTAGGGTGTTAGAGAGAATATGAAAACAAGCTCTTATCTGTGCCACTAAGCTTAAAAATGAAAAAAAAAAAAAAAGGAGAGAGAAAATAAGAAGAAAATACGGGAATTGGTATGCAGCAAAAAGGAAAGAACAGAGGCAGCATTTTCAATGGCCTGGGTTGTTGTGGTTTGGAGATGCAGGTTGGTCCTCTAGGTGGATATGCAGGCAGATGCCAGCTTTGGCCCTGGGCAAATCACCTCCTGTCCTTCACAGCCTTTTCTTCTTCACCCAGGGACCTTGTAGCCTTGCCTCTGTTCTTTCTGCTACGTGTCTGAAAGGCAGAAATCACCCTTTTCACTTAACACACACAGGCCCCTCATTTCATGTGCTGTTCCAAAACTACTTTTTTTTTTTTTTTTTTAGTGTTATATTCCTCCAGACAAAAGTAGGCTTGCCTACTTTTTAACCTTGACAGGAGAGCTGTGGTGTGTGTTTCCTGTCCTGTGGTTCTGGACCCACAGGGTGCCACAGCACAACAAACCTCTGCCATTTGCAAGCAGCTCCAAAATGCTGGCCTAGATAAACATCGTGTGGTTCATTATTCAGAATTAACCTGCCATGTTCAGTAAAGAGACAAGAGACAGCTTGGCTCCCTGGCTGATTTCTACCAGAACCCCAGCCCACACAGTACAGGGAGTTGCATGAATTCACTAATCAATTGCCAGGCTTAGTATCACTCAAGGCTCTCCTTTAAATCGCAGCTAATTCTGGAAAATCAGGATTGTTTCCCTGACTTGGCAGTTTGATAGTTCAATCTTCATGTTTGTTCATATTAGCGAGTATCGATTTCCTGTGGGATGCAGTAACTCTGAGCATAGTGTGGGTGAGGTCACTGCTTGGCAATCTCTCTGTTACACAGAGTTACATATGAGGTTCAGGCATTGGCATTCTCAGCACACAAAAAATGGGATACTATGCAATAGTACAGAAGAAAACATTTCTAAAAGGTACAGCTACTACTTTGCTATGAAAATGGCAGCTAGGGAGAGATTAATTTCAGTGTTTTTCATTTGGGTTCTCTTATTTATTTATTTATTTATTTATTTATTTTTCTTCTATTAGCATCCTGTCTCCTTTCCTCACTGTAATATTTGCTCATCAGTAACATTTTACAAACACTTTAATGCTTCTTCATTTTCCAAGGGACCAAGCAGCCTGCTAACATTTAGTACAACTCTTCTTACTTTTTGTAAATGTTTAGGCTTATTTCTGGGATGGACCAGCTATGGCAAATCTTCAGGCTGTCAGGAGAAAACATCTAAACTTCAAGGGTTCTCATTGTGACCCAGAAAAAAATTTATTTTGCAGATACGTTTACAGGACAGTGGAGTAATTTTCAAGCTTTTAAGAATCCCAGTTCTATGGCTATTGATATCTATGGCCACATCCATGAAAACTAAGGGAACTATTCGCTATAGGGGTGGCTATAAGATGCTCACATTGCTTCCCCTTCAGTGCCCTTTTACTTGTGAACACTCAAAGAGTGTAGGATCCCTGCAGCCCAGTGCCTCCCAGCAGCTGGTTTCACTGTCATAACTGCTGACGACAAGAGTTTCATCCTGAATTTTGTACCAGCATTCTTCCAGTTTTCCTGGTTTTATACCTAAACTCCGCTTTCCTCAGATCTCCAAGCCAGGCAGCTGACTGCTGCTGTGTGGGTGCACCAGGCGGCGTACCGCACACGCGAGCTCACCCACTTCTGGCAATAATTCAGCATCTCACCGACTCCAGCTGTGCTATCTGGGGTCATTTTCCGCTCTCAAACTATGAAGGTTTGTTGGGTTTTGATGTGTTAAAATTGCTTTTGCCTTTCTGCAATACATTACGCTGGCAAAGTGGCTGCGGCTACACAGACATAACTGCATTTTAGCAGTAAGTCTATTTCCTCACACCCCCATATTCATCAAAAAGACACGTTATGCTGATAAATGTTAGCAAGGGCTTTGGCTGGCACAGTTATACCAAAGATCACACACTTTTCAAAGCTTTGTCCAATACCTTTGCACAAGCAGAAATGGGTAATGAAGAAAATGGGCTTAGATACGTTCAGTCGGACTTGGTAAGGGAAAAACAACCTTTTAGGGTCTGGCTACATGAAAGGGATTTAAAAGTGTGGGATGCTGCTGCTCTACAGCTTTTACTTCCCAGTCTTGTTGCCTGAAGTTTCCCCCCTTGATCCTTCCCCACTTGACCTACTTGGCAAATACAGCTGAAGGCCTTTTGCAGAGGTCATAAGGTCTTCAGAGATGTTTTATGTACCAAATCCTACTCGGATAGCGCACAGGCCACAATTTATAGCATAAATAAAGCTTATTGTATCTCTTGGAAGTATCCCCAGCTGCACAGAGCCTCTGTCTAAGCAGCAGCTGCCAGCAGAGGGGGGCTCTGTCTGCCTCCAAAAATGTTCCCAAGAATCCTGAAGAGACTACACTGTGATGCTGGCGTCAGAAATCCTCAGGGACCTGCAAACTGACTCGGCCATGGAAACACCAATTTCCTTCCTTCAGTGTTCAGCTGAGAGGATATCGCATGGCCACCTGATGTAGAAAAAGAGACCACAAAGAACAAAATAGTTACCATGCTCTAGCCTCCACTGATTTTGTTATGTCCATCCAAATGTATTAGCTGATATAGCAGAACTACCGAGCTTCTGCATGCATCACTGCTTCTGCTAAGGTTGCGGTAAAAGCCTAGCTTCCTTTGCTCTCACTCCCTTTCCTTTCCCAACTTGCTTTCCCAACTAGATGTAGGTGTGATGAACAGGCACTGCAGAACAAGCATAAGAAAAACTGAATGAAATGTAAAATCTGCATTGTGGGAAAACAGTGATGTGAGCTCAGGGCATGGAGCTGCAGTAAAACAGGCTGACACATCAGTCAGCCACTGAATAGGGAAATGCATCCAAATTTGCTAAGCCCTGTTTGGTACGTTTATGTAGTGATGTATGACTTACAGATCTACGTCTTTTTTTATTTTGCCTCATATGAAACAGGCACCCAGTGCTGCCAAGACAGCAAAGTAGACCAGTGAGTCATATATTGAGATAGAAACACCTCTTCTCCAGCCTGTCTCAAAGCTTACAGCAAATCGTAAGATTTGGGTTTGGGCACAGCCCTGCAGCTTTGGAGTTGCCTGAGAAGGGTGACATATATCCAGGCATTATTACAGGACAAGAAAGAAAGCACAGCAGTGCAAGCGCAGGCTGAATTTCAGGAGACTGCCACTTGAGCAGCGCACACCTCATGGTTTGAAGCCCTTCCAACATATTACAGGAGGGGTTCACTTCTTTGTCTTGTATTACAGCTGCAGCACCTCAAACAGACCATGCCTTCCCAAAATGCCTATTAACCCCAGGCTCCCGGATCACACCTGCTCCCCCTGCCACTGGGACAGAAGTGGGATGTCAGATGAAGCTGCCATCCCACCAGAACACTTATTTTGTTGTTATATGATGTACTGTTTCTCAGTTAACTGAAAAAGCTATAGAGTCACAGAATTGTTCTGTTCTGTAGTAAAAAAGCAACCACGCGCTACAGTTAAGTCCCTAAAATGCGGCTGAATAGGGTGTAGCAATTATTGCAGGCTTGAATCAACATTTGGAGTTAGACATTGGAAAAAAAAGGACTTGGGGTGGTGCTGAGAGAGGATGTCTGTGGTGGACCAAGTGCAAGGGAAAATGCGTCTTTCCCTTACCAGCCTGCCTTCACGTGCTGGTTTTTGGAGCAGGCTGCATGGCACAGAGGCCTAGCAAGGAGATGCCGTGCACCACACAACCTGCCTTGCTGCTGGGGGTGGCTGAGCTGAATGGGGCAGTGCTCAGGGCTGCCGAGAGCCTGCAACACTGGGGATGGACCACTGAGGCCTTAGGAAAGGCAGCGCACAGTACCTTGTCAGCAGGCCACAGTACTGAATAGCAATAACTTTCAGTTGTAACTAATTAGTGTCACACGCAGAGGCTTAAAGATAGAAAGTGCTGCAGCTCTTCCATCATCAGCCTGCAGCGCAGAGGCCAAGCTGTGGGGCCGGCACAAGAAGCACCTGCACATGAGCTGTGTCCTTCCCTTCGGCAGCTGCGTGTCCACCTCCTCCTGCTCTACGGTACCGGTCCCTCTGCAGCCAGCCAGCCAGGCCATGAGCTCTGGTGCTTGTGCCTCTTCCACGCTGATCCCTGACACATCCTCCAGCTCCCTTCAGAGAAGCAAGCCGAGGCTCGTTGCAGCTGGCTCAGGAGCATAGGCACGGCCAGCACTCCATTCGCCCACAGGTTGTGCACGTCGAGCAGAGGGCCCTATCTGTGTCGGCCCATGTCGAGCACGACACCTTTTCATTCATAAAAGACAGCCTGCATCTTTAATCGCTTTGCCAGAATAATAGCAAAGAAACAAACACTTGATTGCCTGTGTTATCAGACACTATTGGAAAAGTCTAGATAAGGATGCCGAACAACCTTGGCTGATTAGTATTCCACATGCAAACGCTTCCCCATAACCCAGAGTCATCTGTATCCCGGCAACCCTTAAAATTTCATTCTCACTGAATTGCCAGATCTTTATCAAAATATAATTACAGTCTTAATTTGGAAGATAAATTTTGATTGCCTGTGCAGTGCAAAAAAAAAAAAAAATAATAATAAAAAACACATTGTCAGGTACACAAGAGCTGAGGTACAACTGGTAAACGTGAATCTGCATACTCTGACATTGGTGCATCACCTTTCCTCTCAGCAAAAGTTGGCGCTGATAGCTAGCAGTGAGGTTATACCGGGGGAGACAGGCAGGGATGTGAAAAAACAGACTCCTGATGCCATCAGATGAACTTTGTGCTAAAAACGGGGAAAAAAAAGAAATCTGCAGCTGTATGTGAAGATTATCGCTATTATGAAGATTGTCTGCTATTATCATTACAAGGTGATCGATGTGCAACACTGTTGTGTAAACCTGGAGGAAAACACTGGTCTTTCCTGAAAGAAGGGGAAATTGTACAGAAGTAGCCTTTTCTCCCACTGCTTCTTCCCCTCCTTCAAATGCTGGCAGAAAACAGCACAGTGTTTTACAGTTATTTCCAGAGGGTTCTCAAAATGCAAGGGCCACAAAATGGCTTCAGATTTCAGCAAATTGTTCTCGTGTTCGTCTCGAACCTAACTGACAGCTTTTAAAAGCACTCTCAAGAGCAGCCTCTGAGGGGGATTCATTCCAGTAAGATCTGGCATCAAGAGCGTGGCTGTTAGGAGGCTGAATGAAAGGGGGAATGTTTTCCACTAGCGACGGTGGTGGGGTCCTATGTATAGAAGCTGCCCCCAGCTACACGCCTCAAGTCTGCACACTTTGCAGGGCACAAAATAGCTGTTCCTCCACGTAGGTGTGCCAACATCTTTTATTCCCCCAGATGACTGAAGATATTAAGATTCACACATGTATCACAATGGACCAGAATCACCCATCTTCACTTTGTGCTTTTACAGTGATGTGTAGTACCTGATCCCACTCCCATCTGCGGCAGATGCAGAACCAACCTCTACATACAACACAAGGATGCACTTGGAAATCCCCGTCACTTCAAGTGTTATTACCAAAGACATACTGCTGCGTGGGGAGTTACTCTTGTTACTTCCAAGAACTGAGGCGATTACAAGGATTTTTCCCAACTCAAACATGTAGCCTAGAAAAAAATATCCCAGGGGAATAAAGCCACTGCCTGCTCTACCAACAGAGCCCAGAGGAGAAGAGACAGCCTGGTAGGCAAGCCACCGAGGTTACCTACTTTCTGACTTATCAGACTCCAGCAGTCCGAAACCACTTCAGCTTTACCCTATTGAAATGCCGGGGGGGGGAAAGATAATTACTTGGATGGCAATGTCATCAATGCAATTAGACGCTTGACCTTAGAGTTTCTTGGTCACATGCACAGAGTTGAACTCATTGTTAAATTTGGAATGGGGAGGTTCTTCTTTTCCTCCTCCCCCACACATATTCACAAGGACTGTGAATTTCTTGTACTTTCTATGCAGTGCTGATAAGGATCTCTTCCTAGGACAATGTGATCCCATCCCTTGAAATGGACTTCCTCGCCTCCCGTGGTGCCTTTGGTACCCAACCTCAGTCCTCTTTGCTATCTACCTTTATAGCTTCAATCACCATTGCATGCCCCATAAAACACAGCTGTACCTAACACACCTGTAACCTTGAACTCACTACCATGGAGTTTATGCTGTCCTCTCCTGGGATGACAATACAAGGTGAGAAGAACTGGCACAGTAAGTAAATTCTATCATGTATGCATACAGAAGGATTATCTTGGAGATAGGAAGTCATACTGTGTCAGAGTTACAGGAGGAAAAAAGTCCTTCCTTGTGGCCAGCAGTCAACTACACCACACAAGTGAAGTTTTCTTCCTTCGTGCTACACTGCCTCAATGCTCTCTGAAGAAACCACTCCAAACCAAGTGTCGTTTTGGCCAGAGTCTGGTATAAGCAAGCACTGCTGCCAGCTATAAGACCCAAAGTTCACCAAAGTTCAGAAGGATGCTACAACCTTTGCAGTCACTCTTGTGCACTGTGCAGACAACCTTTGCAGTCACTCTTGTGCACTGCCTCCCATTTCCTAAAAGTCACATCCACTCACGTGGCATCCACTCACGTGACAGCACCAGTAGAGAGTTTTACAGCTGAATAGGCTCGGAGACTCATTCCCTTGGTGTCAGGACCTCAGTGGAATTGTGTTGTACTGCAGCAGAAATGGAGGGCAGGAAGGAACCACGACAGAATGGTCTGGTCTGCTTTTCAACCCTGAAACACAGCGAAGTTGCTAAGAAGAGCAGGTGAGGTGCCCACTCCCAGGCCCAGAAGATGTTTCCTATAGTGAATTTTGACTTTTTGTGACTGAACCTGTCCTAAAAAGGTCAAAGTGTAAGGCCAAGTGCTCTAAATCGGAGCAAGCATTTCTAGACCACCAACTTTATCCTTACTTGTTCTTTAAAAGCCTCAAAGAAAGAGATCCCACAGGCTCTGTAGGCTGCCTGTCCCAGTGCTTTATTTCTGTTTGCACTTGGAAAGGTCTTCCTAACCTTCCCTGCTGCAAAGTCAGCTGGCTCCTAAGGGGGAAGGCTGCAGAAGCGGGCTCAGCAGCTGCAGTCACATGCAGCTCCCCTCTTCTTTGGGTAGCGGATTCCATCTCTAGTGCCATGAATCTGCAATTTCTCTCCTCAGATGAACTGAGCTGACACAACCAAGCCCTGGCATACTCCAGGCATGGGGCAGGAGGAATATGTGAGCCTCCAAAGGAGGCGGATGAAGAGATGCTTACTCCAGGTGCACAGTTCTTTGCTCACCTCTTTAAAATGCATTATTTTCCTGCTGGTGAAGGGTGCCACACTAAAATCCAAGGAAAATGAAGTTGTCTACCCACAGCAGCAGATACAGCCTAGCAGTGGAGAGACGAAAACCCTCCATATGCCATGGTGACTACTTCGGTACTGCCTGTTACCCATTCCCTCCACCTGCCAGGCACACAGCCCCCACATAAGCCCTATCAGCAACAAGCAAGCATCTATCTGGATGAAAACCAGACCGATACGAACATGCCATTTTGAAAGCCTGGCTTTTGGCTCTGAGTTGCATATTCCAACACTTAGGCTCACGCTGGGAGGACTGGCAGAAGAGAAAGGTTACCAGATTTACTTTCCCTCTGCACCATGGCATGTTGCAGGGGGAGGAGTTAAAAATGACCTTCTGAAAGCTGCCAGCGTCTTCATGATAGCTGGTAAAAGAATGTCTTATTCCTCCCAGACGGTCTTCACTGAGAGCTTTCTCAAGGGCAGTAACAGATTTCCTAAGCCTTTATCACCAGCAGGAACCTCCTGAAGGAACATTTCATGTTTGGTAGGTATCATGATGTTCCCATTTCTCTTCTACGCATTTTCAAGCCCAGATTTCCCAGTTTTAAACACACAATTCCCATGATAGGCTACAGCAGGAGGTACGTGGTTATCACATACATGTCCCAGGTTCCTCGTAAGCAAAACTAAGGTCTGGCCTCCTCAGATATTGCTCGTGTTCTTTTGGATGAGAAGACAAGCAAGTCTTACCAGTGGCAAATGGGAGCTCAGAGAGGAATATTACACAACTTCCACAGCTAACTGGACCCTCAGCATTACAACCGCTGCCTTCTTACCAGGCAGCAGCAACAGCAAGCACAAACCCAAGCTGTGCCAGCAGCACCAGCAGAGGATCACTTGAAAATGTAAACTGGGGATGCTCTTCCCTGCCTGCCATTTCAGCAAAGCCGCTTCACCTTTGAAGGGCTTGTGTTAAAAACCTTATTTATCTGAAAACGGCTTGCCTGGAGCTGGTGAGCAGAACAAGCCCGTGTGCTGCTGGCTGGCCACGGAGCAGCCTGGCAGCCCAGCGATTTCTATAGAAGCCAGCAACAGGGCAAGTGCAATGGAGGGTGCAGCACACGAGTGGTTAATGCACGCCGCTAAGAAATCTATACACATACGCAGCCTCTAACAGTCAGAACATCTTCTGTTGACATTTTCCATCCAGTTTCATTAGAATTAAAGCACTCATAATAAAAACCTGGCAATCAAAGGAGAAGAAGCTGTCACCAAGGCAGGATGCATTTCTACATATGCAGTTGACTAGAAGTCTGCTTGCCTCTTCCAAGCAGCATTAAACAGCATCCTTTACCGGCACAAACACCAGCCGAGCCCCCCTCCATCCCTCCATCTGTGATATTAAAAGTCCAGCGCAGCCCGTGCAGGCAGCTTGGCAACCTCCGCATCTCCCTCCCCGGCGAGTCGCAGAAATGCTGCATGCTAAACTCTCTCCTGCACCGACACGGATTCACGCAATGGACCAAAAAAAAAAAAGGAAAAGAAAAACCAAAAAACTCAAAACTACCCTGGCAAAACTTCAAACAAACCAGCAAGGCGTTTGGCAAACCCGAGGCGAAAAAGCTGGAGTCGACCCCTCGAAGCGCAACGCGGGGAGGGCGACGCGCAATGCCCTCGGCTCGCCCCGAAACACGGCTCCTCGGGAGCAGCCCTGCGGAAGGAAAGAAATCGCATTACCGCCGTGGCCTCCCTCCGCTCGGGGCCGAGAGCCATGCCGGGACTGCGGGTTTTTCCTCCAACTTCACGGCGGGCCCCGGGAGGAAGGGGTTAACCATGACATCACCGAGGCTGCCGCCTCCCTCTCCACCCCCCCAGCCTCGATGCCTCCCCCCGGGGGACCCAGCGGGACGGGCTCGGAGCCCCCCTGGAGCCCCCCGGGTGCTCAGCATCCCTGCCATGTCCCTCTTCGGTGTGCTGCATCCTCCTGGCGTCAGGACCGCAATCTCTCCCTTCTTCTTCCTCTTTTTTTAAAAATTATTTATTTATTTATTTATTTATTCCCTCCCTCTGAGCGTGACATCACCACACGCCAACAACTCCACTTCTCTCCAAAAACAGGGCCCCGAGCACAGCTGCCTGGGACGCCTGGTCCCCAGCACCCTGCTTTCCCTTCCTACGGCAGCGTACACACAGCGTGTGCCTCGGGGTGCCGGCTGTGCACCCGCCGAGATGGGTGGAGGTGCATACCTGCATCCCCGTGTCTCTTACCGTACCAGCGAGCATCTCTGGGTCTCTTACCGCACCAGCGATGCTGCAGAGGTGCCAAATGCTGCTCAGGTAGCAGCACAGCGCTCTCTCTGCAAGCACTCTCACTCGTACGCCGTGTGTGCACACAACAGGCTGCACGCAACTATACCCTCACTGCTAGGCTGGTTACAGGTGAGTGTTGGGTGCAGAGCTCTGAAAGCTCACAGAAGTCACACGAGCCCACCCGAAAGGCGCAGCGGTATGCAGTGCACGTGGCGTACGGTGGTGCTGCCCTGCATGCCAGAACGCCTTACTTGGGAGGCACTGCAGAAGTCTTTCAGCAGTGAAATCCCCGGCAGCCCTCTGAATCAGGAAAATGATGGTGAGCCTGAAGAAAACCTGTGCTGGAGACAGGGAGGCAGTGGGAAGTCCAAGGAGGTCAGTTAAAGGACTGCCATGGGGTTTATTCACAGTTCCTTCCCCTTCTCCCCCTCAGCAATGTGTTTTGCCTGCAGACTGGCTAAGACGTTTGTATCAAACACCAAGCCATGGCTGGGAACCTGACTGACACCTTCTCTCATCCAGCACAGAAGGATGTAACACACTCAGGAAAGACCAAGCGTTGTGGCCCTGGGACAGGATTTCCACGGGAGAATCTCCCTCTCCATCTTTTAGTGAGTGCATGGCCCTGCAGGTCCCTTCCCCACATGGCAGCTCGGTCAGCCTGCCTCTGGCACAGGCAGGGAAAAGCCCCAGACTCAGGAGGGATGCCTGTGGTGAACAGGGATGCGGGGCCATCTTTGAAGCTCCTCCGGTACGAACCTTCAGATAAACACAGAAGAGCGAGTCCTCTGCCACCACTCATTAATCAAACCTCAGTTTTCTTACTGCTCTGATAGGTGTGTCACAGTCATTAGCAAAGGGGGATGCTATTTACACATAGTAGCATCAATAACATCTCTGGAATAACATCGATTATACATCATATACTAGATCAAAAGAGAAAAAGGCAGAAAATGCCAATTCACCAGATACATCTCTGCATTTCTCTTCTAAATGAAGGAAGCGGTTAGTTCAGCTTATTAAGGAAAAAGGCAAACCCGCTGTCTGTCCCCCACATCCCAAACCCTCAACTTTTGAGTTCCCTGCCCACATAATTGCCAGAATAATTTGATTACTTTCTATATAATTAAGTCCCTACAAATTTCAAGTGGAAAAAAAAATAAAAAGGAGAAAACCAAATTAGTGCCAGCCTCACCGAGGACAGCCAGGTAAAATTCAGCTATTGCACTTCCCACAGGGAAACAACCAGCTGACCCTGGGCTAGTGGTGGCCCCCTTGTCCTGGGAGGGGGAAGGCGGTCCCATGGCTCTTCTGAGAAGACAAATCAGAGAATAAAAGACAAATGGACAAGTCCACATGCAGTCTTTACTTTTGTTTCTTTTTGGTTACTGAGATGATTTGGTTAGTGTTTCTGTTCTCTTTTCCAAGATCTGCTTCTCACAGGCCTATCAGCACTCCAGAGTTCAAATGCATATATATGCATATTTTTTTTTTTCCTCAAAGAAACCTCTGAACACTCCCTTCTCACTTCACTTTGGTTCTTCCGAGCCATGGCATTGGTTTAACCTGCAGCCAGGAGCATTAGCAAGCTGCCAGCTGGTTACAATGGCCCTCAAACCCAACCAGACCCATGCTCACTCCCGACTGTGAGATGTTTTTGCAGGAAAGCAAACAAAACCATTCTCCTAAGAAGGAACAGGCAAGCAAAGTGCAGGACTGGGGGTGGAAGGAACTCAACATAAATAAGTGAGGGCTCCTAAAACTCCCCATCAAAGAGGAAAAAATTCTTCCAGCCAGAAGAAACTGGAGCTTGCGCACCTCTCCCATCATTTCCTCTCTTATTACATTGATATTAACGAACGGTTTCACTTGGCAAATGCAGATTCTTTCAAGTATTTGGGTGACCGAGTTGAAGATCGGTGCCCAAATAAATGAGCACCAAACAGCAGCATTGCCTTAATGCATGCATTTCAGTGTACCTTGGGGTTTCTCCAAAGTAAATGGGGTGGAATATGCTCCATGTTGTATGAATTCTCCACTTGCCTTAGCAAATGCACCTCATTCAGGATTTCCAATAGCCTCTTTAATCTAGTACTATGCCTCCCACGAGCACAGTTCAGCAAATGTATTATGTCGTTTAAATGGGTGTTTCCCATTTTAGGAATCATTCAGAGATGAGCCGAGAGCCCCGCACCACTTTTCTTCTTTGACCACTCTTTAAATGCAATGAAGTTTGGTAGCCGACCTGAAGAAGTTAGCAGATGAATGTCACACAACTGAATCCCCCGCTATTTTTAACATTACAGAACGCACCGAAAGGAAGAAATGAAAGCCCTCTTCTTTAATGATGTCCCTGCAATTTTCTAAAACATCTAAATTTCACTACTCTTTCATTTTAATCCAAACTGTTACAAAGTGAATCAAGGTCATGGCTGTCTGTCACTTTTCCAAATTACTCCTGAGTAAAGGCTGCCCTCAGCCAAATAATATCAGCCTAAATAGGACCTCAGCCTCTCCTGTTTCATTATCCCAGGGAGCTTTAAATTTCAAAGCTGACTTGGACTACATAAAAGTTAGCTTTCAAGCAGAAGCAGTGCGAATATTCTTCCCACCCCTCTATTTAACCTTCGCAAGGAAAGAAGGAAGAAAATAAGACCCAGTACCAGTCCTACTGACCTGAGACAAAATGAGGAGGCAGAATAGTGCGGCATGCCTCTGAGAAGACATCTCAATGCCATTTTTTCATTGCCTGTTTCCCTTTCTTGACTGTCTGGTACTCCACAAACAGGCCGCTCCAGCCTGCTGCTCCCTGCTCAGCAGAGCTGGCTGTCCTCGGCAATATCAACGAGTCCAACCATCACCTAACACTACCAAGTCCCATCACTAAATCATGTCCCTAGGTGCCATGTCCACACGTCTCTTAAATACCAGAAGGCAGAGGCCTCAATGACAGACACACACCTAACCTCAGTCTCCAAGTCTTCACGCCAGGCTCCTTGTGGAGACCAATGGTGATTTTAACATTCCTTTTTTTAAAGCTTTTACTACCCTTAGGGGCATAGCCCTCACAGAGCTATTTCCTGCTTCGTTTACTTGTGTGCCTGATGGTTGTGTCGCTGGCCTGTCCCCGTCTCAACCCTGACGGTCGGACCAAGGGCAGTTGTCCCTCTGCACCAAGAGGCACTTGTTGGCACTCTGTACCAACAGCCACCCACTGCAGCCCCACGAGGGAACTGAGGAGCGGGTCACAGGAGGGCCTGTCTCGCACCTCCCAGCTCCTCTTGACATGGACACAGACCCCCCTTCTCACCCTCACTGAATACTATGATAAAACCAGAAAGCATCACGTTGGTCATCTGAAACATTGCGTTTCCCCGTTTCTTAAAAGGCTGCATAAAATACCATGCATTTTTCTCAAACGTCATAAAAAAATCATTTTTCAAGGCTATAACATCATTGACTTAGGGCCCTTTCAGAACAGCACCTCACAAAGCACAGCTCCTCTGCTTGCCCTAAGCTAGGCCTTTGTTATGTTCAATTATCTTCCTATACTAAGGACATAGATACTAACATCTAAGACCTGAATTAAGGAGCTTCAGGTAAAAGATGAGCACTGTTGCTCCACCAGCCCGGACATGTGCACATCATAGCAGACAAGCACCACGATGGTATCTCAGCTTCTGGATGAGCACTGTGAGCCTTGCAAAAGCCATCCCAGCTGTCCCTTGTGCTGCCCACCCCTCTTCTCACCCTGCAGCCTCCTTCCAGGAGCTGTGCCTTGGCACCAGCCAGGTATCCACCCGCAGCATTGGCCATCGGACCTTGCAGCATCCCCAGACATCGCTCATTCCTAGATGAAAGAATACACAGCCCAAAAACCAGGACAAGCAACTGAATCCTGTCGCTGGCAAGCAAACAGAGTGAGAAACCTGCATGCAGTGAGCACAGTGAGCTGCTTTGGACCTTTCTTGTCCTTCCATACCGCCAGAATTGGGTTTTCTGCTGCTGTAGCAACCATGCAGGTTGGAGCTAACAAAGTAAAAGCTTCCACAGCCACATGAGGATATTTTAAAACTGCTTTACTGCTCCTTTGGCCAGTTTGTTTTGTTTCTAATGCACATAATTTTTAAAATTTGAAGTATATTTGTAAATATCAGGAGGGCATGGGGTTATACTTCTCCTCCCCCTCAATTTCTGGGTTTAATTTGTCTGCTCTGTGTATTCTGGGGGACTCGTGCAAACACGTCAAGGCAGCACTCGTGCAGCACCGCAAATGTCACATGCACACATACATACCTACATATATAGGTACACACATCAGTGTGAGAGCAGGAGCCTTGCCTCTCTCCGTGGGGGCTGCCTGGCCAGGGACAGGCACCCGGTGCCCAGCAGAGGCCACCAGAGCCATGCCTGCTCGCACCCTGTTTAGAAAAGGCCAGGTCCCAGATATGCCGTATGCAGTGGCAGCTATGTGTTACGGAGGTACTTGAAGATTACCCAGGTTTCCACTCTTCTTCCTCCCCTAATAACAGGGTTACAATTCCCACTTTACACTACTTTAAGGTTCCTGTAATAACCAGATGAACATTTTTGGACTTCTTTTCTTATTGTTTAGCAGCTGAGCAACATAAATTATAAAATTATTTGGATTGACTTGAGAAAACAACTCAGTAAATTTACTTTCTTCAGAAATTCAAGATTTTTCACATCATCCTCACCTAGCAAAAACAGTACTCCTCTGGTCTGCAGGAGCACAGGGACCCTAATACCTCACCTAGAGCACAGGAGACATGGATGCAAGTTCTCTCCTCAAAGGATGCAACGTTGTACCTTCTGCCCATGAGAGCAATACAGGAGTGTTGCATTGGTGTCCAATACTGGTGCTATCTTGTGTCAGATTTAAGTAATGAGAGGGAACAAAACTTCCTAATTACCAGGACATGGCAATCCTTTCTATTTTTATTAACGAAAATGTAAGGATCTCAAATGGAACCTGGATTGCCATACAACCAAAAAATAAAACTTTCAGCTGAATCTCTGGTCTTTCCCCAAATAGTGAGGTAAATGTTTAACCTGTTTGCTAATCCCTAAATCCTGCTGTGTTTCCTTGCTGCCCTGGAGTGGCACGGTGCGCAGCCCCTGCTTTGGGAGGATTATGATGTGGCTTGCAAGTCTTACAATTATTACAGACGTTGCTATAAATGTAAAAGGATGGTTATATTTGACTGGTCTTTTACCACCAGGAGCAGAATGGAATTGTTTTATAGGAAGTGTAGTGGTGTAAGTGTTTTGGGTTCATTAATATACTTTTCACCCACAACCCCCTAATAAAGGTACGTTGTGTAGGTGGCTCATTCATTTCTGGGTAATCCAGCAATGTCTCAGCTGCCGTGCTACTTGGGTACCGATTAGAAAGTAAGGATTGCAGAAGAGGATTCTCTCATTCACCCTCACCAGTACATACTTAGACACTGGCTTTGTTTGTCTGAAGCCATGGGTGACTGGGCCAGAGTCCACAGAACCACGTCCTGAGCTATATGAGTTTTATACTGTAACAGTATTATGTCCATTGCTTTCACTATCATTTCCAGCCTCCCCCGTCCCTTTTCACAAAATTTTCTTCTTGTTTCTATCAGGAGAACTACTGATTAAGTCATAAATATTGATGTTTGAATTAATATATTTTGCTTTTAGCCTGGCAACTCTATTTCAGCGTGCCAGGGCTTTGCTTTCAAACAGTCAGAGATACAATTGTTGTAGTACAGATTAATACGCTTGGAAGGACTGGAAGTTTAAGATGAATGGAAAGACAAGTCACACTCAAGTAACCTACTGCCAAAAATGGTAACCGTGTCATTGTCCTAACACAACCTGCATCTCTGAAAAGCCTGCAAACTGCCTAGCAAGAACTGCCCTGTTCTGACCCATTAAAACAGGGCAGAACTGCATTATCTCATCCTATTTGTTGTGTGCTTTGGAGCAATGATCTACCCACGAACCACAACCACATCCCAGTGACTACATTGGTTCAAATCACTATTACTTATCTAATAATTAATTGTGCTTGATTGAAAAGAATGGAGTAGTCTGAATTTCAGTACCATGCTTTCAGCTCTGCCTTCCTGCTTTGATATTGAGTTAAACACTGAAGATATTTCTGTGAATTTTACCGACAAATTACATTCATCATCTACATGCCTGTCTTGTCAGAGCATGAGATGTGATGCATATTAAAGTGCGACACGCAATTTTCCTGTTAGCACATTTAGCACGCACCGCTCTTACGTACTGTGCTTGATTTCCCAAAATTCAAACCAAGGCATTTAGCAACCCACAGGGAGAAGCCAAGCTGCAGCATTAGTGACCTCTATAAGCAATGACCACAAAAACAGGACGCAAAGCGGAATTATCCCCCAGTGAGTTTGCCATCTGTTGCCCCAGGAGAACCACCCCAATTCCTGTCAACAAGCTCAGAATGTAAAAGGATTGTTGGAAGGTTGCATTTATCCCTCTGCCTCTGTTTTCTTCATCGGTCAGCTAAGGCGGGGCCGATAACCATTTGCCCTGACTATGTCTGTGAGCTAGGCGTGCTGTTTGATGGTACAATCAGGAGGACACCTGCCTGAGAGCACGGGGGTCAGCAACATCCACCTGCATTTTGCCCCTTTGCTACAGAGGGCAGCTCAGGAGGTGGCCATGGCCATGGTCAGGGTGGAAAACAGCCTGGAGAAGGTCTGCTCAACCCTGTATGTCTCAACCTACCACAGTCGGCTGCATCTCTTTAAAATATATATATCTCCACAGTGCTTGTGTTGCTGGAAAAAAGGTAGAGGGGCTGTTCCCAGGTGTGGCCTGTGTGCTCAGAGGGTACTTTGGCGGCGGAGGAGGCCAGAGGCAGTGTGGGACGTCAAAGGGACTCTGCAGTGCATGCAGCTCTACGTAATTCGATTTCCCGTATTTTAAAACACAATCCTTCTGTTTGCTTTTTACATCTGGGGAACAATATGCAGTGGCATTCCAGCTGAGTGCTAGAAATGAGAGAAAATTCATCTATTACAGAAATTGGCCTTCCAGACTGAAAGCAAGGAGAATAAAGCACCTGAGCATGTGTCTTTGAGGGGCAAGGTGTCTCTTCTATCAAGCTTTGACTGCTTGCTGCTTTTAGCTAAAATACAACAGCTTAGAAGTCAGGTGTCTGTGCTTGCCTTGGTGACAGTATGAGGGGAGAAAAGTTGTATTTCATCCTCATCCTCATCAGTGCTTCAGGGAAGTGAAGAGTGGGATGTGCATAATGAAATGGGAGAGAGATGAGTTCAGCTAATTCCACATGCTGCCCATAACAAATACAAGCAGCTCAGAAGAGTGGAAAAAAAAAATAAAATGAGAAGCCACCACAGTGACCTCCAGATGGACGTGGTTCAGTGTCGAAATCCTGCCCTGGTGGCAGCTGGTGGCACCCAGGCAAGGCCTTCTGAGGCTGGCACTGAGGGACAATGGGTACCAACATCAGCATCCATCTGTGACCTGCCTGGCCCAAATGTCTGGAAGCTGCTGCTTGTTTACTTGCTCTTTCCATCATGGCTTGCCCGCTGCCAGGCAGGGCCTGGGAGGCCAAAGATGTTGTTGGGGTTCCTACTTCATTTAGTCTCTGATACAACAAATGTTTGACTGTATGCTAAAAATGCTTTGTCCGGAAGATGCAAGGCTCTTTGGGCAGGCTGGTGGCTGAGGTAGATGTGTGTGACAGCAGTGCAATAAGCACTGGTGGTAATCCTCTTTGTGGATCAGTCTTTAAAAAGCAAAAAAAAAAAAAAAAAAAATGTTTTCAGAGAGCCATGTGACACCATGACATCATGCAAGGGAATGACAGAGGGCAAATATTTTCCATGAGTTTCATTAGATAGACCCAAATTTTGTGGAAACAGTGATGGGCCAAAGGAAGAGCCCAAGTGCCATTTAATTTTGAATGAGGCAAATGTAATGCCTTGTATGGAACATGACAGCTTGATAGTGCTTGGCCCCTTTTCCTTCGTCAAGGATCAGCTACCAAAGGCAGTAGCCAGAATAAAGCACATGACAAACACAAGGAACCAGAAAGGCAGAGAGATTTTATGATCAAATATTTACAAGGGAGGGTGGAAGCTGTGGGGAGGGACGGGAGGATGTATATGGAGTGCATAAAGCAAATGGTGCGGAAGAGACGGACGGGAGATACGGAACTGCCTGACGTGAAGCCAAAACCCAGGCTGATGGGGAGAAGTGACCCACCCCCATCACTTAGTTAGAACAGTTTGCAACTGGAAGTCATCCCAACAATTTATTTCAATTCTTTACTCAACTACATAGCTATTTGATAGGAAAATAGCTTCTCCCTATTAACAGCTAAGAGAACTGGCTAAATTCCTATTCATAGTAAATCTGGGACTTATTTTATTACAGTCCTTCCTTGGTCATTGCACCCTTGAAAAAATACAATGCCAAAAGCTACAAAGAGAGTATTAGCTCATATAGACCTAATGTCTTTTGATTTGGTATTGGCAACAGCGATCGAAATTAGCTAGACAAATTTGGTTAGGCTTCTCTGTTTGCAAAGGTGTAGCGCTGCGGACAGCTTAGCTGCTTTTCTGTTTCTGCCCTTCCTGCATTTGCAAATGCTGCTTTGGTTGACTTAACCCAGGTCAATACCTGCCGTGGGATGGATACATGCAGAGCTGAGCCAGCTCTTGGTCCTGAGCTCCAGGCACCTACCACATCTGCTGTGCAAGGCTCCTGCACAGCACCTGTGAGACAGGCACACAAGATACCAGGAATGGGAATTAAAGAAGGCAAAATAATTTCTCTTTGACAGCAGTTAAAATCTGCTTCCCCGTTCCTTTGAAAAACACTCCTCACCAAAGCTTCCTGTGCATGGTGCAGTGGATTGGTCACAGGCATCTTTGTTCTACACCCACACGAAATTAGAAGTGACATTTTGCTTCCACTGCCAGCCAGACATCAAGCAGAGTCGTGTCCCCAACTTACAGTTTATTTAAAGCCATTGCCGGCTTTTTAGGGATCAAAGAGAAGGGGGGTACAGGAGGAAGATGCTGTTCAGAGGAAGACCAGGAACAAAACTACAGTTTAGCCATACGTGTCTTTGACTGCTTAATGTTTTCATATTAAATTGCTGAGGAGACCAGCTCCAGGGGCTCAGCCAGGCTAGGACATGAGGCAGAGCTGGGACGCAGAGCAGGCTGCCAGCATCACAGCCCTGAGCTGGGACGTTTGCAGAGGGCACACAGTTTGGGTTTTGCTTTTTATCACCACCTGGATCCTCTTCCAGAGGCAGCCCCCTGTGGGCCACCACAGCCTGGCCCCGCCAGCTACGGCCGCCTTGCAGCCAGCTGGGCCCCTCGCCCCTCGCCGCGGGGTCTCCAGTTTACAACTCTCACAAACGAGTTCATTTCCCCTCATTAGCTCTCACACGCAGCCGCCGCTCCTCTGAACTACCTACTTCTCTGCCCCCCAGCCCCCGGGGACCCGCTGGGGCCGGAGGAGCCCTTCTGGAAAGGAGCGGGCGGCTGCCCAGAGGAGCAGAATGAAGGGGGCCTCCCTAGGCCGGACACGGCACTCACAGAACGGATGGGGAAGAGGATTAAATCAGTGGAGAAACTTATAAAGCAGAAATCTGAGCAGCTTCATTTTTCTGGGATAATTGCTTTCAGCAGGTTTCTTATTTGATACAAGCCTCGGCCAAAGTGGTATTACAAATTATTGATCTCATGCTTGCAAATTCAGTTTACTCCTCTCCCTCCATCCCAGACCTCTAATTTTCTTGCTTCCCCTAGCAGCCCAGTAAGTTCTCCAGCTGGCAGCTGTGACGCCAGGCTTTCCCCACCATCAAGTATTCCTCCCAACACGCAACACAGCAAACTTTTTTACCCTAGAGTTCATGGCACTAGCAGTCTGGTTTGAAAACCTTCCTGCACCCTCTGTGCCAGGCGAACTTTTGGGCTGTCTCCTGGACACTTCCATTTGGCTCTCTGTCATGCATGAGGCTTGGGCCTAACCCCATGTCCCTGTGTATTTTCTTTCAGTCGGGGGTTTCTCTCACTCTCATTCTGTCTGGTGGGATTTTCATACCCTAGGATCTCACAGACATTTTCTCAAACAGAGGAACAAGTAACCCCAGGCAGCCACACAGCTGGGGTAAGACTTGGCACAGGGGTATTAAAATAGCATGTGCATTTCTCTCCAAAAAGCAGCACAGAAAATGCAATAACATCAAAGACTGACATAAAAACACAGAAAGTACAGTAAGCCGAAGGGAAAGGACTTTCACCCCTTTCCAGTACATGAAGTAGTGAGGAGAAGCATTTGCCATCCACTGTAAAACTTTTGATAATGACTCTTGGCTAGTTAAATTATTCCAAAATGACAAAAGCAAAAATAAATTCAACTATCACCACCATATGGATACATTCATTCCTGAGAGAGGGCACGTTCCAGCGATCAAGATGCTGGATAGCACATGAAGAGATCTGGGCTTGGGTCCCAGCTCTCACAGAGGCTTTACATATGATCTTGAGCAAAGCACATAGGGTGGGATTCAGTTGCTTAAGCAGAGGTGTCTGGTACCATTTGAGATGCCCGAGGGTATCCCACACATCTGTACAGGGCTGGTCGATACAAAATCGGGCAGCAGCTGGAGGCCAGGAAGGATTTAGATACCTATATTGCATCCTGTACTGCTTTCTGTATGTCTGCTAGAGATGCCTCATGTAGCTTGTAGAGATGCCATACAGCTTCAAGGCTAGTGCACCGATTACCCGTCTTTCCTGAAGCCTAGTGTCCTGTATTGTCAACTATAAGCTACAACAATCACAGGATGGTTGAGGTTGGAAAAGACCTCTGGAGGTCATCTGGCCCAACCCACCTGCTCGAACAGGGACATGTAGAGCAGGTTGTCCACGAAAAAGACTGTGAAAAAGAGTATTTTAATTCCCCTCTGCCTGCAATAGTCTGTTTTTGTTTTTGTTTTCCTCCCAGTGTAGAGTTTAAAGCTGGATATGCTCTAGCAGGATGCACGGGTGCAGTCAGGTTATGCCAACCAGCAAGTCCACTCACACCAGGTTTTTGTGCTCGGTGCTGCAGCCCCTGTACAGGCCGTGAAAAGCTGTTGTCACCTCATGCAGTGTAACAGCCTATTTCTCGCATTTGTCACTGCAATCATGCATTAGGCTTCATTATATGTGCGCAGCATAGGCTAGAAATTCCTGCATGGTGATTGCATCGTAATGCGTGACACTGCAGCATTTGCAATGAACAGCGATGTTACAGCCACTTGGTGTATATAATGTCATGGGTTGACCAGTCACCACATGGAGATGTTGCCCAAGTTCAGTGTGATGCCCCATGTAAGTGCTGGTTTCTTTTGCTGCTTTCAGAGGTGGGTCTCTCACAGCTACTCCCTACAACCATCGCGCCAGGATCTGGCCATCCTGTGATGCTGGGGGAACAACAGGGGACCAACGACCACAGCCCCTTTAATGTGGTCCAGTTATTATACTGCACGGAAGGACATACGCCCAGAAGAGGATGGATTAGGTTTATGTCCCCAGTACTGATTTTGAAAAAGTAGCCGCAGCTTTGGTCGTATTAGGTATTTCTGATATTTGAACAGCTCCATAGATTAGGGACCCATCATGGCATCTGCTGCTCGTGTACTTGCTGGGATGAGCCTTGGTTGAGAAGCCTGCTCTAAGTCTACCCCCACCACAATCTTCATGCCTTGCAAAAATGCTTTTAAAGCTGTTTTTTCTCTGTTTGGTATGTTTTTGGAACAGCTGCTGCCACATGTAACAATCTACTGCCCGCAACCATCATAACAGCTACAATTCCAGCAAGTGACTGCACCTTGCTTATACTGCAAAGCAACCATAGAAACACCATTCCCTATCCAAACTCTGCAACACACTCAGTGAAGTCTTCCCTGTGCGTCTTTACAGTGCTGGGTACACAACCCCCCTCCATTGCTTCATTCCCAGTAGTCTTTATAGCACTGTCATCTTTCATAATTAATCACCCAAGTCCAAATTGCCAGAGAGTCTTCTGGGGAGTGAAAACTTTAGCAGCTGGGGTTGTTGGTGGCCAGAGGCCATTTGTGGTAAGTACCGCACAGACAGGGCATTAACTGTAACTAATTTACCCTGCGCTCAAAAAGCACTTTCTGTGCTGTAGAGAAATCACAACTGGGTGTCAGAGCCTGTCCCAAAGCCCGGGTGACTCCTACACCCCCACCGTCTCCGGTCTGCTTTTTGGGGAGGAAGCTTGTGCCACACTGGGATTAAAAGACTCCAAGAATAATTGCGGTGAAGCACTGCTAGAGATTAAAAAACGCTTCTGGGTCCCAACAGTAGAGCAAAGTGGAGCTCCATTTGTCCTGCCCGCGCCCTGTCAGGGGCTGCACAACTTCTGCCCTGCTACTGTAATGGAATTAATGCAAAATCCACTCTTACACCAGCTGCTACTGACTCTCTGCTATCCAACAGCAACCCAGATAGTTAGCAACAGCGGAGCAAAATATTAGATCGAAAAGTGTTTTTGAGGGACTTCGTAACAAGCCAACAAAAGCAAGGACATTCAAAGCTCTCAGTTAAGCATAGCGAGAGGTCTCTGTGGAGCGTCAGATGACGAGAAACAGATTTGCTGCATTACATAGTCATGTCAAAGGGTTGTGCTGGAGCATTAGCTGACGGCAAGTCTGAATTTCTTTGCACTCGCTGGCTTGAGCCAGACAGAGGACCCTGCAGCCTCGTGTTTTATATTTTGCCTATCTTTTCGCCTGATTTAATTGTTCAAATTCTGATATGTCTCTTAAGAATCTTATCTTACTCCGGACTGATCCCACTGTTTTTGTGATGGGGATGACTTCAGTACCACCACTGGAGGAGTAATCATAAGGCCTCTCTTGTTATGATTAAGGGTTGGTCCACAAATCCAATTAACTGAAAGACGTATTATTAATTTGTAGGTAGTCATGGTACAAACCCTTCATGGTAAATTGAGATGCAGTTCTTGCTTGGTTTGGAGCAAACTCATTTCAAGGGCCATTTTTAATACAGGGGATTTGACCAGCACACGGTATTTCTCTCTGGCCATTTTGTGTAATTTCCCAGGAGGACTCACTATTCCATAACAAAAGTAGGTTTAGCCAGGAAGCACCGTATTAATTCTAAAATCCTTATTTATTCTGGAATACAGTCCACAAAGACAGCTGTTCCAGAGCAGCTATCCTTAGAGTGCGGCTACGTTCACTCTATTCACCCCACCTCCCCAGGAGGACAGAACCTGTCCGATTCATGCTGCATCAGAAATGAACTGCTCAAGAAAAATAGCCCTGCTTGCCTGTCCCAGAGTCTGCATCCCTTCAATTTATTTTTCAAACTCACACCTTTGTTTAGTCTAGAATACGTTTCTCACATACACAAAGATTTAGAATTGGGCTCAGCTGAATCAAAGAAGTCCCAATTAAATGACACAGAAGTGGCGTCACAGACTGTTTCTCGTTAAGGGCACATCCACAACTGGCTTGCAATGGCTTAGCAAGTAATATCTGCAGAGATGCTCCAACATGTGCACTACCATACATTCATCCACACTGCAAGTGGTGTTACTTATAACTCAGGGAAAGACATTAAAACCAGAAACTTTTAAGCTGAGATAGACGGGGACCACTGAACACTGAGATGTGGGGAAGCAGCTCTGCTGATTATGGGAAACTTGGTAATTCACCATAACTAGACCATGTCTGAACCTCTGCAAATCCAGTTTTTACCTGATTTAAGAGTGTGAGACATGTTTAGGTTGTATATTCCAGACCTGTGGTGGCCATGGACATCAGTAGAAGGCATTGCACGCTGTTACACACACCAGACTCAACATGAATCCATTAACATCAGCAGCAACATCCAGATCAGTAAGTTGTTTTCTGGAGCCGCAAGACATAATTGTATTTGAGGAACTTTTAATGTACCATGATGCCAAGACTTACTTGTTTTTAACTATTAATTAATAGGGAGCCCCAAAGTTCAGGGGGGTAGGGGGAATGGGACTATTTCTATAAAGAACATACCCATAAAACAAACTGATGTTTTATAAGGGTTCATTCAGGCTCTGCTTCATAAACCCGTCAAGGAGGAATTCTGTACTGACTTCAGTGAAATGTTTCAGAGTGCCACTGGGAGGTGTTACTATATAGCAATAGCAGCAGGCCAAGGAAAAGAGCTGGCTGTGGAGCTGTGTGGAATACAAGAGGACACATGCCTTATTTCCAGGATTACAAAAATAAAGGGGGAGGGGAGGGGACATGGGGACAGGGACAGGGGGCAGATGATTAACTCATTAGCACTCGGATGGCTGACATTTTTGCCCTCAGATGGCATCCACTGACAATATTTTAAGATGACCGACTCTGGCCCCTGCGTTAAGCGATACATTATTGACCTCCCCTTTAATCCTGTTAGGATCAGCATTCCCCAGCAATACATTCGTACATGCATGCGTGCGCGCACACACAGGGGGAAACCCCAAAGGCTTCCACACTAGTGTAATCTTTACCAGGCATCAATAGATTTGACACTAACGAGGTTGAACAACAAAACAAAAACCTATCCCGCCGATCCTCCAAGTTACGGAGAAAACTGCTGAACGAGCGAACTGCCTAGCTCAACAAATCATGCCTCACGCTGCGGCTCGCGCTCTCTCCCTCTCTCCTGCAATCTTCCTCCCTCCAAGCATTTAGCTGGATCTCCCTTATTAAACTGATCATGCATCCGATGCAAAAATGTTTGACTGAATCTGCATGTTGCCTGGGGCCCTATCCATTTATTTATTTAATTTTGTCTTTCACTTGACAACAACAACAACAAAAATCCTGCCCAGTCTGCACTTTCAGCAAACAAATGGAGCTATTTCTCCATGGTAGCAGCCACGAACAAATCAGAAAGTGTTTTTACAACCTTCCTCTGGGGATTTTTATCACTGAAGCGATCAGGTGATACCAGTGCTGTCACTCAAAAAGCAAAACAAACAAACAGAAAATAAAACAGAGCCCCCACTGCTCCCACTGATGGTATGCAAGGAGAATAGAAAACGGGAGAACCAGCCACCAGTGGTAGGGACACCCCTGGCCAGGGGATGTGAGGGCTGTGTGCTGCCCTGCTGCTGGGCCCAAACCTCCTGGACACCCTCTGTGGAAAAGTGTCCTGGCCGTGTGCTAAGGAAAAGATGATAAAAATGAAGTATGCAGGGGCAGGCTTGCCAGCTTGCAAAGAAGCAAGGACAAACACTGAAACCTCCCTCAGTGGAGGGAGGCGAGCTGCCCCACAGCCCTCCCCGTGGGCATGCAGGCCGGGAGTGGTTCAGGAGTGAGCCCGGCCAGAGGGGGAGAAAAAGCAAGGCTAGCAAATCTGCTAGCGAAAAAGAGAAACAAAACAAAACAAACAAAAATAAACAACAACAACAACAAAACACAAAACAAAACAAGCAGCAATAAAACATAGATGTGTTTAAAACTGGATGCTTCCTCCTGGTTTGTGGTCAAATCTCCTTGCTGAGGGAGGTGATTCTCCCCCTCCCCTGAGACCCCGCCTGGAGCACTGCATCCAGCTCTGGGGCCCCCAGCACAGGAAGGACATGGACGTATTTGAACGAGTCCAGAGGAGGGCCATGAGGATGATCAGAAGGCTGGAGCACCTCTCCTGTGGGGACAGGCTGAGGGAGTTGGGGTTGTTCAGCCTGGAGAAGAGAAGGCTCCGTGGAGTCCTGACAGAGGCCTAAAGGGGCCTACAGGAAAGCTGGGGAGGGACTCTTGGTCAGGGAGTGTAGGGACAGGACAAGGAGTAATGGCTTTAAGCTGAAAGAGGGTAGGTTTAGATTAAATATAAGGCAGAAATTATTCACTCAAAGGTTGGTGAGGCACTGGAAGAGGTTGCCCAGAGAAGCTGTGGATGCCCCATCCCTGGAGGTGCTCAAGGCCAGGCTGGATGGGGCTTTGGGCAACCTGGTGTGGTGGGAGGTGTCCCTGCCCATGGCAGGGGGGTTGGAACTGGGTGGTCTGTAAGCTCTCTTCCAGCCCAAACTGTTCTGTGACTCTGTGATTCTTGTTGTGCCTCAGGCAGTGCCCAGTCACAGCAGACACCAGCCGGGACACGGGTGGCAGATGCTGGCCACAGTTTGTCATTGCTGACCTGAGCATCGGGCCCGGCATTTCAATGCCAGGCACAGAAACTACAACAAAGAGGGAGACATGACCAGTGTCTCTCCACAATACTTCCTCAGGTTTCCCACCAATTACCCCCCCAGTCCTTTCAGCCTCTTAATTTCTGACCTCCATAAACAGAGATAATGCTGTGAAGAACAGCAAAAAGTTGCTTCAACAGCAGCTCCTGTCCCAAACCCACCCACTGTTCAATAGGCCGCTCCATCACATAATGGCACCTACGATTTTATTACCACTGTGCAGCAAGGTTCTCATGCAGCATTATTATTATTTTGCTTTCATTTCTGATGGACTGCATTTGTTCTTAATAGATTTTTTTTTAATAGAAACCATCATAACTGCCTCATATGGTTCACCTGATACTACCATTGATAGTATTGACTATGGATTATGACAAATGGATTCCCCCACCCAAAAAAAAAAAAAAAGGATACTGGGAGAAATTTCAAAAAATTTTAAATAACAACAGTGATCATAAAGTAAGTTTTGTTTTTTATTTCTCCTTCTGGGCAACCAGAAAGTCACTGGCTAGTGTTCAACCTCAGTAGTCAGGGTACCCACCTAAGTGATCACCAGAAAAGCTGCATGGTGTATCTCAAGGCTGCAATGGGAACCGGAGCAGAGCAGAGTCGCTTTGATGTATTAAGACAGCCCAAGCCACCAGCAAGCCTGGCTGCGACAGAGGCAGCAGCCTTGGAGAACGTGACCTACATAGGGGCTGCAGCCTTCCACCCTTCAGCGGCTTACACAGCCACAGACATTCCTGAAAATAGTTATAATGGCAGTACTCACAGGCTACTCTGTCCCCCCCACTTTGTGTACAAGCCCTAGTATCGAGACGGAACAGACAGAAAAGCAGACCGAACATTTCTAGAAGTTTTTATCGAGGTATGACTTACAAATGATCATTTGCATTAAAAAGTAAAAAAGGTAAATTAATCCATACATTTATTCAGATCTCCTGCTCTGATGCCAAGTCAGGCACAAAACAACATTTCCTTCCCAAGCCAGTGTTTTTTTTTCCATAAAAAATAACCTCACAAATGGAAGGAAAAGGTTCTTTACATTTTATTTTCTCTAGGAAGTAATAATAATTTTTAAAGGGTCGATATACCTCCAGCCCTGTTTTTCCCTTAAAATGACCCCGAGCTGCATAGGAAAAATATTTGCTCTCAGCGCTTGAACAAACCTCAGTGAATTAAGTTTTTGTTGTTAATGGCAAGGCTGCTGTTTATCTGCAGAGAATCAAACCAGATGTGGAAAATAACTGTGGGTTTGGTGGCTCTACAGCTTGCCCTTCAACCTCAGGGAGGAAGCCCACCGGCAAAACCTGGTTGAGGTCACCAGCAGCCTGGAAGCCCTGGACATGCCCGTGTTTGCCTGTCATGGCCATCAGCACCCCGTGAAGTTACCCACAGTGGACCAAGGGGGCTGAAATGGGGACCCCTGCGAGCACTCCAGAGGGAGAGCTGTGTGCTTCAGCACATCTGTGCCCTCCTTGGAGAAACCTTCCCACGGAGCCAGCTGTGAGCTTGTGCAATCATTTAAGGTTAATTACAATAAAATATAAAAAAATCACAATTGCAATCTGAGAGAATTGTGTTCAGTTCAATAAAACAGGCTGTGTAAGGCATTTTGTTTTCCAGCAGGAAATCCTCCCGGACCAGAACGGTTGGGTACCTGGGAAGCGTGAACGTGGGGGAGTCACAGTGGCCACAGCAGGATGCGTGCCACCACCCACCAGGAGCTGGGATGTTGCTGTCAGGTGGGGGGGATGTGCACAAAGTGCCCACAACAAGTACCCCAGGCAGGGAGTCTGGTCCCCAGGCAGGTGCAGACTCTCAAAGCACAAGAAATAAAACCCCCATGTGGCCCCACAGTGGTGTTCCTGAATTTTAGCACAGGATTTGTGTCAGAAAATGTTTGCTTTGTTCCTTTTACATTTGTGTTGAAGACTTTTGCAGGAAGACAAAAAACAAAACAAAACAAACCCCAAAGCCTCCAACCACTCCTCCGCATTTTCTGACCAGCTCTTTTTAATCACATTTTTTGACCACTGAACCACAAGGATGCTGCATTCTTGAAGCTCTTTCCCCATTTATTTTCAGCCCATCCCAATGAATGCCTGCAGTATCAACCACAGAGCAAGTGCACAAGGGGGCTGAGCTCAGTTGGATGCTGCGCTGGAATAAAAACAAGGGGGAATACTTTCACCCCATTTCCAGCACTCCTTCACTGAATCACGGCATGGCTGAGGTTGGAAGGGACCTCTGGAAGTCATCTGGTCCAAACCTCCCCTGCTCAAGTAGGGAGACCTAGGGCAGGACCATGTCCAGGTGGCTTCTGAAGACCTCCAAGGAGGGGGAATCCACAAAGGACACCTTGCTTAGCATCTTGCAAACCTGAATGTTCTGAATGAACCCTGTTGTTCTAGCCATGTTTATCAGACTATGCACGTTAAGAGTTAAAAAATGAATGCAGATTAAATATTGCTGCAGCACTGCAAGAATGGCACCTGCATGTGTAATGCAGATTTGCATGGGGCTGTCGGTGTGTACGTACGAAAGGAGGGCTGACTTACAAAATCAGGTTGCCGTTGTAATGCTGTGCACAGATCTCCTTCTCTCTCCTCCCTGGAGAAATCAGGATGTGAAGAAGCACAGCTTTCTTCCTTCTTGATGTTTCCTAACTAGGCCAAATCACTTTGGAAGATGGCCAGAAGTTAATTTAATATTCACCGCTGACCTGTTTTATTCCTCTGAGGTTTCAGCAAAAAGTTGGGTGAAAGCCTTTTCCCCTGTTTGTCTGAGAGTGCGCCACCATTAATGCCAACCCCCGAAGCGCAGTCTGCAGTGCACACATAAATGATTTATTCAGAGCTTCTGCTCCTTACTTGCTCCATCAACACACTCCAGCAGAAACTTGCTAGCTGCTGCTCAGGTAATGTTCACTGGCAGTCTCAGCAGCACTTGGAGAGAAAAAAAAAAAAAAGAAAAAAAAGGACTAAACTGCTTTCTTTTTATTTTAACGCCTTTCTTTACGTCTCTTCAGTGTCAGGAAGGAGATTTGGAAAACAGGTAAGAAATATCAAACTTGCAGCTCTCCTCCAGCTGACTGCATATCGCTGTGCTGCTCAGCCAGGAGATTATGCAGCCGTGTCATCTGCAATGCAAAGCTGAAACCCCCTGCTAACCACCAGTACCTGTCTCCAGAACAAAGGTGCTAATCTGGCAACGGGAACTAAGAGACAATCAGGGGAGGAAACTGCAGAGGCAGAAAGAGTTTTCCCTTAACAGCACATGAAAATCCAAGTGCAATAAAGTACAAATAAATTTGAAGTGAGTGAAAATGGCATTTTTTTGCACTCAGAGGGCATTGAATCAAGTGCTGCTAGACATGCTGATCACAGCTGCCTCTTCAGAAATCACTGTTTTGACTAAATTAGGGATTTATAAATACTATACTCACATCTGCACGTGTTCACATGCAGGGTCACTGATTAACCATGCAGCAGATTCTTCTGTCTATAGGCATACATATACACACACATGAAATGAGTCCTACTTGCCTCAATAAGACGGCCATCAGTCGGCAGGAACCCTCATGACTTTGGAAATTGCCCTAAATATCAAGCATATGGTATGTGGTGCTAATCCTCTTAGCTTCCATTTTCTACAATAGGAGTTGTGAATGTTCAGCTCCTTCTCAGACTTGGCTATGGAGGAGAATATATTTCTGTGCCTGCCACTACGTGCTCGGATACCTAATTTAAGTTACTGGTTGTGACAGGGACATTGAATTTAAATTAATGATTTTGGATTCAGTCTTTCTTTGGTGGAGGAATCAACTGCCGTGCTGTAAATGCCGATGTCCCAACCAGTAGCGGTCATTGAAGATCTTGATGACACGTCTCACAAAATGACTCCCGGTCTTTTTCTTCAAGTCAAACTGCCTTAGGAGTACATACCCTTCTCATTTTAATAGGAAAACAAAACAAAACAAAACAAAAAAACTATGCTGAAGTTGCTGAACTAAAACTTGGTATCTGCAGCAAGCCCTGGAACCTATGTTAAGCGCCTGCACTGCTGCTTCTGCTGTGGTGGCGTTTCAGAGGCAGCAGTTCCAGATCAGTCTGGACAAGAGCTGCTATAGAAGGTAACATGTTGTACAGAATTTGATGCTTGCAAAATTTTATCACGAGCAGATTTTCAAATTGACATGCTGAAGGGCCCTGATGGATGCTTTATGGAATACCAGCACATAAACATGCTATAGATAAATTCCTCTCAATGGGTGGATTTTCAGTTACCCGTGATTTCAGTAGCACCTAGGTGACACATTGCAGCACTTCTGAGAACTCCCAGGAGGATGATATGCCCCCACAGGACTAAACCCCATTGAAAACCTTGTCCCTTAGTGTGCAATTCAGCTCACCTAGCACCAGGTGTCTGAAAGGGAGGTGCCTACCATGATGACTCCAGGGCGAGCCTGGAGCACACCAAGCCAGGGAACTAACTTTCAGGGAGCTGCTATTAGACAAGATGAATCTCAGACTCGGAAATTAGCTGGAGTCTTCTCCTCAGGCCTTCTTTCTTCTTGTTTCCTGGCAAAGATCCCTGTTGGGAAGGCCCTCAGATCCTCAATGCAGGCTCCAGGTAGGGAAGTATCTGTTTCCACACCACTAGCACTGTTCCTCCTTCTCCTGCCAAATCCATTTCATTCTCCAAGAGGTGAATTCCAACAGATAAGTTGAACACCACAGAACAAGTAGCTGGGCAGTGCTTCTCTGTGCGTACGGAAACTTTTAACTTTTTCGTCCTTCCTCACAATAGATAAAACATAAGTAAACTCGCAAGGCAAATTTGCAGAAAAATTGAAACTGAAAATTGGTGTTTTGCCTGTTTTTCCCTTTCAGGAGACTAACCTCTGCTTGGCATCCAAGTAATGCTTACTGAAAAGCTCCCATGCTACATGAGCTGAGGTCCTTGAGTGGGGGCTCCCATGGAAGAGCTAACTTGCTGCTGACACACAGCCCAACTCTCCTCTGATTTACAACCTCCTTACACTGCTCTGACGCAGGCATCCTGCAGCCCAACCTTACTGAATAACTCACACGATCTATCTCCTGTGATTTCCATCAAAAACACCTGGCCTAAAAGATTTTCATAGATCATAAATCCTCGGTTTTATATAGATTTCCTCAAGGGATGGTGAGCAAGATGTTTGCGCCTATGGGAGCCTGTTGAAAACTTCCTTCAGCAAAAGATGTTTTTTGAAAAGAAAAAAAGGTTTACTTGTGATTTCCAAATCAATACCATCACTTTGTAGGCAAACTAAAGGGAAAGTGTTTTGTTTCCACAGGAAAAAAAAAAAATAATAAAAAATCTTACTACCTGAGGCATTTTGCTTTGTTCAAAAGTTTCCAGGGATGAGAAAGAAATTAAAAGTCTCCTCCGTCATCATCACCTAGTGTTTAATTAAGTAAACAACCTTTCTTTACTAGAAAAATGGTAATCTAATATCCATATTTTGGATCAGAAAAGAGACATTTCAACCAGTACAAAGGCAAAGCAAGAAACTGCAGGCACACAATAGCAGCCAGTGTTTTTTCTGTCAGTGGGAGAGATGTTTCCCTTCAGATATCAAAAAGTGAATTCACTTCTTAAGGTGAATAGTTCAAGTGATAAAGGCCCGTTTGATAAGGAAGCAGAGGACACAAAATAAAGCATGCTCAAGCCAACTACAAATCATCTCATGTAGTGTGACTTATTTATACTGCACATAAATAAAATAACAACTTTCATCCCACTTAGTGAATTTTTGTGTAGGGACAGAAAGCGAGCACACCTGAGTAGACAAGGAATATTCAGGTTAAATACACAAATTATTTATACTTCACAGTCTATTTTGGAGGAAAGGGGTTGGGGGAGGAAAGGGGAAGAAGCTGAATGCACTTCAAACAGCATTATTTATCATTTCCTGACTAAATATAGCAAGTGTCTCAGGAAAAGATTGACTTGGCTTTCCAATCAGCAGCAAAGGGAATTAACCCATGATGGGTTTGGTGTAAGCTGCTAAATCCTTCAAATATGATCCACCCTTTAAATTAAAGCCCAGGCTAAGCTACTGGAACAGGATGTAAAGAGAAGCATTCCCCTTCTGATGACAGTTTGCCTTGAGAAAAATATGATTTTGCCTTGACAGCTGCTGACCTGTGCTTGTATCAGCATCTCCGTGATGCTGGTGTCATGGTATGGGAGGATCGCCTGCCTCCCCTGCAGCCATCGGCGCAGGGCATGCAGCGGACCTTTTGGTTGTAAGTCCTCGTGCTCATGTAACTCCTTGCTTCCCTCCCTGTTTGGTGGGCTATGACCTTTGCCTCGCCTGCCTCCGCAGCCTGAGCGAGCAAAGTTGGCGGTGCTGTTCGCCAGAAGCGTTAACCAGGAGCACTATTTCACTAGTATGCTCCAGCACTTACCTTGAAAGCCATGCAAATGTGCAAAATACTGTGCGCCATTAAGTGTGGAAAATTCACAGGAGAACTGAAATAGGGACCCCTTTAGAAAAGCAACAAATTTTTCACCAAGCAGAAGTAAGCTCGCCACTTCCAGCACCAGACCTCTTTTACAGCCCTCAGAATCAACTCCGTCATTTATATTTCATCAGCTATAGCACACTGGGGTGCTATAAACATAAGCCAAAAGAAGCTGCCAGCTCAGCTTCCAGAATGAAAAGAAAAAAAAAAATCCCAAACACCGAGCCCATGCCCTATTCCAAATGAAGAGACAAAGCAACCATGAGGGCTGCTGCCATGCGTGCCCCTTCCCAGTAACTAGGGGTGGGATACTCCAAGAGGCTGGAGGAGGGCGTCTGGTATACCCGAGCTACAAGGAGAAACAGACAGGCTTCTCAATTTACTCCGCCTAGGATGCTTATCTCATTTTAATCCCAAATTTATTCCTGGCCCCAGAAATCACTGCCGTTATCCCACATATGTTATTATGAGTTATATACGCCAAGCATGCTGAAATGCAAGCCCAAGGCTACAGACAGTGTACTTCCCACTACAGAAGTTGCTCCTGCGTTATCTGAAATAATTCGTATGTCTGGTTTTCTGTCTTCTCTCCGTTAGCTCTTTGCCCAACAGTGCTGTCCGTGTTTGCGTTGCGATAACCTGACAGATACACAAACAAACAGCAAAAAGAGTCTGGAGTATTTATAGCATCCCTGTAGTTCTTGTGTTACATTATCTGGCCCACCTGCCTAAAGGAAGAGGAGTCAGGGAAGGCTGGATGCCTTGGCTGATCGTAACATACCATCAAGCTTTCCTGCTAAGCCACCCATTTTCAACGCAAAGCCAGCAGGGCCTGGCCACTGCTATGACTCGCTCCAGCTGCCTTGCAGAGCTCTCAGACGCTGTGAACTCTCACAAACCACACACCTATTTCAGCAGAAAGGCTGCTGCAGCAGGACTTAAGGCCACCACCGAGAGGCCAGGCACTGAAGAGATGTCCCCTACCCCTCACTTCCCTCGCTGCCCCCGTGCAGCCTCACCACCTCCTTGCCCCAGGCAGCTGGCTCCAGCCCTCCACCCAGATTTCACGATGAATGCAGTTGTGTACACATGGATGCTGCTGCTGTCCAAAACGCGGCCATAAATAGCATGCAGGCTATTCCAGGTGTGACCGGAGGTTTTGCTGCAAAGAGCAGAAAAAATGGGTCAAGCTGTGACTCCTGCACGTGTGCCCACACGGGGTTCTGCCCACTGATCCTGCTCTAGTATTTCCAGTGGAGGAAAAAAAGAGATGGTCTAAGAGGCTCTACGCACGTGGGTTTCCTTCAGTTTGATCCAAACTACCTCGACAATCCGATCTTCACCATTCTTTCAGAACTTAGGGCACAAACCAAAAAAAAAATCAAAATGTTCCCAATATTCATCCAGTTACTGAGTTACTGCTTACTACTGTGAGTAATTCTTCTCCTATCTGGGTCTTCACCTGCTCTGCAGGTGCAGACAATTGCATCTCCTCCTCAGCTGTGGCACTGCCAGGCAAGCCAGGTTTAATTCTTGCAAAGCACAGCAGACAGCCTAGCTCCTTTCCAGCTCCATCTTTGCTGCTCTTTTCTGAGCTCCAGCCAAATTACCTCTGCTTTTCCAGCAACCCAGTTGTCAGGACCAATCCCCAAATCCCAGGTACAGACCAAGTATGCAGGAGACAGGAATTACCACCTCCTTCCCAGGGACCTGAAGCCTCCCCATAGCACCTTATGCTTTAAACCTTCTTTGAAGGCAGCCAGTGAAGCGCTGCCCACCTTCCCACATGCTCCTTCAGCACAACCCTGCTCCACTTCAAAACATCAAAACCACGTTTCATGTTTTTCCCTAGAGCTTAAGCTTGTGTTTTAACAAGTCAAATCTCACTTTGTTATTTTCTGCTCTTTTTTTTTTTTCCAAACTGGCAAGGCCTGCCTGCCTCCCTGTTCATTGCTGCTCCAAGTTCTCACCAGTGTTTCCAGTTCTTCCCAAGCCAGTGTCACCTGCAGATTCCATGAACTTGTTTGAGAAAGGAGCTTTCCTAATAATAAATAAAATCAGAATAGAATGGAATGGAATGGAATGGAATGGAATGGAATGGAATGTCAAAGAAAAGAAAATGCCAGATGAAGTGAGCCAGCGAAGCAAGTTGCAGAGCCAGGCTGAAGTGGCAGACTTTGCCATCTGTGTACACACCAACCAGATACAGAATAACACGAATACAAAGAGATCATTTATTTTTTGCCTGCAGAAAAATTAAGTTAAAGATCTCAAAACAAATGGTAATCTCTCTGCTTGTCCCAATAGCAGGCATTATTCATTGATCTTTCACGGGAATTAAGGTACGGAGATTTAAAATCCTTTGCTTAAGTCAGCACGGGAAAAAAAAAATTCACACAGCCACATGGATTATGTCCTGATTTTTGTTGTGTAAAAGTAAAACCACATCTAATGCATACATATATATATATATATATATATAGCTTGATTGTAGACCCTTGGTACCCGTGTTCTCCAAAGTGTACTGCAGTACGATGAATTTCATCTAAATGTTCAGGAAAAAAATTATATATACGTCATATAACATCAGCAATAGAACAAGCACAGTCAAACTCAGTTTGGTTTCCCAGACGAGATTTCACTTGCTGTGTCTCAGCTTATTTCAACCAGTTTCATTTCTCTTCCTAACTGCTCTCCAGTTACACAGTCCCCTCTTGGTACTGAGCTCTTAGCAAATGCTTAATTAACAAAACCAAAAACTGTGTTCTTTCTTCCTTCTCAGCCTGCTAGTGAAATCGCTTCATTCATATATTTTCTAAAAAACTTCCTGTTTATGGTTGGCTGTGTCCATGAGTAATGAAATGAGTAACTGCAGAGAATGTGAAACAAAGCTAAAGAAATTAAATGAGTTTTAAATATATATATATATAAATATAATAATTTCTTTTCATGTGTAGAACTAAGAGCAAACCATTTAGTTCTGGTTACTGGGGTCTGACTTAAGCAAAATCTCTTGTAATGAGTAAAGTGCATTTCAAAATAATGTAGCCAGTTAAAAAAAGGAGAAAAAAGGAAAAAGCTACAAAGAAAGGTGGACCGCATTCCCTTTGGACAAAACAATGAAGAAGAGTGACAGTAAGAGATGATTAATATTCCAGATGGCCTGTGATTAAAACACGATATGCCAAAAGATTACAGCCAAACAAGAAGCCTGCCCTCATCCGCTTCTTAGTATTACTAATTGTACAGCTATTAGGCCAAACAGGGGCTTTCCTTATAGCTAATTCCTATATTTGCTGTGCAGTGCTCCTGCCTCAAAGTCCCAGACAGCAGAAAACCAATTTGCACCACAAATGACTCGGCAGAGGTAGAGAGGGGCAGTATGAGTGACACTGACGGAGCTGCGTGGATGGAGGGAGCGTATGGCACGGAGCAGCCCCTCATAACTCTTTCCAGCAAATCTCTTTCTTACAGCTGCCAAGCCCACTGTTGGCCAAAAAACTCAACCGAAATAAGGTCTAGGCTGGGATCCTGAAGCAGTTTGGGTGCCCAGTCCTTCCTGTTCAGCGCTCCCACTGCAGAAACACGCGGTGGGTGGGAAGGTTGCTCAGCCCCTCAGCACCCTCCCCGCTCCCCTAAAACAAGCAAAGCCCTTCGGCTCGTAGTCCCAGTGCCACTTCTGCCAGTCTTTCTGTGTCAGAAATGTCACAGGAGAGAACCAAATGTTGCCCAGTCCTCAGGCACCTGGGGGCTGGCTAGCCTGCAGCACCTCCTGGGTGGCACTCAGGGACTTGTGGTGAAGTTTCTCCTGGAGGAGCGTATGGCCCCAGAGGTACGTGGGGGCACAACAAAGTGGTTCATAGTGCCAATAAAGGCTGGTCTAATCAGACAGCCTGCAGCCCACCATGCTGGTTTTCTTCTCTAGTGCTTTGCTGCAGCTCTGGGCTGGGTCCCACCGGTGCTCCTGGAGCACCGAAGCCCCGCATACACTGCACTGCAGTGTGGAGCTGAACATCTCCACCCCACCAAAGCAAGCCTGACACCACACAGATGAACCAGCTGGGACCTGCTCAGCACATGTCCTCCCTAGCTCTGTGCAGATGCACACTCGGGTTTCCAGCAGGCATCGCATGCACAAGATGAAGGACACGGAGTGCCTTGTCCATGTGGACAACATGCGTCCTATCCAAATGCACATTGAAAACACTTCCCCACTGGAACTCCACTTTTTTTTTAACTTCAGACACATGCTGTACTTAACCTAAACAGAGCTGAAAGAGAATGTGAAGAATTGGATGTATTTCAAAGTCCCAACAGCCCGGCTTTTCAAATCTAAGACCACCCTTCATCTGATTATTTGTGGGCCTAATGAAGTAATTGCAGAGTGGCGGCCTGATTTCCTCAAATCAAATGTCAACAGTCACGAATCTCCAGGCGTTTGTGCAGCTTGATAACACGGCGGCTCTGCAACATAGGGGCCTGCCCATGTTTTTTGTATTACAGAGCAGATGGAAGCTGTAATTCCCTCTAGAACAGAGGGATGCATTTCACCAAACAGTAGTGGATGACAAGCTCATTTCTGGAAATGTTTTCTGCTTCTCTCCAGCAAATCAATGAGTTGTGGCTGAGAAGGGGCTGAAACAATCGTGGCTGGACAAAACACTGCAGAGGGGATGGGGAAATAGAACAGCCAGCTCGTGACCTGTGTGTCTCTGTCTGTCTGGTGCTCAGCATGGGCTGCTCACCCCTCTGGAGAGCCATCCAGTTGGGTTGTCGTGCACACACAAAGCCGCCTAGCTGTTAGAAATGGCAATCCTACTAGCACACATCATGCTGTTCCTCAAGACATACGCAGTTCTGCACTAGGTGGGCTCTGCAGGTGATGCAGTCTTTCTGTAGGGAGCATGTCGGCGCACCCTCTGCAGTGGCAGGACACCTTCATTGTCATTGGAAGCTTCTGTATATTCAAATTGCACAGAATGCTTTTTCTTAAAGTCAAAGTTTTTGAAATCCTACCTGCAGTAGGGTCAGGAAGCCTCTCAGTTGTCTAACTAAGGAAGTTAGGCTGAAAAATACAAAACCTGGTTACTTCTTTAAAATGAAAGCACCCGTGCTTGCTTTATCTGAACCCTTTTTCAGGTGTACCTGTCTGCTCTGTCGGTGATGCAGCAGCTCAGAGAGGAAGGCAAGGAGCACAGAGGGCTTAAAGCTTCCTCTGAGCCCGACAAGGAGATTCTTTCATGGGCAAAAAGCTCAGGACTTTCAAAATTAACCTTTGCAACCCAGTCCCTGCCAAGAGTATTTCCCAACCCCCCTTTCCCTGACTCTCCAGCAAGAAGAGACCAAAGCCTGCCCTCAGGAAAATACTCTGGTACAACTTAGGAGAACATGGACTAGCAAAGGGAGAATAACCAGAAGACTACGAAAACACAGAATAACGTGGCTTAAGGTGAGATCTGCACTGCCATGCATTTTTAAAAGGTGCACAGATTTGTTTCTCTTTCACGATGCTGCTTATATAGATTCCCAAACTCCATGGGGCTGTTTGAAATTCCATCTACTGCATACCTCGGTTACTTCCAACCTTTCAAGCTTCATGGAGTGTTAATTTCCGTGCTGGTGCGCACTGACTTAGCCCATTTCTAAGCTACATAAGTTCCCCCTGGCAAGCTCTGCCACTGCCTCTGCTCTGGATCCTGGCTGTCTCCTTCAAAGCTTCCCCTGCCTGAAGGCCACCACTCAACACGCAGGGCCCAGCCTACGGGCTAAGGTGCGGACAAGCGACCTGCGGCAGACCCAGCTCCTGTCCCCAGAGGAGCAGGGCGACCTGCTGCGGTCGCTGTCTGTCCTTCCTCCCTGCTGACTGACAGCACTCGGCAGCCAGCCCTCTGGTTCGCGCTGCTCTGCAGGACCCGAGCAAACGTCTCCATCAGGCAATTACCGCAATAAACACCTGCTTTCCTCCCGTGCTTCCACCACCGATGTGTTGTTGGAGGCAAAAGACCACCTTGCTGGAATGGCCCGAGTTTTTAATTGGGAGCTAACCACCACAATGACAGGTGGTAAAGTCTGTGGTTTTTATACCACCTTTGGCCCATTTTGAAACACCACCATTATTAAAAGCAAAAATCAGCCTCTGCAGTTTTCTTTTGAGGGAATGAGCAGGAATTTTCCCATTAATACTGTAACACCGGATTTGGGGACTCAACAGACAGACACCTTGCCGCTGCAGCACCAGCCTGGGCAGGGGCTCCCCGGCTGGTGCTGCCGTGCTGGAGCCAAACCCCACAGCTGGACAGGGCTGGGAAGGGAGCAGGCAAAGGGAACCTCTGAGTCTGTGAAGCTTGCATTCACCTGAGCAGATTTCTGACCACGAATGCCATCCCAGGCGGTTATGAGCCCTCAAACATGTAGACTCTGAAATTCAGCTTGTCCGGAGCGTTTGCAGAGCTTTTGCTCGTACACCTGGGTAAATCTCTTCCATGAATGGCATGATCTGATGTTAAGGCCCGCACCAGATTCGATTAGAGGAATTTCACTTGAAACTGCAAAATTAAATTCTCCTGGCAGTCTGAGGCAAAATAACTCGTAAGCTGACAACACATTCAAAAGCAATTCTGATTTTTAGAAGAGATATCTTTTGGCAAGTTTGATTTTCCTACCAGGATGACTTTTTTTTTTAAACATGCAGCTCGCTATTCAGTAAGCAGCATTTGAAAATCCATGGAATGCTGTTGAAACAATTGAAGCAAACTCAGATACATGAGGAAAGTGTGATGCGATACTGATTTATGCAGCATGAAAACAGATTTATAGCAAAGTAGACGTCTACAGCTGAAAAGTCTAAAACATTTGAAAATTTGCACTCATTTCCCCTCAATCACCTTTCTGTGTATTGCATGCACATTTTAAAATGGGCTCAAGCATGTATTTTACTCATATTTAATGCAGGTATGATCTGTAAGAGTTCATTTAGCCATTTCCCCATGTGAATTGAGCTGTGTGTATAACGGAGGGCTGACCCCCAGATGCCCTCTTCCACTGCCCAGGCACCTGTACGTGGGCCACCTTGAGCTGCAGAGCTCTCTGCGTGGGATCCCGAGGGAAACGCAGCTCTGAAATGAGGCGACTGGCCCATGCAGAGAAGTGTGCCTGAGAGGTGCAGCCCTGATGTACTGCCACGAACTGCCCGCGGAGGTTTCAAAGGCTCCTGCTCCGATTACAGCACGGAGAGTCAACAAGAAGAACGATGTTTCAAACAAATC
This sequence comes from Oxyura jamaicensis, assembly GCF_011077185.1. Taxonomy (NCBI): domain Eukaryota; kingdom Metazoa; phylum Chordata; class Aves; order Anseriformes; family Anatidae; genus Oxyura; species Oxyura jamaicensis. The sequence continues at coordinate 124,588,728 of NC_048893.1, forward strand.
TGTTACTACAGAAGGGAAAAGGATAGGACACGTTTAAAAACTCATGTGGTATGACCACGGATTTGTAGGACTGCTGTTCACATCTGCACAGCCTGCGCGGCCACACTGCAAAACATCACCCTCCGTGAGTGGGTAGGCAATTGCATGAAGATGCAATGCCCGTCTCTGCCCCCACTGCAATTTTGTCTTTGTGTTTTCCACTGATCTTCATGTATAGCATTGTGCACGTACCTGAACACAGGCAAGTTGTTCAAGGGAAAAAGGGCTCCTTGGAGCGGACAGAGGTTTAAAAGTCTCTGTTTTTGAAAGGCACTACCGCCAGAGCAGGTGCTTCCACTCACACAGACAGGAGCTAATTGTAGGATCGGCTCTGGCCTACGGGCTCGTTTTTATGGTTGTGTCCACAAAGGCTTTGACTGGTCTCTGTAGTTAGTGACTGCACACACAAAGAGGTCTTTCATTAGCGGTGCTCCATAGGAAGCCAGGGCAGAGAGTAAATGATACCTTAATGTTCCCTTTCAAAGCTGAAAGGCTTGACAATGATGCTTGTTAGAGTACCATGGCATGTTCCTCCAGCCCTCCTCCTTCCAGCCTGCTCTTAAACCTATTAACATCTGATATTAGCTCCAAACACTGGAGGTAATTGTTTATGCACTACTTTGGGAAGATGCAAGGAAACAGCCGCGTTTGAAGAGCGTGGCTCCAATCCCACGTTACAGCCAGTGCCCATCCATCACACCACCGATGGACCGAGCCCGCGGCTGTGCACAGAGCATCCAAAGGTATGAGCAACTATGAAACAGCACTGACAAAGCCACTATAAACCCTCTTATTCATTCAAACTAGCATGTTAAGTGAACACCAGAAAAAATATGAAGGAATTGGTATAGGACATTGTCCCGTTTCTGAAAGGTGGTGGTTTTATTCCCCATATGATCTGCTTCCTGTGAAAACGAAGCTCTGTTTACCCACACTAGCTAGCACAGAGTTGCGTGTCAGTAAGTGAAGGTCCTGTTTTTTTTAAGGCACCACACTTTTCAGGGACTTCGTATCAAAATCTGCCTTCCTGGGGGAGTACGAGAAAAGGACTTCAAGAAAAACAGATGGAGAGAAAGATAAAGAATACATTTGATGAGTCACATGCAAGGCACGTTTGCAACAACAGACCAAATAAACCCAAATAAACCTAAATAAATATTTTCATCATTATTCAACTGGAGGCTCTTCCGGTATTTTACAAAATGCTCTTAGTTTTGACAACTTAGATTATTAAGGGGGATTTTATGTACCCAGTGTAGTTGGAATGATGTGACTACAAATGCTCAAAAAAAAAAAAAAAAAAAAAAAAAGGAAAAAGCAAAAAGCCCAGAAGTGAATACTAAGTAAGCATATTTAGAACCATTGAAAAAGAAGGTAATTTGTCATCACTTCTTCCATGAATTTTAGGTTGTATTCTATATAATAGAAATACGAGCTGATGGAAATGTGCTATAAATACTTTTATTTTAGTTTAATATTTTTTTTTCTTTGAGCTTGCAAAATTAGCATTCACAAAGCCAGACAGCCAGGTGTTTTGTCTGTGAGAGATAAGCATCTCATCTCTCTCCCAGCTTTGTTTGACAGATGAGCACTATCCCATCACTTTCGAGGCATATCAGCCAAATAGAGATCTTCCAGCTGCACCCTGTGGAGCAGATCAGCAAAATGGTGCGTAGGAAGTACATGTTAGTGAGGTAACTGCCTAAAGCATACTTGGAGATACTTATATTTGGGAACAGCTAGTTACAAATATATGACACAGCTCAGCCTACATAAGAGTTGGACTGTAGTTACACAGCAATATATATATATATATATATATTTAGTTTAGAAGCTTGTATTAGGCTATTTGATATCCCACAAAGGCAACAGACACCCTCTGGAAATGCTGTGCTTCCCACTGCCCACAGAGGGAGCCCAAATAACTGGCCTGCGCTAGGCATCCACGTGTGAGACTTAAAATAGTGTTAACAGGAGAAAAACCCCCAGGGGAAGGAGCAAGTGCTGAGGCTACAAACTCTATTGGGCTACAGACTTCTGGATATAAAATGCCAGTCTTTTGTGGTGGGTCCCTGCAGGTGACCTGGTGTTGTATCCATCAGGCATTCAGCAGTAAGTCCAGGCTCTGGCCTGAGTTTTAGTAAGGCTACAAGTAGAAAAGGCTGCCAGTGCTCCTTAGTTCCTCACAAAAACTTTAGGATCCTCAGTTCTGCTCAAGAGCTGGCAAATAGAAGGGAAAGATGGGAAATCTACTGAGTGTCAATGGCCAGCAAGAAGAAAGCCTATGAAATCTGTGTGCTCCAATGCGCATCTAAAACCTGCAAGAGCCAGTGCTGTCTGTCAAAGTCCAGATGGCAGAACTGTGGGGGAGCTAAATTCACGAGAGATTGGCTTTTGATTTCTCAGGGACCAGGTTTTAACTGTGCTTCTTCCATGGCATAACCAGAGCCTCTTACACCCCTTATAACTTTCCAGCTGGCTGTGCAACATTTGTCTTCACAGGATCACAGCGTGGATGAGGCTGGCAGGGCCCTCTGGGCTCACCTGCTCCAAGCCCTGCCCAAGTGGGGACACCCAGAGCAGGCTGCCCAGGCCCAGGCCCAGGCCCATGTCCATGCGGCTTTTGAAGACCTCCAACCCCACAGCCTCTCTGGGCAGCCTGTGCCAGGGCTCCACCACCCACACAGCACAGAAGTGCTGCCTGATGCTCAGAGGGAGCTTCCTGTGTTCCAGTTTGTGCCCATTGCCTCTTGTCCTGGCACTGGGCACCACTGAAAGGAGCCTGGCTCCATCTTCTTAGCACCCGCCCTTCAGCTATTTATACACATTGATAAGATCCCCCCCGAGCCTCCTCTTCTCCAGTCTCATAGAACACGATTAGCCTGGAGTCTCAGCCACAAGAAGGTTCTGCTCAGCATTGCTCCCATTCCTCCGTCTCACCCTTCACTGCTGTCAGGATGTTCCTCAGGCCCTTTTTTTTTTTTTTTTGTCTTATCCTTTTCCTGTAAGCCTGGCCTGGCGTCTTTATCATAACACCTCTTAACACATCTGAACCACCATATAATTGTCAGATGTTGTGGTCGTTGAGCATCTGGCAACTTGTGCCACACTCTCATGAAGTGACACATCTTCCAGGTCTTGCTTTGACGAGGCACCGGGCAGCTGAAGTCTATTTTTAAAGGCACTAAAAATAATTGTTCTTTTTGTTGTGAAAACCAGGATTAAGTTGTTATTCTATGCTAGGAATGTGTAGGGCTTCCTGCAGGGGCTCAGAGACTTGCTCCAGCAAGGTTATTTTTAGAGCATCCAAGACAAGTTCCATAAACATTTATTAAACAGTATTTTATTTTTTTTACCCATGCAAAGCAATGTATTCTAGCACATTTGGTCCTTCCATTTTCTGTGTTGCTGCTCATTTGGTACCAGAAATTTCTCTATAATCCACAACATTTGCTGGTGGCAACAAATTCTCCATCATCTCTCCAGCTTCTCTCCTCTACCCTTTATGGCAGATACACTCCTCCTGCATTTTCGAAGGTTAAGCCATGTCTGGATATTATGAACTTGGGGTTACTTCTGTTCTGGAATACGTCTGACAGTCTGCTCCCCTCTGTGAACACAGGGCAAAAGACAGGTGCAGACTGACTGCAGCAGAAGTGGCCATGCTAATACTAACACTCCGCTGCTCTTCTATTTGCTAACACTCTTCTACTTGCTCTTTCAGGGGGATATTTTCAAATTATATTCCAGGCATCAGTAAAAGTCGTAGCAGATTATGCTAAACTCCAATGTAATGAATCCTGTAAATCATCGAAGTAGTTTGTCTGCAAAATATTTTGGAACTAGAAGCACACAGCAGTGTGTGTAGCTTAGAAAAGAGCTATTTTCTGAGCAAGCCTTCCCACAGCGTTGTTGACAATTCTCGGTGCCTTTGTATGCCCATGAATATCTTGCAGTAACTTTGGTTCCCTCAGGCTGCCACTCTCCCCCTTATTTCAGGGTCCAACAGGGCATCCTTGAATACCTCAGAACCTGATGATACAGAGGATAAAACAGCTTCGTGCCATTCACTGGTAGCTTCATTAGGCAAGCTACTTTCCTGGCCACCTGGGTGTGTTTCCCTCCGACACCTGGGGTGAAATTCTCCCACTGGTTGCAGGGCAGTGAATCACACGTTTCATAAGGGCAATTTCTGCTCTTGCAACTGGCTCAAATCGTTAGGAAGGAAGATGGTTTATCATCTATATATTCCACATGCAGTGTGGAAACTCCCTTCCCATTACACATTTTCTAGTGGGGATATTTCCCTTCTAAACTGACCTTATAACATTAGGAGTGGAAGGTGAATCACAGCTCCCAGGCAAAGTCTGTGAGGAGAAGGTCTCGAAAGTTGGCCATCTTTACATCTATAGTTCCAGTTTAAACAGCTGAAGACTGAAGGAGCAGAAAACAGGGGTCAGTAAATATTAAAATAGAGATAGCAGGGTGAAAAGGAGGAGCTGAAAAGTTAGTGTCACTATGACCTGGGGACACATGCAAGATTCAGCAAGACAGAGTTGCTGGAATAGTTTACTATGAATGTTCTGTCCTTTTATACTGATTTTTAAATGAACACAGCATTGTTAGGAATTTTTGGTAATTTTCCACATCCTTGTGGTGCCATGTTCATGACCAGGGCTTTGATCTTGAGCACTTGCCCAGTGTTTCTGGAAGGCTCCTTGTTCTGGAAGGCTCCTGTTCAAGATCTGGTACAAGTCAGAAACTTTTAAATATAGCTGCAAGGTATGTTAAAGAGTCTAGGGACATCAGAGAGTGGGTTACCCTGCCCACGTAGAAAAAGCTATTGTGTGGTTCATGGAACAAGCCACTGCACTCTCAGTCTCTGCCTGTTTATTGATGAGGAACTCACTGGCAGAAAGCTGTATGGAAGTACTTTAGAATAAATCAATACAAAGATATGCATTAGAGCAGAAAGAGGGTTTTTCTTAATAACTACATTTTTCACTCTTGATTTTCTTTTTTATTATTATTATTTTGTCCAGTAAATACCTGAGTCACAAATAATAGAAGGCTTGGGATGGGTTGGCTGTTTGGTTTGTTTGGTATTTACATGCAAACCTTGCTTTCACTTTTTTTTTTTTTCCTATCCAGCTCTGTAAACTTTTTCTTTTAACACTTCTGCCTCAACTTTTGGCAACACCTGGATCACATATTTAATTTTCTTTTTATCTCATCAGCTTGTTAGCTTTAAACAACTGACACGCTCCATCAAAAGAAAGAGAAAAACCAAAACAAGAACCCTATTAACCTCTGTTACCCATACAAACTAATTACCTCTAAGCCCTCCCCAATTATCCCTGGAGAGGGAACTGTTTTCATTAGCTTCCTGCCCTCTTTCCAGCCCTCCTCTCTGTGGCTGCCTGCCTTGCTCCTCAGGAGCACAGTGCTGATGTGCCCCCACTCGTGGCTGCCCTCCCAGCCCTGAGGGCTCTCCAGGATGAATCCCCCATCCCTACTCAGCTGAGGTGCTTTTCAGAGCTGCCAGGGTGCCTGGGGAAAAGTCCCCTTTTTGCCACAACTTACAGTCACACCTGGTTGTTTGGTCCACAGTCAAGGGTGGTGACCCTTAGCTTCTGACCTTGGATTACGTTTCAAATTTTAAATGGGCTTCCCGTCTGCTGATTAAAGCTTGTTTGTTCAAAGCGAAGGGATTAAAAAGAGTAATTATAATCCTGCTAATTTATGTGATTCTTCATGCTAAACCATGCCTGCATGCATAGACATCTGTGAGCACACGTGCCTGGGACATTTTTGTGTGCATTTGTTCTAAACCTGTGCCAGCAGCAAGGGAGACAAAGATTATTAACTGGCTGCTGTTAGTCCTCTCCGTGCCATATATATGTCAACACACGCGATCTTTCTTCCTTTTTCATTAAGAATGAAGTAAAAGCACTGAGGCATTTCAGTACGCTAAGCTCTTGCTTCTGAATTAATATTCAACAAGTAATCTGGCATGGAAGGTGAGAGTAACTGTGACTTCGGCCATCTCTTTTATCAAATGGCCACAACCACACATTTCCACACTACATACCACATTTTCAGGACAGATGCACACACGTTGTGTGTGTGGAATAGAATAAAGCAGGGCAGCATCTACTTATTGCACACAGGCCAAGGCACTCTTGTCAAGAGCCTGATAAAGCAGAAGGCAGCGAGAGAGAAGAACTCCCTGTTCCAGGCTGCCAGAATGGATTTTCTATAGCTGGTCTCAGGCTGCCACCATTCAGATCAGCATCAGGCGAAATGAGTGGATCAATTGAGAGCTCAAAGCAAGAGGGAGGTACACAGCACCGGTCTCTTGGCAACCCTGTCTTAATTATTTTGTGTCAAGGAAAGTGTCAGATGGAAACTGGGCTCCTCTCTCCATCTGAACCAGGCAGACAGCCCCTTGCTGGCCCTACTAAAACTTGAGGCATGGTCTGTATTTACCTAGAGGGGCTCTGGGCTGGGTCCTACCTTGATCCAAAAGTTTCTTGAAGGACTTGTCAGTGCATTTCTTGGCCTGGGCCAGGAGATTAGATGTTGTTTGGATTAGGATTTGAAGCCTAGGGTGAGACAGAGGGTCTGAGTCCCTCTGCAGTAAATGCCTACAGCACACCTAGAGCTGCAGGGTACAGGCCGGGAGGGCCCAGGCAACCATGGCCAAAGCACAGGATCCACTTAACCTCATCCTAACAACACCAATCATGGATTTCCCACCCCCCCAAAAAATCCAGTGAGCACAGCTGGCCACCTTAAGGGGCAAAAGAAATTACACTGTTTTTCTACCCGGGATATATTACAGATAAGAACAGGTGTCTGGGCAGGCTCTATGGAGCCCACAAGGTTTTGCTTTTGTTGCCTTCCCACTACCAGCTGAGCAGCACTGCTGCAGAGAGCAGCCTTGCTCCATCCAAGGGTGTAGGACACTAATATTACCACTTAGATAAATAAAACAATACGGAGTGAACTTGATGTGCAGCCATTACAGAAGTGCCTGTGTTACAGGGGCCTAGCTTTGATGCGCCATGGGGCCTACAGCTAGCCTCTGCCCTCTCCATGTTGGTGAATTTGTGCTCTTCTGGCCGAAGCAGCCCCTCTCCCGTCCCTGCGGTGGTGGTCGCTCTGGCAATGCAGGGACTTGTGCCCACCAAGACGTGTGGCCCCGTCTTTGGCTCCTCACTGGCCAGGCCTGCCCCAGTGTAGCATTAACCACATCCAAGAGTGCAGCCACAGCAAAATTAAGGCAGAAAATTAGAAATGCTAAAAATTTTTAGCACTCCCCCCCCCCCCCTCCCCCCCCATCCACCTCTTTGGGAAACTGCTTTCAATCATGTTATGTACTGAAAACAAACATGAAAGGGAAACTCTCCTCTGCCTTCAGTTGTCAGAGCAAAAACCAGAATTCCCTGAGCTCTTTTCAGAAGTGCTAATATTCTCCCCCAGGCCTTCATTATATCGCACACAGATCTGCAGTCCTCTGCACACAGACGAGGAGGGAAGAGCCTGAAAAAGTTGGGCTGCTACATTTATTTTTTAAAAAAATAATAAAAATAAAAATAAAGATAAAAATGCCAGCATCAATAAAAAACAAATTTGCGAGTGCAAAAATAATTAAAAAAAAAATAAAGAAGAGCTAGAGAGAAGCTTTGGTTCTAGTGGCAATCCAATGGGAAATGTCAGGTTGGTGTTATGGGGTCTCAGAGGGGTTGGAAAAGACGATGTGGCTGCATCCCCCTCCTCCAGCCAGGCGCTCGCAGAGTGCAGGCCGTGCGTGGTTCGAAGTGTCTGAAATCTCTTTCTGAAGGTGTCAAGCTTCCCTTCCCTTGATCTCAACGGGAATCCCAAACTTCATCTGCCTGCTGTGACTGAGCGATGCGGCATGCCCTGTGCTTCTTGAGAAATAAATCCATGTGCATGCATTTCACTGCTGATCTCCCCCTGCACAATTTTGATTTTGTCAATGACACTGCTACTTTCAAGCTCAGGGAGAGCAGGCTCCTTTTTTTTCTTTTTTAATGGAACAAATAGTTGTAAAAGTCAAAACACCTACTGGAGGCCAATCAGGATGTTTCGTATATCTGGGCAAAGCCCCCGATCATTACTAAATTTCCCATTAAATAAAACTGAATTCCTTTCAGTTTGATCACAGTTTTTTTTCTCATTTCAACAACAGTGGAAGTGCTTTGTTCGGTTTGGATTATCTTACACCATGTTATTTTATTAAAAAAATGCTTGTGTTGAAAGAAAGATTATTTTGAACAGGAAAATCATTTGATAAGATGAAATTTAGAATGCAGTTTTTAAAATTTACTGGAACACTTCAGAAATGATTTAATACAATAGTGTTAAATTGCAATTAACATATTTGGGGGAGTTTTTTTTTTTTTTTTAAGAAATCAGCACTTTCAAATAGAAAAAAAAATATTGGGAAATTTCTGAGGATGGGTCAGCTTCATCCCACAGTTACGGCTCCCATTCTCTTACTCATCTTATTTTTGATCTTCTTATAATTTGAATGTGTCCAGTAAGACCTGGCTAAAATATAACCTGAGAAAGGAAAGAGAAACATATTCAACATGAATGCTCTCTTTTCTCCTCAGTGAACAGATCTGACTGCAATGATGAATAATATGCATAATATACATATGCAATGACTGTAAATAGCAGGTTTTGTAACAAGGAGAAATTCTCTTTGTGTTTCTCAACCTTTCACAATGTGTGTAGTTTCATTGGTGCTGAAGCATCCTGCTTAACCTGCATGCTGAAATTGTGCAAGAAGGAAATTTGTCAAAGTGTATGATTTCATGTTCATAACAAAGGCAGTTGTGAATCTCATCTGGGGCAAAAGCATTTGAAAATCTAACTCTGGACTTGGCAGAGCCCCATTTTACCAACTTGTGAATAAACTTCTAAGCCTACACAAAGTGTTCTTTCATAGCGAGATATCCAAAACATAGGGTAATCCACCCAAACACCAAACCACAACCAGGCAATGGAAAGAAAAGCCAGAGGGTGAAGGATGAAGGAGGCAGTAGAAGGGACCAACATAATGACTGATGCTACCTGGGAGAGCTGGCAGGGCAGAGTGCCTTTCTTGCTTGATCTCCAAAAGAGAACCAAACCCAATAATTGTAATCAACAAAATATATCACTTCTAATTAAAAAATGATGAAGAGAGGAAGTTTCATTTTGGGGAGAATTATATGGCAACAGGCACCTAATTGAAGATAACATAAAGAAGCAAGGGGCCGTGTGTTCAGCAAGAGGCATGGTTAGCATGGGGCTCTACATTTGAGCACTTTTTTTCAATAGCTGCATTTAGGTAGGCCATGTGCATTTTTTTTAAGTGAAAACAGAAAGAGCTGGGAACAAGCCCCAATAAAAATGATTGCTCTTAAATATTGTAGCTTTCCCTACTAATTCTCATGTCCTGAACCCCATTTTTTTTATCGCATAGCAGTGGCAGGTATTGGCTAACGGCAGGATGGCACAGACAGCACCCTCGCTCCTGGAACAGCTCCAGCACAGAAAATACATTTATAGCATGCTGCCAACAGCCATCCACAGCAGCCCCCTCAGTTTTTAGATCACAGCTTACAGCAGATAGAGCTTTTTTGTCTCTCACTTTACTCACAGTGTTTAAAGAAGAGGAAAAAAAAAAAAAAAAAAAAGCTCTAAAACATTACTGTATTCATCCCTTTAAAAACAAAAACAAAGCAAAACATGGAGCACCATTGTAGGCAGGTTTCCCAAACACCCTGTGAAGACATTGATGCTAAGATACCATTGCAGGCACATGATGTGTATGGAAATGAGGATTCATTTGGATTTCACCTACTTGCCCAGGGCCTCTTTTGGGTTCCTCTAGGTTTCGGTAAGTTAGCTGAGTCTAAAAAGTCAGTGACAGCAACACAGCATTGGGAACAGATAAAAGAGCATATGAACTGCCCTCCTGATTTGAGCCAAACTTCAAACACAAGACACGCTGTGAGACATACGCCTACGTTCATAGCAAGGCACGTGCATCAGGGCAGTAATACTCCCCAAGTGCAGAGCATCTTTCACCTGCCACGAAACGCCCTGTGGTTAAAATTAGCTTCAACTGCTTCAATGTGCTATAAAAATGCTCAGGTATCAAACTAGGATGAACCTTCCACTGTTAAACGTTGAAAGCATTTTTACTGGTGTGTCTCTTCAGACAGTTGGTTGTGCCAGTACTGGAAAGCACTGATTAATTCTTACTCTCCCCAGCTGCCATCCCAAAGGCCTGAGGCATTTGTCCAGTGTCTGGGGCTCAGGACTTGAGTGGTTTAGCCTGTACTGCCATAGCTGCTTCTGTGTCTCAATGCATATCAGAGAATGTTAGGATAAACAAGCTACTTCAAAAACTGGCACTGCATACTGCCTGCTGCTGAGCATCTAACACAACAGCTAAGTTTGCTCACTTGCTTCACTGGAGTAATCCTGAGAAAATCAATAATGTAGTCAAGATACAGCTACTCTATTCATGTGGAAGTTGCAATTCAGCTAGAAGTTGAGCATGGCATCCCTGAGGCTGTTTTCCAAGGCCAAGGAATTGTTAAACGTCATTACAGCACTGAATGCATGCCATCTAGCATATGTAATACACCCCCTCATCCCCTCTCCTCTCATTTTCTTTTGACTAGAGACAAAAATCTCTGCAAAGCCAAATAAATAGCAAACTATCTTGTTTTATGATTTATATTATTCCCAGAATATTAACCCTTTATCCTCAGAATATATCCAAGACATGGGGCGTCAATAAAGCAGCCAGCTTTTTGGCATGACTACCTACATAATTTTCCTCAAATGATCCTAAAGTACTGATTATAATTTTCTTGCTCTTCTGTTAGATCAGCTGTGGCTGACAACTGCTCTCTGCTACTCTCTTCAGTGTTGGTTAAGTTCACTCGTGTAGCTGAGATACAACAGAGGGAGGGTTTGCAGGGAGAAATTCCTTTTCATAGATGAAGGATGGCTCTGGACCATGGCAAAGCAGGCAGACCCCCAGGGCAACATGCTGCTCTCAGCGGTGAAATGGCCCCAGTCCTTCTACTGACCTTGCTCGTGCCACAGCCCTGGCAAGGCAGGGTGGCTGCTGCTTCAGAGGGGAAAACAGGTGAGGTACTTCCAAAGAAGGGAGGAGGAAGCATCTGATGATGGAGTTGCTGCTTCCAGCCCTCCAGGCTCCAAGGGGTTGCAGATCTGCAGATCCCTCTATCTCAATCCTTCACCTGGCTTTGGCCCCCTTTTTGCCACAAGCCTTGACCTCTGCAGCAGCAAAAATCATTTTTGCCTGTGCTGCTGAGCAGCTTGAACAAGCCATGTTAATTAGTCCCACAGACCAGAGTTAGAAAAAACGGACAAGCTTTCATGCACCCAATGCTTCTTATCTGATTAAGCTGCATTCTGCAAGTAGAACACATTCAAATAACAGAATACCCTTTAAAACGGGCAACATATCCAATTAACTGACAGGATCTGAAACGATGGGACAAGGAAGGTAAAGTAATAAATTGCAAAACTGAAAAACCAACAAACAAACAAAAAACACAAAATGAGAAGTATTTGGGGCATTTCTTAATGTGGAAGAAGTGACACAGCCTAAAGGAATGGTTGTTCTTACATGTTACCACCCACTTGGTAAAAGCACAACTTGATATCAATTTAAAAGATAACAATGGCAGAGTGAAGTATGTACGTTCAGGGGGTTCCCAACCAGTCAGTATTCAAAAGTCTGAATTTTAGAGCGTTTTTCACCATCAGGATTGGAAGAAGCTGAAGCTGGATCTCAACGTCAGCCTAGTCTCATAGCCCATGTGAACCACCTAATGGGTTATTGCATCCCTACTGCAAGATGAGGGCAGCATTTCTGAGGAGCAACTACAAGGAAGTTGTACAAACAATGCTTCAAATGCTGTTATTGCAAGGTCAGCATAGGCTAAGCTAGGGCACAGCATCCACAGACACCCTCAGTGAAACAAAAAGCAACTCACATTTTTAGTGCACACAGTACACAGCTTGCTACACAAATGGAAGGGTCAAAAGTCGAGACAAGATTGATCTCTTCAGCAATGACACAAAGGAGAAGAGGCCCTGCTCATAACCACGGCACCACTAGCCCAGCAAGAAGCTTTTATTTTCATGAGGTTGAGGGTAAGATAACTGTGATGCATCCAGCTGGCAAGGTTGTCAAGGAATTTCCTCAAGGCAGAATCTGAGCCCAGACTCCACTGGGCAAGATAAAGAGATGTACCAAGCACATACCGAGATCTCCAAGACTATACTGATCGTGCTTTACACCATGCCTGGAAACAATCCCACCAAGGTTTACTGCATGGATGCGATGACCTAGATACTTGCAAGCAATGCAGTAGGAAGTGGCAGCATTTTCTCATGCAGTTACCAGCAGGATCCTCCAGCCCTGTGAAACCACCACATGACAGGCATGATAAATGATCCTGGCTCTTTACTGTTAGGTATAACATTAGCAGGACAAGGGAAGAAGCACAGCAAAAGGGGGCAGACTCAGGAGAAATACTAAAGAGATCATCTTGGCATATCTCGACGTCCTCCTTATGTCACAACCTTCTTCACCCTTCAACATCCTTCTCCTCCCCACCGCCACCCACCAGCAGGGATGAAACAATCAGGTTTTGCAGATGAGCATTATTGCCAAGAACATCTGTCTGGAAGTGTACTTCTTCAGCAGGGCTAATTGACTACTTCTAGGGTTGAGTGTTTTTTGAAGCAAAGATGTCAATCTGATGCTAAAAATGAAATTGAAATAATTCACCCTTTATCATCCCCTATCTTGACAGTACCAAGGAAAACAACAGGGTCAACAACCATCTCCATCCTAAAAGGTTTGTATTTCCTGATGTCTCCTTTGCTTTTTACTTTCCATTTACCTGATAATTCTGTTCAGGGTCTACTGAAGACAGAAGATTATTCATGTGAAAGTTGCACTTGCTTAATTAATGCTAATACACACCCAAGAGGACCACATCATAATTAGTGCAGCTCTGTGAAAGTACTGGAGAAAACAGAGTGCTCTACATGCAGGCTGCTGTACCATCAGTTTGACAAGCAGACTGCAAAACTGCTTTCAAGCAGCATAGGGCTGAATCCTGTTCCACTTCCACTTCTGTCACTCTAGTGATGCTATCATGAGATACAGTGGTGTAAGTACGACAATCAGCCCTGTAATTCAGCAGTGATTCTGCTTTAGTTAAGATTATCTCCAGTCCCAGAGAACGCATTTCTTCCTAAAACACCCCAGATACCCTGGTGGGTTTTGAAGTGAAATACCAATTCTGGCAGCACACTACAGACTGGAGCAGTAACACAAAAACCATCTGAGCTGTTCGGAGCCAATGTTGCATTTTCCCTTGTCATTGATCTGCCTTTTGCTCATTAAAAGCAATGGTGCAACTCATCCTGGCTTCCACAGCACAAAATCAGGCCTGTGAACGATACACCCGGCCAGGCCAAAAAGCCACAGCTAGTTGTCAATGTCCATCAGTGCCACACAGTATCTACAGGTAGGCAGAAATAGACTTGGGTTAAATTTAATTTTATTCTACGATACACGTGCTACGTAGAGCAATATATTCTCACAACTAAGTAGGCTGCCCCTTCAATGCTGCTGCCTGGGGCAATAGTCAAATCAGCCCACAGAAGAGGCCTGCCCTGACATTAGACACCCATGACGGTCATTAGATGTGCTCGCTCGTATTCTGCAAGGGACGCAGAGCACCAGGAACAAGGCCGTTCAGCATCACAAGGCAGTCAGTACACTCTGAAGTCAGAAAGATTAAACCCAACAATGACAGACAGCTCCAATGACTATTCTAAAATGGCAGTTTGCCATGCGAATGGTGAGGTACAGGTTTTATTAACTAACTTTCAGTTAATTTGCTGTCCAGTGGGATTGAACTGTCAAGAGGCCGCTCTTTTCATGCAAGTTAAAACACCACCGTGGCAACCCCTGAGTAAGCATATTCCCACCGTGTCTCGTAATAGCGTAATACAGCTTGAAAAACAAAACCAGCAAACACTAAATAAATAAATAAATAAATAAAAAGGCAGGCTCTTTAAGTTGTGTCAACCTTTGACATTGTTCCTGAACTCCCCCTAAATGCTGTGGCTGATGTCCTTGCCTCGTGGCAGCAATAGGAAGGCTCTCACAGGCTCCTGGAGCACAGCCTACACTTTCATTTCACTGCCCCAGCCTTCCTGCTTTTCCTGCTTTTGCAGTCTGCCTCCATCGTCCCTTTTAGCTCACATTAGTGCAATCACTGCCAAATTAAAAATTAAAGACATTAAATCAATACAAACCTCAGTGCTAACAATCTGTGTCCAAGCTTCATTGTTCATTATTATTCCTTGCTTCTATTCCTCTGGGATCTTGCTTTTGCGGTTTCTACTTCTCCCATGTGAGGAATCACTTATGCCAAAGGTGCCAGATTATTATTAGGAATGGTACACCAGCCCTCTTGGGAAGAGCTGAAGGACCAGTTAACCTGTAAGCAAGTGCCTGAACCAAGTGCAGGACAGAGGAGCCAGCTGGGCTTTCCCTGGTTTAGGGGCAGGTCAGCCTCCAACACAAAAATGCTGATGTTGTCTCATTTGCAGCTCTGCAATGAAGATCAGCTTCCAGCTAAATCAGCAATTAAGGGGTCTCCAGCTAAACCTCCATTTTTTTTCCTACCAGAAGAACACGGGCATTGATTCAGCATTGGAAGGACTGGAGATCCAGGTTCAAACCTGTGTTTGGACAGATCCTTCCCTAATTCCTTCTGGCCAGTCACAAGCAGCAATGAACTTGACTACATGCCACGGAGTGGAAGACAGAAGGACCTAAGCTAGAGAGAGAAGAGAAAATTTGCAAGTGCTTTGTCAAGCTCAGGCAGCAAAGGGAAGCTGAGGCGGTTTGGCTTCTATTAACCACTTTAGAATGAATCAATCCTTTCTATAGTATATTGCTATCTATCTATTTATCTGCCTATCAAAGAATATACTTATTATACATCTTATAGAAAGGGTATGTACTATACTATATGCACATATGAAAGTTCATAAAAAAATTAAGTCTGCAACCCTGCAATACTAAGGAGATCCAAACATCAGACTCCTGAGCTTTTATTACCAAGGGTGAGGAGGAAAATTATTTTTAAGAGATGAAAGTCACAAAGGGTGTGCCCCTTTTCCTTCCTCTTCTGTTACATACTATGCCTAGCGTGTGGCAGTTACCTGACAGCAATGTTCTTAACGTCCTGTACCCCACAATGGTGAATTTGAAGGGGCATGCTACAAGCAGCATGGCCTCGATTCATACTTGTTGTACTAACTCATACTGTGTTTATTTTTGTTGCTTATTTGAGAATTCCTTGCTCTACAGTGGTGACAAAGATATAATTTGCAGCAGTAAGACTCCTAAGAACATGGCTCCCAAGCAAACCGCATTTTGACCTCTGCACTTTCTGATGCACATAAGCTCTTAGAAACAACAACAAAAACAAAAACAAAAGCAACAGCAACAAAACAAAAGCCAAAAAATAAACAAACAAAACCACAAAGGTAATCATCTGCAGAAGGGAAAACTTAAGCAATGTCTGTGATTGCTCTCTCTGCCCTTGTCTCCCAGTATCAATACCTCCAAAAGGGATGTTGCCCTCTCTGGGTGCATGTATATTATTGTTTTAGCTCACACCAGCTGCAAGCTTTGGAAGCAAACTTAAAAATCATTCCCACTTGTCAGATTTTGGTTCACATCATGGAGATTTTGAACTAGATTTTTTTTTCTCTTGAAATTAAATTGGAAGACATGTCCAAGAGTTCACCCAACATTCTCCAGCTCCTAATAGCCTTTCAGCTACCTTGTACCAGACCAGAGCTGGTCTGCAGCAAAACTCCTAAACCTGGTGTGAACATCAGTCCTCAGCACCATCTGCTCCTCTCCTCTTGCAGCAGGCTACTTGCTAGTGTAGGCACAGCCTCTGAAACTAGCTTCTAACTTTCTCTAGGGACTTCTTGCTCATGGCCTGCTGGGCTACTGCTGGGCAGCAATCCCAGTGCTTCACCCGAAGTCCAGGCTGTTGTGGGTGTCCCTGCCTGAGCAGGGGAATTGGAGCAGGTCACCTCCAGAGGTCCCTGCCAACCTCAACCCTTTGGTGATTCTGTGGCAACTATTCTTTCCAACTATACCATAAAATCTGAAATGTATCCTCACACAGGATCAGAGGAACATGCTGTTAACTCCTCATGGAAGTGGTCTGAAGGTTCCTGGGGCTGGCAGAGTAACCTAACCCATCATAACTGATGTGGAAGGATGCTACTAGTCCAAGGAGCAATACTAGGCCTGCTTTTCTACAGCTGACAAAATCAGGCTTTGATTGGAACATCTCCCAGGTCCTAGAAATGCCATTTTCATAGACATGGTGCCCAGGGACCTCTCCTGCACAAAATCAAGTATTGCAGCCACCAGCAAGAGGGATGGCTCCCTGTCTGGAGCTGGACAGAGGCTACTCCAGCTCCCGCGCTGCCCAGGGCCATGCTGGGAGGGACGGTCTCACTGACCTTTCCTATCACTAGCACTACAGGCAGTGAGTCAGGAAATGGTATTGTAATAGTATACGCACAGCAGGGCACTGAGGGACAAAGGCAGATTAATTAGATCACCAACAAAAAAGAATGGTGATCCATTTTTTCAGGGTCAGCATTTGAGGAAGGGAAAACAAAACAGTTTTGCTTGTGGTTCAGGAGAATATAATGTAAAACTTGTTTGAGGCTAAATATCTTCTAAATTCAAAATAGGATCTTTACAGAGGTCAAATAATTTTTTAAAGACAAAAAGGCTTAAACATTGGAGAAAACCCATCATTTTGACTAGTTACAGTAACAAGTGCTGGGCTGGCAATATCCTCTAGCCAACTCTTTTTGTCAGAATTCATCATAAAAAGCATTTCAGATGACCACTCTGCAGCCTTCTAGAGCCTTCAGCAGAAGCTCTCTTTTGCGGGCTGCATAACCGATAGGATAGCATAGCTGCCCGAGGAGACCTCCTTATCAGTCACATGCTGATACGTGGACACTGCAAGACAAAAAGCTCCAAATGGATCAAAAGCAGCGAAAATAAAGTGAAAATAAACAACATTTAAATACACGGAGAAGCACCAGATATGGTATCTAAACCATGTGCTATAAACAAAAGAATAAATAAAAGCACAGCTTACCACGTGCTTGCACGTGATGACTTTTACCATCAGCCACTAAGTTTGGGTTGGGTTTATTGCGTGCAGTCAAGAACTCTCAGCTGGATTTATAAGTGTGTCATGACACAGCCAAGGCCCGCAGAGTGTTTTATTTACTAATTAAATAGAGGCTGGCAGGCTGAGTGCCAGTCTGTGCCATTACACAATTACATGAAGAGGTCTGGATGATGTAGAACTTTCATCACCCATTTGGGGTTTTAGCAGGTTGTTTCGCTTTCTTTCCTAATATCGGCTTATTACAGTAGGTGCTGCCATTAGCGCTCCGCCAGCCAGAGCTGGATTTGCAGCCAGCCGGACACAAGCGTGTGCTGTTGTGCATCAATTAGCAAAGGGCTAAGTGTACCACGTGACCCATTTTCCTCAGCTCTGCAATTAGCAGCTTTACAAAATCATCTTTGAGGGCCGTGAACACGAGTTAATCTTCTGGGGCAAAACAGTAAAAGAAACAATCAGCAAAACATTTCAAATGGGATTTAAGATAATGAAAGGCTGTGTGTCTATGTGATCGGTTTAGGACACTGACAAAGAACCGTGTCTTTGTTTCTGTTATAAAAATTCCAATGGCGTACATTGCCCTTCATGTTCACATCTTTATTTCTACATTTTGGAAGCCGCAAAATCTGACCCAGCATCTTTGCATGCCTTATTATAGCATGAGATCACCCTCACGGCTATAATTTGAAAGTACAAAACTTGTTATTCCTGGTCAGATACCCACTGCACACATTACATTTGCTTTGTCAATCATTCTAAGACCTAAGGAAAACCAAGTGTCTGCAGTTTCTGCAAATTTTATTTTATTTTATTTTATTTTCATTGAGTTTGTGCAATATTCAAAATGCTTTCGTGATTTGACTGGAGAGGCCTCCAAACAGCTTCCAATGATGTGCTTATTTCCCGTCTCACTAAAGGGCAAACTCACCCTCTGTGGGTTTGCAGCCCACGTTTTCATTCACTTAGTTATTTCCTACGGCTTGGAAGGACCTAGCTGACAGGCTCAGGGACCCCGGTTACATTTATTGTGGCTGGAACTGAGCCCACGAACAGCTAGATTTTTCACAACAAACTCCTCCATAAAACTGGCTTTTACAAGTAATTTTCTATTAAGGATGAGGGAAAATGGTGAGGACCAGCTCAGGTAAACATTGCAATTTGGACTCTGTCCAAATGAGATCAAACATTCTGAAGCTCTCCTCTTGTTCAAGTCTCTGTCAGCTCCTGAAATTTCTGGCAGCTGCTTAATGCCTTCTGGCACTCTCCCCTTCACCCGCAAGCACACAATATCCTTGGGGGTTTCATGGGAATCGCTTCTTTCTAGTACAGTCCCAGGACTACTATATTTTACCCAAATGAGAAATATATTTCTGAAATACATGTAAGGAATTTCTCCCTCAGTTCCAGCTGAAATCACTGAGTAATGACTGAACATAAAAACAATGCTTAAACCCAAAAGTTAAATAATCTAGCTGAAGACCAAGGAAGGATTTCTGTAACAGTTTGGTGCAAATTAGGTTGGCATCAGATTTTATAAAGGCTGGCTCAGTTCCTAGATTTTACAGACACCTGTTAGCAGCCATTAGCCACATCTTTGGGTTTTTCTTCTAATACAATGGCATCATTCCAAAACAAATTCTCCAGCAGGTAACACAGATGGGCAATCAGCACCTACCAACCAGATCAGTGTGAATACTGTGTGCGATAACAGCTAGAATGAGGATTCACCATGTTTATCTGACATGATATTCTCACTGACATATCAATTTAGTTAATCTGACACTCAGCTAACATTCCCTGCAACAGAGCTCTTTACACCAGGGATACTTAATGACAGAAAAACCTTTCCAGATCCAGGTGATAAGCGAATGTCACCTAGACGCTGTGGAGGTAACACAATGTTCTCCAAATTTCTGCAGAAAACTTGCATTTCTCACTGCTTTCCTGATCTCTGAGAAGTAGCTGCAGTTAGTCCCTACAGTCCTAGCCATGAGCACGGGCAGAGGACTTTAAGTCACCGGTCTTGGGATTAGACAAAATATGAAGCAGCCTTGGTGAAGAGCAACACAGCAAAACCTTGGTCCTCAATTCCTTGAGAAGGTCCTGCTGATGTCAGAAGATATGCAAGAACTAGACAACACAACATTCTTCAAGTGTGTAAAACATTTCTCCAATCTCAAATTGCTCTGCAGATGTTCACTAAGCCTCACCCCTACCTCTCTGACACTGGCTATATGCCCATTTTGCAGGTGCCCACACTGAGGCATTCATAGCTGCTATCTAAGGAGCAGTGAGTCAGAGGCAGAATTTTAAGTATAAACTAAGAATCCTGATTTTGGATCATTCCAGTCACTCTGTGATATTCCTTTCCCTAGAAAACCTTAAACTTGAGCCATACAGAGGTCAGAAACATAAATTATCGGATTCATTAGTTGTAGGCAAAGCTCCCAAGAAAAGCAACAGGGGAAAATCTTGACATTCCTTTCCCCCTCCCTGTCCATTCTGGAAGCCACTAGCAACAACCCGCTGAACCTAATGGAGCCAATACTTTTGGCACTGTCAACTGACTTCCAAAGCTATGTTGTCATTGGTTACAGGAGGTTTTTGTGATGCTCAGACACATGACCAGGAGCAGGGACTTTTACAGATCAATCTGTTCGAGACCAAGACATTGAAACTCTACGGTCTCTTATACCATTCAGGTCTCACTGAAAACAGATAATGACTGAATAAAAAAATTATCTAGATCGGGAATAGAAGAGCTATGGTTGTGGAGTAAATGCTGTACCAACACCATATCATGTAGCTGGCCATAAGGCTCTGTTAGTCTTGGGGCTAAGAGGTGATCTGAGCTACTTGCTGTGACTGGCCTGAAGCTGATGCCACCAGGTCTTCAGCAAAGGTGCGAGATGATGTCTGCTGTATTGCATTTGCTTTGATGATCTTTAATAATAAGAGTCAGTTCCCTCCAGGCAAATGTTTGCAGACCCATTCAATTAATGTCTTCAAAGCAATTTGCTCGCAGCCTGCATTTCCATAAACTGCAGCAAACATCCTTATAAAGGCATCAAGTAAGAAAAAGTGGTTTTGGATAATCAAGATGTCTCTTGAACCTGAGTGTTGACTACTGACGCACATGGACTTGTCCAACTCATTTTAACCATATTTTCTCTTCTCTGTGTTGTTTCATTACCCCTCCTCCTCAAAACACTTAAATTTCCTATTGGAGAAATATTCTATTATCTCCACTTTTAGAGATTTTGGGCACCCATTGTGATTGCAGACCCAGAATTATGGATGTTGAGATCTACAATGTAATTAGGCTTTACAAGAATAAAGCCGAAGACAGTCTACCAAGCCTCCTGTCCTGTTCAACAATACTACAGCAGCATTCCTGCTAAAGAAATTAACTTAGGATTCCTACGTTCCCATGATGAAATTCTACAGGGACTTCAAAAAGGCGTCTAAATGGATCCATAGATAATTATCACACACTACATACCCTTTCCGATTGCAAGGTTTACCAATGAGTAACCAGTAGGTACCAAACACTCTAGATATTACACTGCCTGGTTTGAGCAGTAAGGGTTTTCCCAAGATAAGAAAAATTATCTGTGGTAGTTAGATTTAAGTTTTCTTAAGAAATCTAACTGAATACCAAACCAGGCTTGAATTCCCAGCTGGCATCTCAACTCAAGCTACTGGAAATAAGACCATCAGTGCATAAAAGCAAAGGTGTGCACTGTCTAAAGAGCATATGTTCAAGGGTAGATACTGATATTCAGATTGAATCAGTATCAGCAGAGCTCATACTCAAGCAGAATGGCATTACTCCCATGGAAAACACAATGTCCTTCAAAGCAGGAAGTCATCACCCTGAATGTTCTTCCTAGACAAAGATTCTTCTAACCTTGTCCAACGCCCGTCAAGGCCAACAGAAAACTTCTTCTTCTATCAGTCACCGGCTTTCTTATTTCTTCTTTTTTTTTTTTTTTTTTTTTTTTTTTTTTTAATACGCGCTCATTTGCTCATGAAAGACAGTGGTCCACAGCTTTGTGGGAACAGTTGCCAGTCTGTGTCCTATCAGAAACAACACAGATCATAAGCAAGCATCTTTGTCACCCACCATTCCCTTATTTTAAACAAAAACTTGCCTGTGCCTGTGGTTGAAATACTAGCCACCCAGAACGGGGTATGTCACATTTTGCAGAATAGCTTCTCCCAGTGGCAACAGCTGTGATGAAAAATTAAATGTTCCACGGTGAAGGAACATTCAATCATCTTCAGTTAAAAATGGCAAAAAAAGGTTTTGTGGCATTGCTCTTGTTCTTTCTCTCCCTTGCTCTCTCTCTCATCCGGATGTTAATTTGGGCTTCACAGCAGGCCTTCAACAGAAGAAGCCAAAACCGGGGGATAGATGCTCAGCCACTGGATGCTGTTAAGAGTTCTACTGAAGTCACTGAAGCTATGACAATTTACACCAGTTAAAGATCTGCCTGCAGGGCTTGAAATGCAGTCAATTGTCCCTCCTCCCCCTTCACCACACTAGCAAAATTTTGTATCTCTTCTATGGTAATTCACCCCATGCTATTGGGAAGAAGAGAGAAGAGGAGGGGAGTTCCCTAGATTAAACATTTGCTGTTCAAGGCTTGGACAGAAACCCACAAAACTGTGAGTGATCAGAATGCACCACATGGAAATGATGATGGAAAACCCCAATGAATAAACATGCCGGCAAAGCCCATCTCTAAATAACATATTATGGTAGGTTTTCTTAAAAAATAAAACAACACAGAATTTATGGTTCTTGCATTTTTTTAATAAACATTTTCCTAGTTTCCTGTATTCTGCTTTTTCTCTTCCATCCATAAATTTCTTCCCTCCCTCTACAGCCCCATATGTTCAAAAGGGAGACAGCACATTAACAACGAGGCCAAGTACAATTGAAGAAGTATGCAGAAGCACGGGGCAGGCTATGGGATGAATGGGAGCAGTGCCTCATTTTTTCCTTGAGGGTCCTCTGGTTAGCATTGAAATGGAGCTGATGAGCTGTACCAAAAGTCTCTCTCGCTTAAGGGCAGGAAGGGAACCCAAGTGTTTGTGGGCATCCCACCACCGGGGTGGACACTCCGCAACCTAGTGTCATTCTTAGTCTGGGTCATCAAAAGACCTGGACCTTTGGATGTGCCACCAAAGAAATCCTCCCCACGTAGCAGCCATGAGGAATCCTCGCCCTTACACAAAGTTCAGGTACCATAAAACTGAGTGAGCAGAAGTGATGGGGTTTATTTCATCTGCCTATAAGTTAGATCTAAGTTCTTTACATAATCAAGGGAGACATGCACATCCCCAGCAGAGTTCCTCCCACCTACTTCTGGACGGGACGGATCTCTTTTCAGAGGTACTTGTCTTTCTCCGCTGTCTCTAGAGGACATCTTAGATATGTTTAGGCAGCTAAAACAAGTTAAATGATTTTCACCCATGTGTCCAAACTGGTTCCTTCCATTCTCACAATTTGACTGATATGATTAATCAGTGGAAGGAACTGACTCAGGATAATTTTGAAGAACAGGGACTAATAGGATTCAAGACAAGATAAAGGAATTCAAGTACTCTGATGATGTAAAGGAGTGAAATTTATAGTTACTGTCTGCACTGTCACTGGAAGAACGTTATATTTCTATAAAGAAGGCCTTGTATTCCAGCTCATGAGGTACAGAACATGTGTCGATTGTGCCCAAAATGTCAGCCTAGTAATTTCCAGTCTGGTAGTTTTGACAGTCTTAATGAACAGGCTCTTTGCTCAGCAAAAAACAAGGACTGGAATATGGAGATAACTGTATTAGGTGGACTGACAGGCTCTTTGAGAATCTCTGGGTAGGACCTGCCCTAAATATTCTTACCCATTCTGTGCTAGTACTTTCTCACTTTCTTAAGCATGAAATTCACTTACATATTCTAAAAAAGAAAAAGCAAGGGGTGGGGGGTGAACGAGATATAGGCATTTTCAGTGTACAAGCATATTTACATAATCAGGGCAAAAACCTGCATTCTAAAAATGCCCTAAATACATATTTACATGAGAGAATGCAGTGATTCCAAAGAGGCTGATAATGTGTACTTTTAGTATAGCTAACTATGTATTTACACAACTGAGACAACAGTCCCCATTATTTATTTATTTATTTTTTATGTTGCCACATTAGAAAAATTGAACAGCTATCAATCCATACAAGTTCACATTAACTCCTCAATATTGCATGTCCTCGGGGCATTCCAGTACTTGCAAGTGTACACCAAAACCTAGAAACTTTGTCATGAGGAAAGGAGATGTTCCCTCTCTCGCTGGGTTTCATTCACTTGTTAGTCCTCTTCCAAGAGATCTTCTGTAACCACAGTTTCCCTGCCACAAGCAGAACCCTGCTCAAGTCATTGCTGATTTTTTTTTTTTTTAAATCTGGATTCAGAATGCTATTTCTGAATGAATCGTGCCTACGCAGGGACCTTGTGCTCTTGATGAAGGATCTGAGTGAAGATGCATTTGTGGCAGGGAACTCCCTTGTCTCTTCTGATGGGAAAACCTGGTCTCCTCTGGGACTGTGACAAACAGAAAGCATGAGGGAACACACCGCTCTGGGTGTGAGAAGGCAGGGGGAGACATGGCAACAGTGAGAACAAGGAAGAGTCTGTACAGTCCCCATTAACAATTTCTTACAAACAATTTAATGTAGTGAATGGGTAAGTGATATAAAAAGGAATCTTGCTTTCCCTCTCCCATACCCTGTGCAATTTCCCCACTTGGAAGTCCTGTCTCATTAACACGCTGTAAAATGTTTTTAATATCTTTTTTCTTCCCTTTCCTTCTCCCAGCCTCAGTTCCAACGACACAGGTATCAGCGTGTTTTGGGAAGTGAGAGATACTACATTTTGTATTCTGCTAATTCACCATTTACAATAAACCCAACTACTTTAGTGTATCTGTGGGCACATAATTTTCTTTTAAATGGACTGAAAATAATAAATTATGAAACATTTTAAAAATTAATGCATGCTCCAATTTAAGCAGCTGTTGAATTCATCTGCTCCTCCTCCCCAAAGGAAATCCTCTCCATCCTAAAACATCAAAACCCTAAAGATAGGAAAATACGGAGCTGTGCCTGGCATAGGAAGGACAAACATCCATCATTGGAAGTACCACCTGTCTTTCAAATCTTTTCTGCATTACCCCACTTCCAACCCGACCCCACCAGCAGAACATCTGAACTCCCTGCAATGCACTGCGCAACACGCCTGCCATCTGCTATGTGTGCTTCATCCTCTCTTATCTGCTCTCAGAGGGGAGAGCTGTGTGTGCACTCAAGTGTTTCGGCAGGGTTTTGTTTCAGGTTCCCAACTTCTCTATAACGACAGGCCACCTGACCACACATGGGCAGAGCTTGGACAGGCAGGTAGAGGGGTCACCAGTATGTAGGAGCCAGCCCAGAAACTAACATTGTTCCTGGGAGCAGTCAACGACCTTATATCAGTCACATCCGTGATGTTTTTACAGCCCTTTTGTTTGCTGGTCAAACTTTCTTATGCATTTATTTTGCATTAGCTGACTTTTGCTGCTCTTGTTCTCAGGCTCCTCATAACGCTCCTTGCTCCCACTTCACTGATGAACTCCTAAAAAGCTTTTGCTTCTCTGGCAAATGTCCATCTTGCTCTTGTTCCTGTTGCACTCCTTTGCACCTTCTGTCATTCCAGGTCCAGCTCAACAAACCCCATCTCCACTGATACCAGCCTTACACAGCTGAGAATCCAATAACGAAGTGACCAAATGTGGGAGGAATCGTCATTTCCTAACTACTGCCTCTTCAGCATCACCGCCACAGTACCGGGACACAGAACAAATTCACATCCTCCACCCGAAAGCAGCATCACACTAACAAGTAGCATCACAGGCCACTGGACCACTAAGAAGAGAACAATGCTGAACGAGTTAAAGGGATCCGTTTCCTTCTCAGGAGAAGTGTAGAAAAACAAGGAGCCTGGCTATCGGCACGATCTGTGCTGCCTGGTAGGCAAACATTTTCATAAAGAGCTGGGGTAGATTCTTACTCAGATTAAGCAAACAAGAGTATGCACATGAACACATACACATGCTCACGACACTTAAGGAAAGAGCCAAGCTGACAATCCCTGACAATTGCTTGTAGACATGAAAGCTGTTGTACAGCCCTGTTATGAATATTTCCCTGTGCTGTAAACCCGCTGGTCTGAGCACCGCCAATAAATGGACATCGGAACTGAGAGAGCACAGGAAAAAAAAAAAAACAAATCTCAGCAGGGTCATCAAAGAAAAAGATCGATCAAGAAGAAAGTTATGCAGCCAACACAAGTGGACCAAGAAATCAGTTGTGCTTTCAATAGCATACGCTTCCTGGGCCATAAAGCTGACACTGAGACTGCCACTTGCATTCCAATCCGACACATTTATTGGAGAAGTAGAAAGCTAATGTTGGCCTATAAACAATTGCTGTCCACTGTAAATCACTGCAGGACCTCCCTTGAAGCATATTGCCTCCCATTTATCTCACAGGCATCAAGGAACCCCGTGCCCTCTTCAGCTTGTTGTTTGGACATTAAATGAAGACACTGCCTTTCAGGGTGAGGACAGGTCCACCAAAGCCAGAGTGAAAGACAGACAGCTCCAATGCAAGGTTCAAAACATGGTTTGTGGATGTACGTGACTTCACTCCAACTTGCCGTGAGCTTCTTGCAAAGATTTGACTTCATTTTATTTCCCTTTCTGGAAAAAATAAAAGCGGTGCTATTAAGGTTTGTGGGTGCTCCAAGAGAGTACGACAGAAACCAGTGTCTGTTCAGGATAGGATGCACGCACAGATTTGCAGTCGTTTGGAATGAATGGAGATTAAGAGTCTTACATGTTTCCTGTGAGTTGTCCAGAAACAATTTTCCCTGCAGAGTTAATATATAGCTAGAACATCAGAATTTAATGCTATAATTATAATTTTCATAAATCTGAGTTATGCTGAACAATTGCAAGAGTGCTATTTTTTTTTTTTTAACTAAAGAACATCCTTTGTAATTCTTGTACTATTCATGGAAATGCCAACTGATAAACAGTTGTCATGGGAAATACGGAGAGATGGAAAAATGGAGAGATATGTTACGCACTTTCTTATCATCCGGACTCCAAGGATTTGGCCAGATATGTTCCTTGATAAACTGATTGCTTCTGTGGTCAGTGTCCCCTTCTACTGACGGGGAGCTGATGTGTCCCAGGGTGGTTGCATTTCACAGCACAGCACCAGCCGAGTGGCAGGAGCTCAGGCTCAGCACCACTGCGGTGCAGGGGAAGGAGAGGAGCTCCCCTCAGCGCAGAGCAGATGGAAGTCACTTCTCTCCAAACACCGTGTGTACATGAACCTGGCACTCTTGGATGGACCACGCCATGCCCCCAAGCGTGCCGCAAGCCCGTTCCATCCTGACGCACGTCCTCACCCATCTGGGAGAAGATGAACTAAGCACGAGCTTTGTTCACAGGAAAATGAGAAATGCCAAGAGCTGTGGCGAACATTTAAGGTCTGAGGGCTGGAGTCAGGCATGCAGGTAAGCATCTGCAAGTCTGCAGCAAGGTGTTGGAGCCAGGCTGGGAGCGAAGGGAAAGAGGCGCCGAGAGTCGAGCACGCTGGGGCAGAGCGCGTGAGTGTCTGCGGATGCTGTCTTGATTTACTCACAGGCTGCAAACATGAAGCAGATATTTTTATGTTCTGTTATTAATGTTAACCACAAAACTAGAAAGGTTCTCCATAGTCAATAAAGATAACAATATGAAACCCACAAGTGCCAAGCCGCTACAGAAATGTGAAGCTGTAGAAAAAGTTAATAAATTCTGGAGGAATGCCTCAGGCTTACTCTATTTCCAAGGAATCCAGAGATTTCCAGCATACGTCGTTCACAGGCCTGCCTTCTCAGTGTCTGCTCCAAAGGGGGCTTGGCCAGACTTCAAGGGAAATCTGCAGCTATCTGTGTCCGCTGCCAGGAGAAGTTTAGTGGAGCAGTGCAACAAAGCACCGCTGCCGATTGACAGAGGAATGGAAAAACAGATCAGATGCATGCCTGCCTCTGGGGAAGTGTGCTGTAATCCAGGAGAACTTACCATCATTTTGATATACCAGTCCTCTTTTCAAAAAATGGTTTCAAATTTATTATCCAGGCAATGGCCAGGGCTCCCTGAAGCTATTGTGCCACGATGCTATTGTGACACAAAACCAGAACTCCCCATAAAATCCAAACTTCCTCACAAAACCGGTTTAAAAGCAAACAAGGAAAAAAATGTTTTGACACCTTAAAGTGATAAAGAAAACTGAGAACTTAGCAGGGCCACATTGATATAGATGTGTTCTCCTGAGTCAGCAATACTGGTGCTGTGAAATCCACTTTTCACAGAAACACAGAATGGTTTGGGCTGGAAGGGACCTTAAAGGCCACCTGGTTCCAACCCCCTGCCCTGGGCAGGGACACCTCCCACCAGACCAGGTTGCCCAAAGCCCCATCCAGCCTGGCCTTGAGCACCTCCAGGGATGGGGCATCCACAGCTTCTCTGGGAATTTTTTTTTTCAATGTACCCCTCAGGTCTGAAACCTAATGCGACACTGTGTCACCGTACATCATGTTAGCACAAGGCCCTGCTTGCCTCATGTATTTCCCAAGATAGCAGCTTCCAGCTTCACCCCTCACATCTACAGAATATTGAGGTGTAATACCGAGGAGGTACATGTGGGAAGAGAAAAATAAATGAAGAGAGGTGGTCACAGCTGACCAGAGGAAGGGCAGAGCTGTATTTCCTTCCACACACTCTGGCTACTCTTTCTAAGGATACTCTTTGATATAATGCACTCAGCCTTGTTTTTTAAGACTAATATTTCTACGTGCCTTTGGATTTATTTGTCTAAAAATGAACTACAAGTTCAGAAGCACGTGGAAACAACACAGACCTTCAGAAACTATATTACTGAGTGAAGGAAAAAAAATCAAACACAATCTTAGCCAACAACAAAAAAAAATGTGAGCAGGAAGGAGCCCTGTGCTGTTGAGATACTAAAAAGGGGAAAAAGGAAATTATTTAAAAAAATCTAAACGTATAAATCATTTTCCTATTATTCTCAAAACACAGCAGGATAATAAGTTATTTTAAAAGGTCTTTTGAATAACTCACAATGTGCACAATTAAAAGGTTTATTTTTACCTTTCTGGTTTTAGGTAAAAGTGGTTTTGCTGATCAGAACAAGCATGCTTATAATGGGGGAAAAAAGAAATCTGTTACCTGCAGATATGCAAACCAGGGATAGTGGAGGTACAGTCAAGACACAGCATTCTGCTGCTTAAATTGGTTTCACCTCTGAATTTTATTTCTCCACAATATATATATATATACTTTATTATTATTATTACAGGCTTTTCATTATGGAGTTAGCATGTGTTTTTACAACTGTGGAATAATCAGGAAAGCTTTCCAGTTTGGGAAGAAAGAAAAGAAATAGGGACTACAAAAAGCAAAACAGTGGCTACAACTCACAGATTAAAACCAGACAAAGTAATGTCAGAACGTGGATTAAACGCTGGCTTCGCTGTAGCTAGCACATGAAAACATGCCGTCTCACGACTTCTGCTATGTTCAGAACTCACTGGTGTCAGCTGCTGCCAGCAGGGAAGCAGAACACAAACACTCCTCACTGTCACTGTTCTTACTTTCCCAAAAGTTTTTATTCCACTGGTATCATATCAGAAACGTCTTGCCCAGTGCCTATCAGTAGGAGTGCGTTCTTCATTACCACTTAGAAGGCTAAAACGTATTACCCCTAAGAAGGCTAGATGGAAGTTGGGTCTTTCAGTAGTTTTGCTTCTTTTTTTAACATTGTCTTATTGCTTTAACTGGACAGATCCTTCTGCCACAACCCAAAGCATCTAAACTGTGGAAACGCCATCTCTCAGAAAAGTAAAAACAAATCAAGATTTGAGTTCAGGATGGCTTCGCAGCTGACTTCCTACTCGTACTCTTCACATTCTTGCTGAGGCTCCAGCTGACTGCCACTTTTCTGTTGTTCTTTGATTAGCAAGGCACACTTTAGGTTTCCAGGGAACTGCTGAAACACGTTCTTGCAATACCCGTGCTCAGCGGTGTTATGGCATGCGGAGAAGAAACGATGAAAAAGCACATGAGGGGAAAGAGAGAGGGAGTATGGAGACACCGCATCTTTCCTGGCATCTAAAGGGAAGGAGACTCTCACAATGAGATTGTTAAAGGACTGATCACATAGGTTTATTCTGATTTCGATGTGAATCAAGAGACTTAATTGCTTCTCATATATAGCAAGGATGTAGCAAAAGAAACCAGAAGGTACTGAGGTAGGACCACCTGACCTTGGCTTTCACAGAGCACGAGGTACAGAAGCACTTTCTCTCATTTAAACCAAATAGATTCCCAAAATAAGACTTTCTAGTAGGTCTTAATAACTCGTAGGCCTGAGCAATTCTGTGGTGGTAGGACCCTGAGGAGAAGAGCAAGCAGAGTGTGGCAACCAGTGCAGAGTTAGCCATGGCAATGACCACAGGGGCAAGTCAAAAGTCTCAGCTTCTTCACCTGGTAAGTCTTCATAACCTTCATTTTGCAAAACATAACTTCCTATCCCACACAGCTGTAAAAGAAATATTTACAAATGAGCCAAAGAACAGGTGTCTGCTTCCACCTGGGAAAGCCTGCAGAAAATCGTTTCACAAGATGTAAGCAGTCCCTGCTCATCTCAACCTCAAGCACAACAAATGTGTGGGCACAGCAAAGGAGCAGGGCCCTACGGGTGCCGTGTGAGATACATGGAGGGCTCCCGGTGCCTTCAGTCAACCCATGACTCATGGCAGCAGTTTGCATGTGGCTTCTCCAGCTGAGCTTACAGTATTTAGGCATGAAAACAAGGGGGCAGCATGTACTGCCACAGCCAGTGCTGCAACGCCAGTAAACCCTAAGACCTAAGTTTCTGGACTGTTGGTTTGATAAGTTGTATTAACACTACACTCACTTCAAAATTAATATGAAAACAAACAGCACAGGTAGCACTAACTGGTTTGTTACAGCTTGTTAGAAAAAGGAGAAAACAGAACTGCACCAAGTTGGAGGTCCCACAGGATCCCAAACCAGGATTCCCTGGTGCCTGTTAAACAAATTGTGAGATCAGGACCGTACTTGTCACTACAGAGCTGTCGGATGATGCAGTTCCCAGGTTTCAACATCCCCTCTCTCTTTTGCACACAAGTACATACACAAAGACTCCCACAGATTCAGCAAAGCTCCTGCACACACCTCTGCCAATCCCTTGTCTGTGTATGTATGAATCCCATTAAAGCTGGCATGAGTTCAGGGAGAAAAAGAACGTATTTCTCTCTGTGCCATAATGCGCGCAGCACTGCTTTCTACCACTGACATTTGTTGTTTATTTAAAAAATCACTTAATGCAAAACAATTAGGAATATTAAAAAATGAGAGGCTAGAGAACATCAGGAACAAATGTATTTATCTATGACTCTTTGAAAAAGTAGTATTTAGAATAAAGAACAACAAAACTTTCCATTCTGAACTTAAAGTAGTCCATCAGTCATGTAAAATAACAGGCTACAATTAATTAATAATGTAATGAATTAAATTATCATAAGCTTACACTAGAAAATTACTTAAACGACCACAAAATACAAAAGGGTGGGGACGGACTGGCGCATGGGCATGCTGTGTGCCTAGGAAGGCATCCCCCTGCATTCAGTAACCACCCACCAGCTTCAAGGCTCTGATTTCTCTCCAGGACTCTGCACCAGGTTTTGCTCTCAGCTTACTCTTTGAGATTACAAAAGTTTCCAACACCTCCATCTCTGCCAAGGGGGAAACCAGCTACCAAATCCAGGCTACTGTTTGATATGCTAAAACGTTGATTCAGCGCAACACTTTGGCATTGTGGTTACCTCCTAATGCAAGAGAAGAGTCATCCAAGGTATTTTTAGCCTCCTGGAAAGGTGTACTTTCACTGCGTTAGGCTGGGGAAAGGCTTGGCTTGCTGATGAGATGCTGCGTGAGAATACCCGTGTTCTGAGCTCAGCCCCTTAGTTCCCCATCCTCCGGTGATCACTGTTCACCCGTAAGGCTGACACACCTTCTCTTTCCCAATCTTGAGAGATGATGTCGTTTTAGACTTTGGAAAACGAATTAAGTGATTACAGCATCCATGTCCCAAAAGGCACTGCTACATCAGGCACTGTCATGATTTAAAACCATAAAATAATAAAAAAACAACTTGACATCTTCCCCTTAAAGGGCACATGTCCTTATGGGTAGAAGAGTGCTCTAAATACTGTAGCAAGTAGAGGGGTAAAAGAGGGAAGCAGGTGAGGAAAACAACATGTGTGTTCTGAAAGTGCTAAGCAAAATGGGGGGATGATCTTTCTCCATTTGCATTCCACTCTTTCATTTACTGCCTGTGCTCTCCACCTTTCCATGTCTCTCACGAGGACACATAACGTGGGGGGGTTTCTTCACAACAGCCCTTTGGAGCTGGGAACACAGCACAAGCAGAATCCCAGCCTCAGGGAGAAGATACAGAACACACTGCATTTCTCAGGGTAGCGACTGCCTGACAGTTGCAGAAGAAAAACCTTTGGCCTGGCCTTGGCAAAACTTGCTCTTGTGCCCCCAGCTTGTGGGGCTGGGCTCCATCAAGGTGGCGGCAGCAGGGAATGGGACAGAGCAGGGTAAAGGACCTATTACAAGGGGACAGCATCACCAGGCAGGAACTCAGACAGTACATGAGAAAAACAGCCCATCACACTCTAGATAATTTTTTTTGGTTGTTACTCTCGCAACAGTTTCCCAAGGAGGTGAGATAATCCCTTATTTGTCATCTCCGAGGAAGCTTTCAGGCTGATGAGTGGTTAAGTGAAACTGTTAGAAATGGCGGGGAGCCCAAGCTAAAAGTACAAGGAGACTGTACTTGAGGAGGTCTGCTCTGGATTTGTGCAGTCTAGCTGTCACGGCACAAGATAAGGAAAGACAAGAATGTGTCTTCTCTGACCACAGAGGCCCTGTAGATTTCATTTCTTAATGGCACTCCAGAAACAATTACTCATCCTCACTCAGGCCAGAATCTTCATTTCTTCCACATAATTTGCTGCTCCCCAGAGAACCTTGTCTTTTCAAATCCCTTCTGTTTCCATGAGGATTGTCTCTCCCATGTTGTGGTTTTGAAGGCATTCAAGTCCACATACATAATACAACGTTTTAAAGGTTCCTCTCCCCTTTGATTAATCATTCTCGACCCATTTCCCTACCAGTCCTGTCCAGTGCGATAGCAACAAAGCTTGCTGAAAAGCGGGAAAACAGATCACAAACCAAACCCCACAGATCTGGATACCTGCAGATCAGGTCTAAACTCATTTATATAGCATTGCTACAACGCAAAATAGCTACTCCTACTGGGTGCTCCCAAGCAGAAATCCAGTATGGACAGAAAATACACACATATACCTTAGATTACTTTCTTTGATGTGGCCATGTTGAATACACTACAACTAGACAAAAAAAAAAAAAAGACTTTTTTTTTTTTTTTTTCACTTTTCCTACTTAATGAAACAAGTCTCAATGAACAAGTCTCTGCCTAGCACTACATTTTGAAGCTCAAGGACTGAGATGCCCTGGAATGAAAAACAGCAACTCTGTCCCCACATAACATGAATGTCCAGGATGCAAAAAGACTACAGCAAATCTCTGTTATTTTTTTGTTGTTGTTGTTCCTTAGTTTATTCTTCTTGGCTATGGTCTACATTTTTGGTGGAAAATTCCTCCATCTCTCTGTTGGCAGATCAGTTCTACACTTGTCACAAATGTGCTGCTCTAACAGAATAATAACTTAATTTTCCCCACAAAGCAGTAACGTGCTACAGAATGAACATTTCCATTTTTTTAAAAAACTGTAAAAAGTCTCTTATTCAATCTGTGTAATAGGTTAAGTGGCCATTTTGTATTAAAAAAATAATCAAGTATGCTTTGCTTCCCAGTCTCTCTCTCCCTCTTTTTAAATGTGATGTTTTAACAGTTTCAGGATCAGGGAAGTGGTTATTTTTGGCATAATATTCAGAAAGGCAATCTTGCAATCGTATTGTGTACCAAGTAAGTGCTCAAATGAACTGAGCTTATAAATGATTAATATAACAGCAGTGAGATAACCCTGACAAGTACATCTGGTGTTTCTTAACTGAAGATTATTTCTTTTAAGGTTTTAATTGGGCTATATTAATTGGATGCTTCTCTTCGGTAGACATATTTTGTATCACAAAGTTAAGCCAGGTTTTGTTCAGCAAAACTGTAAACATGCAATTAATCACAGAAAACCATGGACCGCTCCTCATGCCTGGAACATACCCTCAGAGTCATTGTCATGGGGTTTTACTTCCTGAAATCAAGTGGACTCACAGGGCTGAGGGTTAGCACGATGTTCTGAACACCGAGTGATGTGTCTGTGATTGCCGTGAGCCTGCACAACTCTGGCAAATCTGTCAAGAGCCCTCGTTGGTACCAATACCCTGCGTGCTTCAGCCTGGAGTCTCTTCATGAGAAATGGTTTACCAGAAAAAGACTGCAGCAGCACAGTTTTCCCTGTCTGTTTGAACAGAATATTGCCTCGCCTGCATAAAGGAAGGCAGCAGCTCTGCTTTTACACCAGAGGGGTCTGACCCACTCAAGAAGGGCTTTGCCAGTGCTTAGGAGGATCTTCTCATGGCACGGCCACCAAAGCCAAAAGGGTGTTAACACATGGAAGGTAAGATAAAATTTGCTACCATGTCACCTAGATTATTCATAGTAAGATTACAAACCACCTTAGGAAAAATGCTGCCAGAAAGGCTACACAAGCCCTTTCTGCCTTACAGCTGGGCTAATTAACAGCAGGGGAACTGCAGGTCAGCGCCAGTCCCATCCACCCATGGAAATGATGGGGAAATGGAAGAGCTTCCCATCTGCTATGATACATTTTTGTGTTTTTGAGTTTCAGAAAAAATGTTTACACTTTATTTTCACTTTATTGCTTTTTTTAAAGCTTACCACCTTTTCCTTCCTTCCTTCCTTCCTTCCTTCCTTCCTTCCTTCCTTCCTTCCTCCCTCCCTCCCTTCCTCCCTTCCTCCCTTCCTCCCTTCCTCCCTTCCTTCCACTTTTCCTCCTTCACTTTCTCTTTTTCTTTCCAAAATTAGTTACCTACTGTGCATAAGACACATACATAAGCAGTTACAGTAGCTGTTTACCTATGGAGGCTTCCATGGAGGCTGTTTACCTATGGAGGCTTCCAGAGCTCTGTACAAGCTGAGAGCACATGGAGTTTTGAAAGAAGATTAGAAACCACAAGGACGATATGATTTAAGGGAACAACTTCTACTTTTGCTCTAGAGTAAGAATCCATGACTATGTTGTAGAATGGCATACACACTGTTAAATATACGTACGTTATAGAGAGGTACACTCAGCACAGCCCAGAACACTGTCATTTTCTGGTAGACTAAAATTATGATTGTACACAAGAGCCTAGTGCATTACATAGGTACGAGAATGCTTTTACATGAGTAGCTAAATAACTGCATAAAAATAGCTATGTAGCATCTATTCTCATTACTTGGTTGCTATAAAGCTCATTTGCACTGAATTAACTAAGTTGTTCCTGTTACAGATCCACGCCAAAGAAGTTATGATTGATTAAAAGTAGTTCCAGCCATGATCTCCTTGAACACCATGTCAGAGGTCTGCAGCTGGGTGCCCATGTAAATTAGAGTACTACAATTTGCCTTTCATTAGCCATCAGGTTTTTGTTTGAAATGCCCCGGAGGAAACTCTGACCTACTCGATGATCTGTAGAGAACACACTTTGCTCCCACAGGCCCAGTTCAGGGCAGTGCTGCACGAGCCTGGTGTTAAGGTAGTGGATGTACCCTGACTTGTCTCAGCAGAACTGCTCACAGGCTTAACGCCATGCTCCTGCATGTACTTGCTGAACCCAGAGCTAAAAGCAGATCAACCCGAGAAAACAAATTTGTTCTCCATGATCACTTTCTGACACTGAAAAGCTTTCTTTTTTTTTTTTTTTTTTTTTTTTTTTTCCATTTTAACTTAGAACAAAAAGGCAAATGACAGACATTTTCAGGAGACTAAAATCCAGAACCATTTCATTCTTGGGACGCACTGTGTTTTCCAGATTTCTATCAACAGCCGGGATAACTGCTTGAGACCTAAGGACCCTGAGGAGTCACAGCTCTCCGGTAGCACCATGGTGCAAACCAGGACCGTGGACACAGAACTCGCAGACCGTGAACTGGGGAGGGACGCAAACCAAGCAGAAAGCCTCAAAGCCCTTGGAGACCTGGTTGGAGATCTGGGTCTGACAGGAAGGCTCCCTCTACATGGATGGCAAAGATACCAGAGGAGCCAACTAGCTTGGAAGGCTGGAAACCACGAGGTGCATTTCCTTGGGGCAGAAGATCCAGTGGGGCTGTCCAGCAGCTCCAGACCCTAAAAGCCTCTGCACTTCCCACCCTGATGCTGTGTTTCAGGCATATGTCTAAGATGCTGGACAGGTAAGTTGGCAGAAAGCCTGTAAGGTTTCGGAGAAAATCTGGCTGGCAAGAAAGTTTTGAAACCTGCCTGACAGGAGAGGTCACATTGGAGCACGGGGGAAAAGGGATGATTGACAGAAATTCAGTTGTAATGTTTTACATCTGAAAAAAATCAGCATATTCTAAGTTGAAGACATTCGTTTGGAAAATTTCCATCACCTCTACTTAAATGACTATCATCTGACACAATCTAGCTCTCAGCCGTACAGAACTGGATCACCATTTGCTCCCCGCAGAAAGCCCTAATTGGAGTAATTTCTATGGCAGATTGTTTCTCAGAGCAGGCTTCATTTACCCATGGACAAAGATACACCATTTAGCTCCACCGTGGTGCTTACTGTGTTAGATCGGAATTATGATAAAAGGAAAATATTCCCCTAACACAAAATACCCTCTCCTGAAAACAAAATCCGTGGGATACATGGGTTATACAAGGTACCTTGCAGCTATCAAATGACTGAATGGCAGCAGCAACCTGAGTCCATTCCACCACGCAGACTTTTCCCTTTTCTCCTTAAAGTTTTGCAGAAGCGTTCACCATACCAAGTCGTAGCGGTTAAGAAATACCATTTGTAAGAAATCTGCCATCCAAATTTTAATAGGGTTTCAGCCAGTTCAAAGCTGTTCGTTTCTAACAGTTTTAATCCTTTTCAGCCGCTGGCTGTCTCCCTGCCAAAGTCAAGTCAATTAGTTAAGAAGTCATTAGAAAAGCCCTCAGATATGAAAGCTATGCCTTAAAATCCATCTCTTTTGCGGCCTCTTTCAAAGGACAGGGCTGCTACTTTTGGCACGGTTTCAGCCACCTGGTCTACCTGAAAGAGAAATACAAAATGAGCCTGAGTCATCTCGTGTTTGATTGCATCCTCACCTGCTGGAATACGCTTCCTACGGGAAAGCAGACCAGCAGGTACCAGCGGGGCAGCAGCCACGGCTTCCGTGCTGGTGGCTGAATAATGAACCTGTTGCTTCAGCAGACTCGCTGTGACTCGTCACGCACGATTTTTAATGTCCCCAGGGATGCTGCTGTATGCTCTGGCCTTGCGCAGAAGCCTTGGTGATCAGCAGCAAGCTAGGCCCTACCAATTCTCCACACCAAGGTCAGTCCTTACGCTGGGGCCAAATGGTGTGCACTGGTTCAGGATGGTTCTCACTGTGGGGTTCTGTGCAACCCACATCCAGATTTCCCTTCCAAGAGAAACACTTGGCTTGTTTCAGATGGGGCTTTGCCTACAGCGTGGGTGAGGAGCGGAGTGGGGCCCCAGGGCAAAACAGGGAGTGAACCAACTGACAGCACAGCAACACCCAGCGACATTGACTCCCTTTTTTCTCCCATCTTCTCCAGTGAGCTTATCTCATGTTGCCATACCAGCTCTAACTCATGCCAAGACTCAAAAAAGGCCTGCTCTGAGCAGCCATGGTGTAAACACCCATCTCGGGGTGCCGCCACGTGCACCGCCCTCGCTGGGTATCCCACCGAGGACAGCTGGCACCCACGCTGCTGCCAAGCTGAAGGGGATCCCTTCCTCTGCAGTGGTGAAACGTGGGATTTGCTGCTGACGTGTCCCCTCGTCTCACCCAGCTGCACCTCGGTGAACAGCACTGGGGAATTAAAAGCAAATCTGGTCTGTAGCACGCAGCCCTCCCAGCACACACGAGGCAGAGACGATGCCCTCAAACTGTCTGACAGGTCCTTTTACCAAGCCTGTTTGCATCCTGAGGCAGGCTGTCATCAAACTTGGCACTGCAAAACAGAAACTGGCAGGGACCAAAGGCAAGAAGCATGCGCCTGCTGCAAGCACTTCCTCCCAGAGCCATGCATTTTGCATCGCAGCACAGCAGCAAACAATTATATCAAGCAACCCAAATACGCTCAAATTACATATATTTACCCCTACAGTAAGTCAGAATGGGAGTTGATTCACTCATCACTCCAAAGAAACTGGATGGAGTGACTAATGTGGAAATGATCATAATTTTCCCTGCCCTTAATTTTGAAACTGAATTTAAAAACACACAGCCTGATGATGGCAAAAGATGGGCTGTAAATATTTTGATATGGCAGCACGAAAAAGGAGGCTGAGTGTTAAAAGACATCACAGCAAGAAGCAGAAAGGGATGCTCTCACTGCACTAGCAATTTTGACACAGATTGTACGGCATTAGAAAGATACTGTCAAAATAGAAGAAATTTGGTAAATGGCTAAATGAACCAGGGCTGGAAGAAGGCTCATGTGAAAAGACCGGCAGAGCTACCATTTCTACTGCAGAAATGGTAGGTAGATAAATCCTCAAACTGTGAGTGCTGTAAAGTACAAGCTAAAAATTGGCTGAACCACAACGAGCTTACAAAACCAAACCAAAACAAAAAAATTGCTCTTTTACAGTTTTGCTATGCAAAAGCCAACAGAGATGAGAAAACAACACAAAAGTGCTTCTGAGCCAAAACACTGAGAGGAAACGGAGTCAGAGCAAACAGCTGACACACCCTACCTTTTCTAGGTGCCTTTATTTCCCCTTCGATTTGCCCAGTCCTACTTCTCCACCTTGTTCTTCTCCGGTACAGCCAACATGGTGTTGTGTGGCCTCGCAGAATTGTTCTGAGATGACCATGTTTTTGTTGTTGTTGTTGTTGTTTCATTTTTCTTTTTTTTTTTTTTTTTTTTGGCTAGCGGCACCTTGCAGTGCCATGACATTAGGATATCTGGGCACTGCTGTGAAGCCAGCCTGCATGTTACAGCCAAAAACTACTGAAAACCACAGCTAGCAGAGGGCTGCTCAGCACCCGGCAGGTTTCTCGCTGTGCCCCTGGGGCCACAGGGCCACCAGCAGTGGGTGGGGTTGAGGTGGGGAGGACAGGGGACACAGCTGTCCTGGGGGACATGGTGGTGAGCCAGCAGTGTGCTACCTGCAGGTGGACACCTGCCTCGCTAAGAGGGTGAGCTTACAGCAGGTGATGCCCAGCTGAAGAGGAAAAAGGACCAAACCCCATCCCTTCCCCAGCACCTGGTCTCATGCCACATGTACATCTGCTCTAGCTGGCTGCCTGGCATGTCAATCCTCCCTGCCCTTCCCTGGAGATGCTCTGATCTTCAGCTGCTTGCTGAACAAGATCCACTTTCTGCCTCATCTTGCACCATGCCATGACCTGCCATGTGCAGTCAGCCCTGGTGTGGGCGATGGTCCCCTGCCCAGAGGGACACGATGGGCCCAGCTCAGCACTGTGTTCCTGCCCTGGGGGAGTCCTCGCACTGCCGGCAGCAGAGATGGGGCTGCCTCCTGAAGAACTGCCAGAGGAGACGATTGTCCCTAACCTGAGAGATGAGAAGCTGGCAAGATGGGCTTCTTGCCTACTCTGTTAATCAGAACATCTGTACCTCACACGTGGCAACTGTGACCACTCTGCCAGCTGGGATAAATCACCGGGAGCAGAGCTTGCGCTGCCCTCCCAGGGACCATCTCCCCAGCAGCATTGGCACCGACATCCTGACGGAGCTGACTGGCAGATTTGGAAGAGCCAGGTGGAAAAAGTCCTGCACGTGGAAGCACAGGTACCCACCTCAACATCTCTCTCTGTGCATGCAATGGACATTTTCCAGGATTTCCTGATGAGCATTTGGACTGCTGGGAATGGCTCCTGGGCTACCTTAGTACCTGAAAGGCACCCAGGCATTGCCCCTGCATGGCCTGGAGGGCCCACCAACGGTGTAACACCGTGGGTGATGATGTGAAAGTCATCGGGCTTGTGCCCTGGCCCTTGGTTACTGAGCTGCTATGGCTGTATGCTGGCAGCCTGCATAAGACTTCTCTTTGAAATGACCCTGTGAATCTGTTATTCTGAGTATTGCTGAGAAACAGTTACGGACAGCACGTGGTTGGGATAATAGGTTTGCAGTGTTCTTCAAAGGCTTCAAAGGCTTCACGATGTCACCCTGACCTGTAGAGAGCCTGATGTTTCGATGCCAACTTTATTGAGTGTACCAGATAAGCTCCATAAACAATCTTCAATGTTTTTTAAGGGAAAAGCATCTGTTAACAATGCTGTTGTCATTGGAAACATAATTAAAACTTTTGTTTTTGTAAACTAGAAATAATGGTGAGAGGTATTCAACTGACTAAAATCTTTATTCTGTATGTATTGGAGTCATGATTTTTCTAACGAGATGGCTGTTTGAAGTGTGTTTGTGTGTCTCTAAAGAGAGCTGAATAGTATGTATTGATGTTAATTGCAGAGCTGACAAGTTGTTCTACCCTGCTATTATGTTGCCTCCTTTCACATGATCCTAATTCATAAGCAATCTGAGAAGTTGTTTTGTTTCAGTTTGTTTTGTTTTGTCCCCCTTGGTGGGGACAGGCTTGATGCGTTCTGCCGCCAGTGCCAACGTGAAGCTACAGAAAGCACAGCGCCTGCTCTCAGCCCGCGTTCCGGCTTCGGGATTGCACGGGTTTCCTGGTAGGAAAGCAGATTAGTTAGGAAACAACCCCTCAAAGCTGTTATCTGCTTCGTGAAAAATTTCTTTTGGATTACCACCCACTTCAGGAAAGTGTTAAACTCAGCACTTTATCCAGTCCTCAGAGAAGGAAAGGAAATGGATGGGGGAGGTCTGGGGCTTTTACAAGCGCTATCACTGGCTGTAAACACTTGGTTCAAGTTCATTTCCAGGCTCTCTACAGAATGGTCTCCTGGCATTGCAACAACACCACAACTGCATGAAATTAGCTGACTTGAAGGGTATTGAAAAACCATTGGATGGTGACAACTGAGGCAATGTGTGTGGGTTTCCAGACCCCCAGACAGCTGAGCACTGGGGAGGTCAGCTTGCTCGCTGGGAACAGCCATCACGCCTGCAAGACATGCAAAACCAGTGATCGCATTGGGCACCCCACCCAAAATCCACACTCAGAGAGACCATCTGCAACTCGGAGAGGATGAATGGACCAGCAGACAGGGGTGGCAGTCCTGCTAACAGGAGTAGTCCTGCTAACTAAGCTGCTGGAAAACCTGGCATTAGGAAGTGCTGCATGTTCTTCCTCTTGCTTGCATGCTGATGCACGGCAACGTATCTGGGCCACATTTCTGCACTGAAAGGTGAAAGTCTCACCGTATCACATAAACGTACCAGCTGGAGCTTTAGGAGATCTGTCAGATACCACAAGATTTGCAATAGTATCACAACTGGAGGTGTTGGGCTCACGAGACTGTCAGGCCATGCCAGAAATGGGATTTCTAGCTTGTTAGTAGGTAGCAACAGATGAATGACTTTAGTGGGTGAATAATTGTCAGGCAAAACAAAACAAAGCAAAAGGTGGCAAGAGGCCACATGAGAAAGCAAGAAAGTGAAGGTTTCCACTATTGAGGAAAGGGGAAACCAAGGCTTCCTGCTTCCAGCTGGGCCGTCAGTATCACAGCCTCCATCTGTCTCAAAACATTGCAGAACTTTCGCATTTGATCTCGTAGCCTTGACAAAAGCATGCAGATGGAAGGGGCAGAGGAAAGAGCCACACGCAATTTTTTCTCATCATCTGAACAGTCTCAGCCAGGGGATGCTGGCACCTAGGTGACACACTGTGGCGGTGTGCTATTTGCTGCAGCATGTTTGCTCAGTCACACAGCTGCAAGAACACTATCCTACTAACAATACTGTAGCAGTATATTTTCTCTGGTTTGCCCGTCCCTGGCACACAATAGCACATTGTTAATTATCACCATGCTCTATTTATAGCTCACCCCATGCAGTTAGCGGATACAGACGGAGTGGGATTTTCCCCTTCCTTCCCTTGGAGAAGACTGGTTTCATAGGAATGCCTTTTCCTTGTTCCTCTGGCCTGAGATATGCAGCTGCAGATGCCAGCTGCTCTGGGACCACATCTCCAGCAGGAGCACCCTTTCCCTCCATTTCTTGGCAATCCCCAAGGAAACAGAGAAACCTCTGTGCTTAACAGTCAAAACAGAGGTTAACATCCATTGCGTGCAGCACCTAAGGAAACCTGTGTGTCTCTCCTCTGACAGAAATACAAAAAAATTACTGAAGAAGGTGAGGTTGAGCAGAAGAAACAGATCACTGTGAGCTGCTGTTACGGTCACAGTGGTAAGAACACTTTCATTGCGTAGCTGTAAGTACAAAATGCTGTGTGTGCCAATGCCTGCAAAAACAAACAGAAGACAAACTATTGGAGGGTCAAAATGCCCCTGTTTGTTGTTAGTCTGTAGAGAACCACTCCACTGAAGGGGAAGTGTGGAGGAGCTGGGAGTTTCCTGCCCAGCGCTGTTTGCTCCTCTTTGGGCTGAGCAAGCTTTAGCATGGCAGGGAGGTTCACTTTGGCTTTTGGAGGAATAAAAACTTTCTTCCACACATGGAGGCAGAAGATGTACTCAGAAGAAGTGATGAGCATGTTCCATTCCTACTGACAGAACTGGCTTTTTAAAAAATACACTATCTTTTCTGACTGATACCCGTGCTGACAGGTTATATTGTTTGAGAATAACACGCAAGGAAGTTTATTTTACCATAGTCCAAATGGACAGAGTTAAGGTTAAATGCTATTGTTTCGCTTTTAAGAGAGAAAGTTTAGGAACTTACCATTCTCGTGATGATTTTTTTATTTATATAACGTGTCAAACTGTTAAGCATATCAGTACACACAGTCAAACAAGATGCTCAGTATACACAGGGGGGTTATGGCTTGCAGAGATGATGACAGTTTCATTTTTGCACTCAACAGACATTCACCCAGTAGCGCAGAACAGATCTTCCCTTTGTTCAGCCAACTTCGTGTACAGAAATACAGACGAACGACGCCTAGCTGTAACCAAACCCGCGCTACCCGCTATGGCAGGAGCCATAGCAACCACTTGCAGGCCGCCAAGGTTTGGTTTAACACACACCTACACGCTGTCACACAGACCCACCGGTGGGAGCGAACGTCGCAAAACTCCCTCTTACAGCCTGAGGAACACTCACAAGAGCATGACAAGGGCACCAACAAGGTGGCCTGGCTCTATACCTAGATGACCTTGGTCATGTGAAGGGAAGGCTCTCTGCAAACTGTGAGGCTCCTACGTATACCCTCGCCATATGTACTCCCCCATCCCACCGCAGAAACAGGGACAAGGGGGAATCGTTAGGTCAAGAGCACACAAAGGCCCCGTTGCCCTGCAATTTCTAGGTCAGCGAGCACATGC
Organism: Oxyura jamaicensis; assembly: GCF_011077185.1. NCBI lineage: Eukaryota > Metazoa > Chordata > Aves > Anseriformes > Anatidae > Oxyura > Oxyura jamaicensis. The sequence continues at coordinate 124,631,976 of NC_048893.1, forward strand.
TGTCGTTAAATCAGGGTTTAATGTACAAACTGCCACTCGGTTGTTCCTGATTGTCCAGAATGTGTCTTTGTTTAAACACACAACCCTCCATCTGGTACCCATTACCAGCCTGTTTCTTTGTGTTGTGCATGGGTAACGAAACACGGGAGCTCACAGGGAGGACCTGGCCACACGGGCCTGCAGCTCCTCCAAGAGCCAGGCAGCCACCACGGTCTGCTCACCAGCTCCAGGGATTGTTTCCTTTTGTACAAGGAGACCATACGTTATTGTTACCAACAGCCAGGCTCTCCTTTGCCCAGCAAGCCAGATTTCTGAGACAGGATTAATTAGCAAAGACCATAATAAGGAGTTATCAAGAGCTTCATTACTGAAGTGGGGTGGGCCCAGCCAGGGCGGGCCCAACAGAAAAGGTTCAGATCTGCACCGTCAAGTCCCAGATTTGGAGTGCGACACATTTCAAAGAGCACCACCTCTTGCCCTCTCTTTCTCACAAGTCTATGCCCTGCACCATCATTTTAACAGAAATCCACATACTGCATTTTAGGTTCACATCTAGACATTTTCCCACCCTCTCCTTTCAGAGGTTTAGTTTCGTGTTGCTGCACCAATTACTACCGAGCTGAAACAATTCACTGATGTAGCTATCTATATGAAGAGTTTGTAGGAAAAAAAAAAAAAAAAAAAAAAAAAGAGCAACAAACAATAATCCCAATCATAAAATAATAATAAAAAATATATATATCTTTTCCAGTTCCAAACAACACAGACTGCAAAAACATGAAACTGTTCTGACTATGGCTCTGCAAAAGTGTCCACCCATTGAAAAAGTGACAAGATGACACAGGTCATCTCTACGTTCAAGCTGATCAACGCACACACATTTATTTAAAATACTGCACTTCATGTATCTGTAATCAAGTGTATAAGCACTTAACCTTTGTGTCCTCCTAAACCTTGAGCTGAAGCTCATGCTGTCTCTCACTGAAGGTGTCTGGCCACCGGTGCGTGATGAGAGCTTAGAAAAGCTGGCTGGTCTGGGAGCACTGCACTGATCCCCCATGCTTCCAGGCCCTGTGGGCACATGAGACTGCCTCCTCTGAAAAGCACACCCCTCTTTTGGCTGCACCCCACTGCCATTCTCACCTGAGGGGAGCTGCCTCCGTCTGAGTCCACACTCAAATTTCAGAACATCACAGCGTGTTTCTGGGTTTAGAGAGCGGCAACTGCCTTCACATCAGCATGAAAAGAAGAGCAGGGAAGATGAAACTATTCTGAATAATGTGATTTTAAAGATAAATGACAAAGGGCAAACCCCACATTTTTGCAGTTTGCCAACTGCTTTTCTTTCTAGATAAAGGATGACCACCATGTTAATAAATCATGCTAGGTCTACTGTTTCTTCCTCTTAGGGTAAATTCAGTCACTGAAACTCATTTATTTCTAAAGTCAAGTTAGTTTCACTAATCATCCCAATGCGGTGGAAGGGGAGCTCTGTTAATAACTTTTAAAATGACATTTTATATTTCAAAAATCAGACCCTAAGCATTCACAAGATTGGCCTGGACAATTCATAATACATCAGGTTATTTTTTTTTTTTTAATTTAGCTTCTATTTTTTAGACACCAGGGGATATATTTTCCAATAGCTCTCTTTTAAAAAGTTAAAAGAACTCTTTGATATCCACCACATCAGAAGGAACTGTGGCTAAATAAGCCTCATTCAAAATAAAAACACTCAGCAGTTTTCCTTTCAAATGTGGCAAAATGCAGGAGATCAGGACACGGACTCTGCCCACGTGTATCCTAAAGATTTCATTTGATTAGTTGTCAGACTAATTTTTTTGTATCAAACAGCTAGTTTGGCTGTATGTATGATGATAAATGGACATCCATGTGCCAAATACTCTGGGCCTTGGCTATTAAATATACATGCTGGAAGTGTGAACATATACGTACTTGATCTGTGATTAATTTATAAAGCAGCAGTTCCTGGAGCCAGGTGATTAACTGAGAGTCAGTGCTTTATTTGAAAGAGAACAGAACATTTTTAGTTTTTTTGGTTGCACTGGTCTGGAAGAGCTTTTACCACATAAAACTAAGAAATCTGAACACAAAGCGTGTTACAAAAAGCATAGTACCCATGGCAAATTTCTGGTCCATGAATGACTCGTTGGAAAACCTGATGCAACCAATTTGCCAGCAAGAATCCTGACTCTTACAATGACCTTCATGAAACATCTAAGGCCATCAAAGGCTGCAGCAATAATCAAGTTTGCCTGTTGATATCCACTATGTACCTTCTAGGAGACTCTGCTCTTTGCTTCGCCATTGGTGATGGAAACCCACCCACAATGTTTAAAAAACTGCAGTGAGAGCAAGCAGTGCTGCAAATAGTGCAGAAAAATCTGCTAGCATGTCTTGAACCCCTCTACCTGGAGTTTCAGATGTGGGAGGATGTGCAGTTGGTACACCTGGTGTGTCCAACAACAGGGACACAAGGAGCCAGGCAGAAGCAATCCCAGGGAGCCTGCTCCATGGCACCCCAGGGTGTCCATAAGGGGGGCAGATAGTGTGCCACATGCCAGCTGTGCCCTCAGCCCCAGACCCAAGAATGTAGGCCAAAGGCATGACTGCAGCTCCAATGCTTTGTGCTTTCATGGTTTTGTACCAAGCCATGGCCATGTTTGCTATCACATTGTCCAGATGCACTCCTTCAAACCCCCATGCCCCCGATGAACTGAACAAAGAGTACACAGGACAAGGACTTTGTGTTTTTCTACAAGCCATTTACTTTGGGGCTGTCCCTGCGAGCAACAGGAGCTAAGGAGGTGGTGACAGACACATACATACACACATATGTACATATACACACATACATATTTTAGTCAGCTAGGAAACAGCCACCGCAGAAAGGACCTGATCTGCTTTTAGGGCACTTACGAATGCCCTTCTCCAGAAGCCAAACAGCCCACATCAGTGGTTCCAAGGCACCCCTTTGCTCTTCTATGTGAAACCAAAGCTGTTGCACATTATTCCCTCAGAGTGGAGTTTGCAGGAAAGCTTTTGTGGGCTGGCTGGTCATCAAAATGGTAGGGGAAGAAAAGGGAGGAGCCATGAAAAATATTCATTTCTAATAAATCCGAGATGGTTTCACATCCCTGAGGCAGACTCCTGTTGCTTTTGGCAGGCAGAACATAAAAAATAACACCAAGTCACGAATGCTACTTCTGAGCAGTTTCCTGTATGGGCTTTGGATTTGCTTTGTTTTCTGCTATTATTATTATTGTTATTAGAGGGATGTTGTGGAAAAGAGCATAGGTGCATGCAAGGGGAGAAGTAGGAAAAAGCTAATCTGTCGTGTCATCACTCCTTTAATTCAAAGCGCAGAAACGCAGTCTTGCTAGAGTGTGAGGTCTGATAATGATAAGCCAACACCACCTGAATAAACAGTCTGCGGGGCAGCTCGTACCACAGCTAGTGGGAAGCAAGCGGTCCTCCGTCTGCTTTCTCCTCCAAAGAAAAAGCTAACCTTGAGAAAAGGGAAACGGGGCACACACCGCAGCATCCAGCCCTTCAGCAGTGCAGGTTTCTGTAACAGATAGTGCCTAGGAAGGGGAATGATCTCAGCTTGGGCCATGGAAAGACCAGATGGGAAAGTCCTTAAATGGATTGATGCTCTTAAATCATGTGGGTGCAAGGAAATCCACCCAATGTTTCTTCTGTAATGGAAGCAGTGACTAACAAGCTCTTGAGTGGTCATCTCTGGGAATCTGTAGATGGGTGAAGGTCCAGAGACTGGAAAAGAGCAAACATAATACCTTGGGGGGGGGTGGAAGGAGGTGTAAGGGAACTCCTGGTAACACCATGTTGGAAGAGGCTGCTTGCAAGAACCCTCTCTCCAGGATGGATGAACAAAATAGACAGCAAATTCAATAAGCTCAGTGCAAACTAAACAAGATGCACATTAACTCATAGCTCCATCACTGGGTTGTTTAGGTTCAATGCTTCTTCAGTTGTGTCAACACAGCATATTCCTCAGGGCAAATCTTCGAATTGGCCAGAAACACATACCTTATGCATTTATTTATCTGTATTGTATCAGTGACATCATTTGTGATATCATTGTTCAGTCATGCCATTGAATCAATACATTCAGGGCTCTGAGGCTTATTTGTTTGGAAAGGTGAAGAGGAAAAAAAACACCAGCAGACCAGACATGGAGAAGACGATGCAGTGCATTAAAGGCTTCCACAAAGCACTGGGGGGATTGGGGAGTGGGGGAATACGGTTGTCCATGCTGAAGGACTGAAGATTTCATATTTAAAAGAGGAATCTCAGAGGAGCAACTGTGCCATGTCATAGCAGGGTAGCTGCTACAGACACCTCTGCAGTGCTGGATGAGAAGCGGGCAGCCTACACTTCAGAGGGGACTCTGAACCTTTTATCATTCATGATGATGTGTCTGATGTGTTAACATGAACAGGAGCAGCCACTTCATAGATGGAGACTACTGTATCCCAAAGACTTTCCACATTAAATCACTAGCAATGTAAATTACCCCACTATAAAAACCTGGGGTTTTACAGGGAACAACAAACTGATCCCATTCCCGCTCTGGCTGCTAAGTCCCCCATCGCTCATCTTTAGTCATGAAGGAAACAGAGGCAATGCTCAACCACTGCAGGTAAAAATAAGTGATCTTCTCTTTAGTTTTAAAAAATAATAATAATAAAAATAAAAAATAAAACCTCCACTCCTTTATCTTTAATTCAGACATTATACAAGCAAGAAGCAAGTGCTTCTTTCACAGACAGCTCAAGACATAAAAATGTACATTCACTCTCTAGATGACCACACTGGTAGATCACTATACATTGAAACAAAACCAATAAAAAAAGGGGCCTGGATTTGTTGAAAAGTTCTATAGGAAGTCTGTAGTTTGGATGTGAACCTCATGGGGCTGAAGAGGGTTGAGAAGGAGCTGAGAAACAACAGGCAGAAAGAAAACCACAATTTTGGTACAAAACCCAGAAGTAACTGAAGGGATGGAAGTTCCTGAAAAGTTTCATGAGACACAAAGAGAGCATCAAGACTCTAAAGTGTAAATGCTCTCTAGATGAATCATGAAATTAGTTAACAAAATAAAATGAGATCCTACCCACAGACAGATGGGGCTAAAGATGTACTAAGCTCACAGTCTGAACACCCCCTTGGCACAAACTCAGCTCAGGTGGTTTCACTAACCCAGAGGAGATCCTTCGGACACCATGTCTCATCTGCTGTGTACTACTGGACGTGGAAAGACATAGAAGTGTCTTTAGGTTGGGGCTGCCAAGTTTCACCTCAAAGTAAGAACAAAACAACCCCCTTAACTGTGCCTCTTTCTCTCCTCCACATGAAACACAAGACCTCTCACTACTGCTGAAAAAGCAGGAATGCTTTGCTCCCTAAGTTTCTTTTCACTGATCTATGACACAACATGTAATCCGATATTTATAGCACCAAAACAAAAGTTGTAGAATTGTTATCTTTGTTTATAATTTACTCTGCACCTGGATAACCACCTCCCTACTACAGAATCTCTCTAGGAGATATGACCATGCTAGCAAAGAAGTTATGCCCTCCAGCTATTCCTCTTGCATTTGGATACGAATTTCCTTTAAAGACGTAAGCCTGTATATTTTTGTGGGAAGAAGTTTTCCTACCTGCACTCCCAAAATGGAGGAAAACCCTTATTTATTTTTTTTCCCCAACATATTTTCTGTGCCAAAAGATGAAAGCCATTGACTGTTCTTACGTGTAGGTAGTCTGGCCCTTGTTCAACAAGGTATTTAAGTGTATGCCTACCTTTAAGTACGTTAGTAGTTTGATTTCATTGGAATGAACTTTGTGGCTGATCCCATGCAACTTAATGAAGCAGGGCCAAGAGGTTTATTTTGCTGCGTACCAAGTATACCCAGACAAGCACAGGTGTATAGAAATTCCCTACAGTCAGAGCCATGAAACGACAGCCAGCCATTTTGATGATCCTATATCCGTTAGCTCACTCCTGTAGATTTTTTCCTCTCTTATATAGGAAAAATATGCAAGAACTTGCAAACTGGTCATGGCGGAAAAGAATCAAAGCATGTTCCTGTGGCACATTTTTCTCTCTCAACCTTGCTTAAAACAAATAATAGTGAGCCAACAGGCAACGATGCATTCCTCCTGAATTTCACCTATGGACTCAGGACCTCTTCCTTTTAGTTTCTTCATGCTTGTGGAAGCTTATCTGTGTATGGCCCTGTTTCTTCAAAAAAGTTGTCAGCTATGTCCTGAAGCCTATTTCAGTTATGGTAACAGCTGCTCTTCTCCTCCCTTCTTCCCCAGCCTTTTCTAAATTGCAGGAAGGTTCCTGTAGTGTGTTGGCTCTCCCAGCACTCGGGAATTGCTTTCAGTGACACTGAATATTGTGTTTAAAATCTATTCATAAACAAGGAGAAAACGGGGAGTGAGAGTAAATAAAGAAAAAAACAAAAATTCCATTAGTGATGGAAAAAAAAAAAAAAAAAAAAAAAAAAAAAACACCACCCCAAGAGGAAGTATTCACCATTCCCCGGGGTAAGATCATAAAACATAGTGGAAGCCATGTTAGGCCTCAGGACACACACTGCAGTCAGCTGGAAGGAGAGGGGCAGCAACATGGAGTGCTTCTGTCCTGCCACCACTGGGGCACCTGGGGGTCCCAGGCACCTGGGGCTCTCCACCTGGGCTCCCCTGAACCCTTCTGCATGCCACCAGCAGCTTCTGTCCTGGCGGCTCCTCCATCTTTGAAAGCACTTTGTCTTTTATAGGTCTGCTTGAGGCTTGCAGGCAAATCTGGGGAGAAGCCTTATTTTTCCCATTTTCTTGTCTTTCTCCTTTGGCTTCTAGGAAAAGTGGAGAAAAGAGTTCCCCTCCTTTCTAGGGACAGTCAGCAGGAAAAATGATATGATCTCAACTGACAGAATTGGAAAGATTGAGGCTTGGCTAAAAGAAGGAAATAAGCTACGGGAATAAGCCACGAGGTAAGGAGTGAGGAAACTGCTACCAGAAACCTAAAGCTACCCTAGCCAAATATGAAAATTAAGCTTCCCTCCTTGCTGCTCACCTAGACTCCGGTTCCAAAGGATCCGGAAATATTATGGTCTTGCATTTTTAAAGAAAATTGTTCCATCGTGGCTCAGAATGCTTCGGGAGCAAGCAGCATTACCGGGTGTCACATCTGCTATTACCTGCATGCCAGAAGATTATTCTCTTGCTGATCGTACATGTCTCAGCTTTAAACACCAAGCTCACAACCATTTCCCCTCCCTTCCCCCAGAACATAATGACTTGAAAACCGGTGTGGTGTGCTGAGAAATGACTACCAGATGCCACCCCGGAGATGGGCTCCATTTTATGGGTGAATTATCCTTAACATGCAACTGGCAACATCCTCTGTGAAATGAAGAAGACCGCCTTGACAATTAACGTTTGAACATGTTCAGCATTGCTGTTTCCTTTTACTCCTTTCCCTGTTCTTCCCCGTACGTGTGCATGCCCATGCATGGAGTCAGCAACCCCATAACAGAGTCTGTTGTAATAACAGAATTAGCATTCGCCTTCCTCCCGACAACACAGGAGACGGTACCTCTTTTGCTATTTCTTACCCTAAAGCTACCTGAATGAACACACCCACTCGCTGTCTCCAACCAGGGCCAAAAAAGTAGTACGTAATCTCATACTCTGGAACTAAATGCTCCGGGGGCAAATAAACAGACAATTCGGTGCATGACAACCTGGAGAGCAGCTGAAATGAAAGAGGACATTTGTTGCTCACTTCTGGGTTTTTCCCCCTTATCAGGATTGGCTTGCACTTCTCCTGGGAGAAGTAGCTGTGTGCCGTGAAGATAAAAGTTGGTGACAGACCAGCCCAGGGCTCCTGTTCTCAGGTCCTCACAGTGAGCACTGAGGAGCACTGCACCATCACGGCGCCGTTCTTCCAGCTTTTCCTGAAGAGGGGGAAGGAATTACTGACTCAGTTTCACTCAGTGTGAGCATTTTGCCTGATTCGCACAGAGCACCAGTGGGGGATTTGGGTTTCATCTATCTGCTTTCCTCCAGGTCATCCCAATGTCTTGTTCCCCGGTCACCTGCCCTGGGAGTCCCACATTCAACAGCAGTGAATCCGTACTGTTAAGTCGTTAAAACATATATGTGGTAAAGACCCTAAAACCATGGCTATAATGTTGCCTAAACGAATAATATGCCAATCTCCACCTCGGTTTCTGCCAGTAAATGAGATCTTCCCCTGTAGCTTTATCTCCCTAGGCTTTCAGAGCTCTGTACCGACACTATTCTGGTTCTGCTTTGATGCAAGACTGGCCACGCCTGTCAAAAATCTCAAAAAAAAAAAAATGCTTAGATCCACACAAACAAACACTCACGTATGAATAGTGACAGATATGGTATGCTCCAAGTACTCGATGTCTTAAAAATCCAGTCTCACTTATAGCCAAGCTAAAGCGGGCTAGTGCATCTCCTCCCCCCGGCTCCCCAGGAGCTGTGCATACATCAGGTACATAAATAGGTAAGGACAGGAATGCAGGCATCAGAGAAGTGCACCACCATAGAGAGCCACGGTCTGACGGATGCAAACCCCTGAACTTTGTGTGTGCGGCAAGTATCTAAACTCTGTAGGCTCTGAAGTGAGTAGGAGCTGACAGACAACAGAGCCAGCACCAGCACATTTCTGACAGCAGTGGCATTGGTTTTGTACCTCACCGGGTTCGGGAAGGAGGACAGGGGAGGGAAAGAGGAGGGGAATGAAAAAAGGGGGAAGATAGCGAGGTAGAAACAAAGCAAACTGCTTGTTATTTCTCCCAGGACCATCCCCAAACCCATTCAGCTCACGTTTGCTCAGTTGCTCTGCTGCAACACGCACGACCTATATTAAAGCAGAAGGTGAATTGCGGTATTTTCTCCTCCGTGGCAGGACAGGACGTGCCACGCTGAGATACCCCGGCTCTCCATTTCCGGACAAGCCAAGTGATCTGCGAGATGAGCGGCGGACAAGCAAAACACAGGTGTGAATTTATCTGACATTTTGGTGGCATTCTTAGGGAAAATCTCCTGTATATTTCTGGAAGTCTTACATGTGTCCAAGAGAAGTTGCACCAATGTGTGAATTTACCTGTGTCGCTACATGGGAAGAACGTAACTGCCAGGAGCTCCTCTCCGCAGCTTACAGCCACTTTCCTAGTGTCAGGGGGTGCTCTGGGTCCCATCGTGGGCAAAGGCAAAGGGGAGGGCTGCAAAGGGAGGGTCCCTTGCAGCGCAGTGGGTTCATGGCATGGCATTGGTGGTAACCGAACTCTCACACCCCATTTTTGGGCAGGTGGCAGGGCACAGGAGGGGAAAAACAGCCAAAAAGCACACCTGGGCTAGAGAAAAGCTCCCCCACACAGAAATCCTTTAACATGAAGACTGATGAAAGGAGTGGATTTATTCACAGGTGAAGTTTTAGCCAGGAAGAACTTAATAGCAACACCTATCAAAGGGATGGAAGGAAAATGATCCTATTTTATTATAGGCAGTCACTTGGAATCAGCTTTATCGTATTTAAAAAGAAAGTGGAACTAACTTCAAGGTTGAGAGGTCTGTGGCTGAGCTGTAGCTGCCAATGCAGCTTATTCCTTGAGAGAAAAACAACATCCAGAAAGAAACTGTAAAAACCATGGTATGAGAACGCACAGGGCACAGCTAAACGCAGTGACATTCCTGGAAACCCCTACTGTACAAGAGCAGAGAAGCCACAATTACCTATATAAGCATATGGTCTAAACCCATACCACACAGCTAGGCAGAGTTTCCTATATCATATCCTCTGATTTACTATTTTTTTCTCTGAAAGGAAGGCAGAAAATAATTGATAGAGTTTACGTAGAGAAACCGTATTCTTGCCTACAAAACTCGCTGCTGCATTTTACAGAACTGAATAAGCACCGCAAGCAATTGTCAAGTGGTGTGGATAGCAGATATTTTCACTGACCAACCTAAACTCTTGGCATGAACCTCTTCTGTTCATCCAATTTTCTTTCTCTTCACCCTCCACCAGCCAAAAAAAAAAAAAAAAAAAAAAAAAAACGTATCTCAAAAAATGTTGTCTATATCGATGTACACTGAAATGAAACCCTTTCTTCTGTTTTGGTATACTTAGCACAGTTTAAAGCCTTTTTTCTTCTATGATTTTTCAAAATTCAGATCATGTATTTAAATGAACATACTGTTTCAGAATTAAAAGTTGAGAAGTTTCATTTAGAAAATCTGAAAATGACATGTTTCCGTGCTCAGAAAAATGCTTCAATGGAATGTTTTGACTTTGTTAAAGTTCCACATCCTCCTCCTTTCTGTCAAAAGTACTCATCAAACTTAATCAATTTTCTAGAATATTTTCAGTACCTCTGAAATTATGTCTTAGACAGAATCAACCATGTATTGACAAAAACACCCCTTGCTCTCTTATCATCTTCCTTATGATAGCTTTGTTAACCATGTAATAATGCACTTTGTTGCTGTTTTTTAAAAATTATGATCTCTAGCATTCATTTGGTGCACCTGCATTTTTGTGTTCGGATCAGCAGTGTGCTTTTCAAGTGAACCTCCCCCCTCTCCCCACTTGCCATGCCTTGCTTTGCATCACAGATGGCTTTGGGAGCACACAAACTGGATTTCTTTCCAAAAAATACTACAATGCAAGATGTGCTTCAGGAACACACCTAGTGTGATCCAACTACTAAAGGGTGTTCAGTCCATGGAGCTAGATGTGGCAAACCCCTGCAATGTGCACAATGTGGGGCCAAGTTTTCAGCACTGAGTTTGTTTTTTCCTTCCTTACATGCCTACTCTTGCTGCTCTGAACCACTCTAGACAGAGGCACAGAGTCCCCCAGGGAATCTCTTCCATTCCTGTTTCTTGAGACGCCTTTCAAACCTGGCTCAGTGTCACCGTTCCTGCTTTGAACACGGAGAAAATGCGTCAGGCACAGTGCATTTATGGTTGGTATTTCACAAGTGCTTGCTCGTTTTGCATACATTATGGTTGGGCAACCACTGAGAGAAACTCATGGTAGGAATCACCCAACTTTGGGGGTGTAAAATCTGGACCTCTAAGTCTGAGCTAGAGGACTTCATAAGATAACATATCTCACCCACCTTAAACACCTAGCACACCGGAGAGGTGGCTCTTCCGTGAAAAGCTACTGACCATAACAGAAGCCAAGATAACCAGTTTAGATTTAGGTGTCTAACTTTAAAACATAGACCAGAAAACTGGTTTTCAGGTAGTCCCACAGAAGAAAGATTTTCCAATACAACACTGACCAGTCACAGAAGCTCTCTGGATCAGAGTCGCAGACCAGCTAAGGCTGGAGGGCCCCTCTGGAGAATGTCCAGTCTAACCCCGATCAGAGCTAGTGCAGATGCAGCAAGTTGCTCAGAGCCATGTCCACTCAGGATTTGAGTATCTCCATGGATGGGGACCACACAGCCTTTCTGGGCAACCTGATCCAGTGTTTGAACACACCACAGAAAAGCTTTTTCTTGCATTCAAATGGATTTTTTTATTGTTGTTTCAGTATGTGCCCAGCTTGTCCGGTCTCTGGATACCAATGAGAAGAGTCTGGCTTCATCTTCTTTTGATAGTCAGTACACTGGCAATCAGATTAAACTGAATAATCTCTCTTTATATGTGGGAATGTTTTGGTTTGTTCTGGTGATCAATAATTAATTCCTGAATGAATACATCCCATTAGATTTTTCTGACTGGTTCATTCAATTTCATGACAAAATCAAATAGCTATTCTCTCAAGCCTCAATACCAACCTCCAACTGCTGTTGTTTCTAAACAACTTCACAATTACAATTGTTATTCATGCTTCATAATCTCAAATTCAGTGTTGAAAGATGCAATGAAGCACCAATAAACTTCTATTCATGCAGTTAAAAGTTTATTGCGCAACCCATTCCAATTTTCATGAGATTTTTGCTCATAAATTTCTGCAATCCATTTCATCATTGATGTGTGTGCACAGAGAGAGAAACATAAAGAAGACAGATAGACAGTAATTTTTATCCTTACGCCCATGTAAATGAAACCTAAAATTCAAACTGACTTGGTAGACACAAGTTGTGAGATTCACATTATGGTTGAAAATGCGTATGCAGAAATACATGAGATGGTGCAGGTGTGAAACTGTGGTGCAGCGTTGGGCATGCATTTTGAATTTTTGTTTTCTTTCATTTTTCTTAAGAGTGTAAGCAAAGTTTATGCCCATATCCACTCTTCCTTTGCCAAATTATGCTTCCATCAAATTAAATTGTGTGTGCATCTTCATCTCTCTTCCTCTCACACATGACAAGAGCCCGTTTCTGAGGAGAAAGAGATCCAAAGAGTGCCTGAAAACAGCTCTCTACCAACAGGAATTTAAAATAGATGTGAGGTCAAATTCCTGTGGCTGTAATTACGATGGATCTTGGGTGACTGACTCGTAGTAGTAGTGATTTAAGAAAAGCAGGGGAGGAGGAACTGAGGGAAAAGCTTTTCTAGTGATTATAAAAAGGCTTCCTTTGCAACACGGCAGCCTGGCACAATGAGCTCAATGGAACAAGCTCCCTTCTTGTCCACCCTCATGAAATCCACTCGATTTCGACTGAGAATGGGTAGGCAAGTCTCATTTGCCGACTTTAAATTGCCGGTAGTATCAATACAACGTCATCCTGACAAAATGAACGATCCTCCAAGATGGATATCTTTTTAATGGATTAAACCTTGAAATTTGTCTCCTGGCTACAGCTTCTATGAAGGGACTGAACCTATCCAGAGAAACCCCCTTCCTGTAGCAGACAAGATCTCAGAGTCAAAAAACAGCCCACCAAAATTAGTTCAACAAATACTGGTCCTAGCCCTGAGGAAAAATGAGAGGAAAGGTTCTTCCAATTCTTACCACAGAACCACAGAATCATTTACGTTGGAAAAGACCTCTAAGATCATCAGATCCAACTGTTAACCTAGCACTGTCAAGTCTACTTCTAAACCAGGTCTCTAAGCACCACATCTACTACATTTTGAATACCTCCAGGGATGGTGACTCAACCACTTCCCTGTGCAGTCTGTTCCAATGCCTCACAACCCTTTCATTGAAGAATTTGTTCCTAATATTCAACCTAACCCCCCCCCCC
>NC_048893.1:124645613-124811674 GCF_011077185.1 Oxyura jamaicensis
CCTAATGCTTGTTGTTTTCTTAACTCCCTTTTCTCCCTTTGTTTAAAGAAGCCCAGGCAGCTGTCAACAGTATTTCTCTGGCAATTTTGCAATAAGCCTGTAACTGAAAAGCTAGCTAAAAGCAGTCATAAACAGCTTTATGCTGGTCCTAATTTGCCAACTCTTGGAGTGACTGATAAGGCTGTGCTCAGCCTTCTCCCCGTGCTGCCAGGATGCTCAGCAACAGAAATGGAAGTAGCATTTTGTATCATTTGTATTTGCCTTTTTTCTCCTCGTTATCTTTCAAGCAAGAATAGATTGTTTCCAAAAAAGCAGCAGCAACTACACCAGTTTATCTTGGATGACTCTGCCTTCCAACAAGATGGTCTTTAATACCACATTTAATGCCAATTCAAAGTTCTCAAACAGGGTTTTCATTTTAAAGCTTTGTAGCTGAAGCAAAACAGAATGCAGTTCAAAAGTAAAATGAGATCTGGCCATACAACACCTTTCAGATGCTTTCAGCTGCTCCCCTGCCTTTTCATCCATATCTTTAACAACACAGTATTATAAAGTGAATATTATGTGATAATCTGAAGTCTTTATAAGTAAGAGACTTTAATGGAAGTCGTTGGCTATACGCCCAAGCAGGCAGAGTTTTCTATGCTCAAGCTCTCAAATCTCACTTGACCATTAAACACGACCCTGCATCAAGGTCACGTTAACACCTTTGACTCTTGGGACCCGGCATATTCTGTTGAAATGAGCATGGTGGGTGTATCAATCAGCTGGGATGCCCTCATTCTTCTAGATCTAGAAGCTATTAAACTCTTGGCAACATGAGAGACTCAAAGCTGACTGGAGAGTTCTTGGGGTCATATCAAAGGTAAGAAGAAAGGGCCCTTGTGAGAGCTTTTTGTTCAGTGTGATTATCAGGGGGAACTATATGGCCACGTTACAAGTCTTCTCTTCTGACGCATAGAAGCAGAAAGATCTTCCCCATGATGCACAGCTTTAGGAAGTATCCCTAGTTTGCCTTTCTGCTGAGATTAGTTATCTCAAAGCAGCTAGCATTCTGTTTATAAGATTTGGGACTAGAGTCACTAACAAGAGTCTGGCAGTGCAAAGCTGTCATAAACATATTTGGGGAAACAGCGCACAGCCCAAACATCCTTCCACTTGGCCAGTTTCCCTCTGCTTGACATGACTACCATTTGCACTTGTGGGTAGCCAGCAAATGGCAGAGCAGACCTGAGACTCGCCTAATCAGTGCCAAAAGACAGCCTAGGTTTCAGTTGGCTCTAAGCTTAGGTACATAACAGGAGCTCAAAACCCACCTTTGGACTGTATATTCTTCCACTGACCCTTGCTCAGCCACAATGGAGGATCCCACCTTCTAGCACTCTTGTTTTTGTAAGACTCTAATACCTCTTTTTCACCTATTCAAAGACAAGATGGCTTAACTCTGCATCTAAGGGCAGATTTTGAGATCCTCTGTAAGCTGTCTCAACCCTCAAATGCGACTGTCACCCTTTGCTCCGTGGGAGCATCACCAGCCCAGCTCCTGAACACAAGCAGACAGCACCATCTGGTTCTTTTGGCATAGATATTTCCAGCTTCTCTCTCAGAAAATAAAGTGTGCCATGGGCTGGCTTCAGTATTCTTGACACCAGTTAAACCATTATATTGTAAAAACAGAGACAAAAAACACAGCATTTTTATATGTGTATATACTTATATGCTGCGTATATAACATTAGGTAGCCCTGGAGACTACCTTTGAAAGAAAATGGCTTTTGGAGCTCGGTGAGATGATTTTCAGCTTCCAAATGGAGGGACTATTAAGAAGCATGCCTACTACCCACTGAAACCAAAACAGACGGATTCCCATGACAAGCTGCATGGCAGAAGCTCTGAGGCACTGCAGATAGTTAGGATGCACAAACCTTCCAGGACGAGGTTGGAATAAAGGGACATTTTCAGTGGCTGCTACCCTTTGCTCATGAACATATTTTTCTTTTATTTACTCTCATTTTTCATCACTGCTTAAAAAAAAAAAACTGCAGTCCCATATGCCCCATCATTCAAGCTGGCAATACTCTTCGCAATCAAAATTAGAAAGACTAGATGGCAAAATAGCCTGTTGGTTGGCAACACCAGCTGCTTTAAAATACTAGCCTTTTTTAATTCCTCTGAAACCTTGTATCTCTGAAATACCAACTTCCCTGGAAACATTTCCTTTCACTTGCTTCTCTGACGGGTAAAATTACTTCAACATCTATTTCTCTGTATGAGATGAAAACAGGAGATCAGTGGGATTTTCACAGCTGCATTTGGGGCCTTTTCTATACTGAACTGTGATGTGTAATTTTGATTTGGTCCTCAATGAAATTACAAAGTTATTTGTGTCCTTTGGTACAGTAAAGAGTAAAAAATAAGTTAAGTGGTTCAAGTGAATATAGGTAAGGCCTTATCTGAACCAAAATGTGGTATGTATAACAGTACCCAAACATCAGATCAGAAATAAGCACACATGCATGAACTCTGCATATCCATCCATACATTTATAAGCACACTCCACCTTCTCAGTTAGCCTAGTAGAAGTGACAAAGTGTGAAGGGTCATAGCACTACAAAATCACCACGTCCTTTTGGGACATTTCCAAGAAGGCTCTCTAGCTCAGCTCTGGAACAGAAAAACTACCAGGAGCTGGGGATCTGTGAACCTGTTTTACAGGAGGCCAGAAGACTTCAGCTTTAGTCTTGCAAAATGAAGGCCAAGGGATTATACAGATGCCTTCTCTAAAATCATTGTGGAGAAACCCAAGACAAAGACAAGAGTAAATGGTTATAACCTGGTCAAAATAAATTAAGGCCAGAAATTTGAAGCAGAACAGTGAGGTCCTGGAAAGTCTTCAAAGCAACTCAGAAGGTCCTTTTCCTTACCCCCTTTTTTTTTTTTTTTTTTTTTTGTTTGTTTGTTTGTTTTTGTTTTTGTTTTTTACTTTTTTTTTCCTTACTTACACTAAAGTGTGTTTGTGAAGTCTAAGCTGTCTGGAGAACGTGGCTCTCCCAGGTTGTGCGTGGTACTTTGCTGATTCAAGTGGGCAGCCATGCTCACCACAAGCCTGAAGGGAGCAGCTGTGCTGCCTCACCAAGAGACAAGGCAAGAATGGGGTGATGTCCCTGATTTCAGGGTACCAGAGGGGCCAG
This sequence comes from Oxyura jamaicensis, assembly GCF_011077185.1. Classification (NCBI taxonomy): domain Eukaryota; kingdom Metazoa; phylum Chordata; class Aves; order Anseriformes; family Anatidae; genus Oxyura; species Oxyura jamaicensis. The sequence goes on from NC_048893.1 coordinate 124,648,804, forward strand.
GGTGACCCTTGGATGGCCACTCAAATGGCTACAGCTGCAGAATGCAGGCTGGCCAAGCTAAATAGTCCCTAAATCTCACAACTTCTAAAAGAAATCAATCTTACCTGTCAGGTTAATTAAAGGACAAAGTTTGGAAGGCATGTTTATTTTAAATGTGCATTCATTTCTGTATTGCATCACATTCTCATTCCTTCATTTAAACAAAACGTAGTTCTCTCTGATAATAACACTCGTCAGAGTGGGTGACATCTTGGTAGTCTCTCACTCTGTCAAATTTTAACATAAAAATGAAAATGGGAGGTCTTTTCCAACCTAAATGATTCTATGAAAAATAATTTCCTCTACCAATTAAAATAAAAAATGTATTCTAAAATCAAGGTTATTTCAGAATAATCTGATTTGCAAGAAACATTTTGCAAAGCTAATGCCTGTAAAAGATCATTATTTTATACTTGTAGAAAATCATCTATAGGCATTACATGACAGGATTGGCCATTGTTCTGTCTCTGTGATGGCCGGCATTTCAAGGGATCTACTCCACCATGAGGGCTCCAGTGCTCTAAGGTAGATCTCAGGAGTCATTCACCTACACAGTTCTACAGAGTGGGCCCTTCCTTACCCAGCCCCTAGGAGCACCCATTTATTAAATTCTCCAGGTTCCCACATCACCTTCAGACACACATAAGGGAGCTGAGCAGGGCATGGGCAGAGCAGCACCATTTGGTAGATATGCAGTGGTATCTTCCCCCTCCATTTCCACTCCTCTCTCTTGCCCAATAGCTATGAGCAAAGTGTTTGCTACTAGGCAGAGCATCTCTCTATTTTTTCGCATGAACCTGGAGTAAGGAAGATGACTGACAGATGGCTCTGGAAACTGAAGCTTTCCAAGATCATTGGCAAAGCGGGGCTGGTGGTGGGGTTTGCCCTGGCCCCTTGTTGGCGTGCCTTTGCCACAAATCTGTGGGGTTTGCCTGCATGAGGCACACGTTTGCACCCCACTCTTGGCTTGACACCAACCACATGAACAACAAAAGATGCCTCCTCCAACTAACCCTGGTCATTTGCAAAGACAATTTTACTCTTGGAGTAAAACCCCCAATTCCTTGCAAGCCAAAGCACACCCAAGAAGACACAGGAGCTGCATCAGTGCAGATGGCAGGGACAGACCCTCATAACCTCCCTGGGACCCCGATATCCAGTGCAAACCCGCTCAGCTCACCACTAAACCCACAGCCCAGCAGGTACAAGGGCAGTGCCAGCCCCGGCCCCCTCTATGGGCGGACTGTCCTGGCCACTGAACCCCGCTGACTCGTCCACCTCAGCAGCCCCCGCGCTGCCCCTTGCTCTTCAGCAATGTGCTGCCCGCAGCTCTGCTTTTGTTTGTCGGGCTGATCCCTCCATCTGCTTGGCGGCTGGGCCCATTCAGCCACCGTGTCCCTGCTCCCGCTGCTCCTGCCCCAGCGCCGCCGTGGCCATTGTCTCTTGTAAGCCAGCCACCATCCACACACAAAAGGCCCCAGAGCTAGGTAAATCCTCCTGACACCAGCCCAGCAGTGAACGGAGCTGGATGCGGATATTCCCCCCAGCTCCCCACCCTGCACTCAGGGATGCATTTAGCAACACCAGCCTCCTGTTGAAAAAGCATTGAAACATCAACGTGCATTCAAACAGCCCTCCAGATGCACATGGGCACTCATCAGGAGGCTTCCTCGGGAGCCCATCTGGGCTGTCTGGGCTCAAAAATAAGCAAACAATACTGGCGCGGCCCTAATGCCACCCAGGAGCTACATTGCCAGTGTACCGAGTCATCTCCAAGCAGGAAAATTCCCACAAGCATCTTTACAAGCTCTTGCACCCCTGTGCCCTGCACACTGAGATGTGTGCTCTTAAGCCCCAGCAGTCGGTAACTCGTCTAGAGCCTTTCGGTGCACCAGCATCCCCGCATTTTCTGCAATGATGGATCAGAGCACAGCCACACAGCCCCAGTATGCTCATCCTTCATTGCTCCTAATCAATATGAAAACCTGTGATGGAGAATGAAGGTTTCATTTGCAGACTACAGTTCTTTTTTCAAGGATAAAAAGAGAAAAAAAAGTAGTGAAGGGAGAGATTAAAGGTTTTGACTGCCCAAAGGGATCTGGTTTTCACTTGAGAAGGGAAGAGAAAAGCACTGAAAACAGGCACAGGCAAGACCTATTCTGTATTACAGGTGTCCACTTAGACTTTTCTTTATCTTGACTGGGAAGTTTTCTTAATTTCCACTGTGATGGGGGAAGTGTAAGGGGCCTACTTATACAGCACCTGCTGTGCCATACTTGTACTGCTATGTAACAGTCACCTTGCTGCTGAGACTGGAGTGGAAACTGAGGAAAAATGGGTCTTACAGTAAGAAACAAGAATTTCCAGAAAAAAAAAAAAAAAGGTAAAAAGGTAAATATTATTTCACAGTGGAGTTGGTAACAGCACCTATCCTTAGAAAAAAATGTATAATAGACACCTACATGTTTTGATGGAGAGAAATATTAGACTAAATCCTCCCCAAAAACTTTCCTTCATGTTTCGTGGTAAGTCATTTCTCTCTGCTGTGTACAGATCTTGCCCCTTCTCCCAGGACCTATGGGAGACATAAAACCTGAAGAGCAGCAACATATCCTGGGTAGCATCAAAAGCAGCATGGCCAGCAGGGCAAGGGAGGTGATTCTCCCCTTCTACGATGCTCTCGTGAAACCCTACCTGGAGTCCTGCTTTCAGCTCTGGGTCCCCCAGCACAGAAAGGAAGTATTAGAGTGAGTCCAGAGTGGCCTAACAGTACCTAAAGGGGCCTACAGGGAAGCTGGGGAGGGACTCTTTGTCAGGGAGTGTAGGGATAAGACAAGGATAATGGCTTTAAAGTAAAACAGGGTAGATTTAGATTAGATATAAGGAATAAATTCTTTACTCTGAGGGTGGAACAAGTTGCCCAGAGAAGCTGTGGATGCCCCATCCCTGGAGGTGTTCAAGGCCAGGCTGGATGGGGCTTTGGGCAACCTGGTCTGCTGGGAGGTGTCCCTGCCCAGGGCAGGGGGGTTGGAATTATATGATCCTTAGGGTCCCTTCCAACCCAACCCATTCTGTGTTTCTATATTCAAAGGCCTGGGTGCACACAGAGCAGCTCAGGATCACAGTGCACAGGCAGGCCTCTCCTCACACTGTGCTGATGAAGTCTGGCAGGGTACTGAGGAGAAGAGCTGCTTTATCCTGCAGTTTTCCTTCTAACTACACCAAACCACAGCATCTAGGCTTGCTGGAGACACAGATCACCCATGGGTCTCAGAAAGAAGAAAAACCCTGAGGCTCATTGACAGCTAGAAATGTTTTACTAGCACTTAACCAACCTGTCAGGCCTACAAAAGCCACTTCCACCCAAAGCCCATGAGTGTGAAATATTCTGTAACTACTTCAACAACAGATCCGTGAGATCTCCCATGACCACTGACACAATTACCTGAGAATAACCCAGTGATGCCTCTGCCACCAAAGCCCACCAGCCCTGCTATTGCAGGGGTTCCTCCTATTTCTCCTGGAGACACAATCTCACTTCTCATTTCAGACTGCACACCTTGATGGCAGGAGCTTCTCTACGTATTTTTCCACTACGTGCACTTTTAGATTGATGGCAATTGCATGAGATAAATGAAGTTCTGAAGAGCCAAGGGATCCACTTTACCATGTAATGTATCAAAAACATAAGAAAATTCAAGCATCTTTAAATAAAAAATGTAGCCACCAGTCTGGACTGCGAAGAAGAAAGAACGAGGAGATTCATTAAACCAGACACATTCAAAACAAACAAGAGTCAAGACTGCCAAGTTTATAATTTTTTTTTTTTTTTTTTGGCTTAGCTAGATCCTGTCATCTCCCACCATGGTCACTGAGATTGTGATGATACTATTCAGCCACATTTATGAAGTTGTAATTGAGAGCTAGGTAATGTTCTCAAAATTAGAAGGAAAGAAAAATTAAAAAGCCCTCATGAGCCCTCACTAAACTTTTACAGACAAGTGCAACAGTCACAAAAGTGTCTCAAAGCTGGTTCAAATATATGAGAATTCCAAGTACCTCATATTTACAAAAGGACAGCTTTCAAAAAAGAACCTCCGAGTCCTCCACGGGTAGAGCATAGTCTGAAATATTTCCTCTGTTAGCAAATTTTGGTTTCCTCTGCCCTCCTTCTGATGCAGCCAATGTAAACTTTCCCATTTTCTGTTTGTTTTCCCTTGGAGAGCACCATGCCTTACAACAGAAAAATGAAATCCCACAGTTCCACTCCCCACTGCGCTTGGCATCTTTTTTGCCAGGAGTATTTTGCCATCATAATATGAAGCTTCCTACAAAGTGGTAGCTTTGGGTCATTAGTATGCCTAGCATTTTTTTTTATTTATTTTTATAGACAGTTCACCTTCAGGTTTCTTGGGATATGAATGATGCTCAAAGGCTTCAAAGAATATTAGCCCTTTCAGCATTACTTACTCATGTGATTTGTTTTCATCCCACATACAGATGAGAGAGGACTTTGAATGTTTTCTCTATATGGCTGACAAATGTTAACAATGGGTATTTACATAAGAAAGGCTCATGATTTATATTTTGATTTTCAGTCTATAGTCAAGATAAGCCTAACCAGAGATCATTTGTGGAAGATAAACATTTATCCCATTTTTCTTTTGACAAGCTGAAGAACGCAAAGTTCAAAATATATTAAAAGGGAGGGTGCAGCCTTCCAACACTAAATTTATAGACTACATTATCAGAGCTGGCCTTCACATTGCCTTCCACCCTTCCCTTTTCTGTGCAGAAAATCTGTAGAGCAAGGACCTTGTTTGTGCTCATGACTTTTTTTTTTTTTCCATAAAGCTCTCAGCACTTGGTGGTAGTGTCTGAATAATTAATTATAATACATTTGTATGTGGCGCTGCATGCAGAACTACTTACACCAGAAACTAACAAAGTGGACATGCACAGAAACCTTGCACACACTTTTGAGAGAATGCCTGGCTAAGGGCAGGCAGAAACACAGCTTACGAGTTCAGTACTGTCTTCTTAGAAGGAATAAATACTGTTGCACTCAAAACCCTTCATGTGATAGTGGTATATATTACCAGTACCATAAACCCTAAGAACAATAGTTCAGACTCCAGAAGAAAAAAAACACGTTAAGTACAGGATGCTATGAGATTTTTTTTTCTCTAACCTTTCCCCTGAAAAAAATAGTTTTGCAAATCTTTTCCACCTATTTCATTTAAGAGATGCTCTCAGCAGATAAGGTTAGCACAGTACATATGTCCTTCTGCAGATCCTCACTCATCTTCCTAACTATTCATACCTGAGATTCAGCTGGCCAGTCATGCCCAGCATTCATTCTGCATGGTTTACTGAATATTTGTAGAAACCACAGCTTCAAAGTCATTGTTCCTTATGGTGTTTTTTAGCTGCTGCAGCATTTTTACTGTGCCCACATCCTTTACCTACAGGGCTTTTCCTAGCAATTATGATTTATGCTGCTCTGTTGCATGGCGTTTTTATCTAACTGTGGGATTTTGCCCTACCTCATTCCAAATTCCCAGTTCCTACCTTCATCAGTTATAACCAGTGTGCTGGCATCTCACCCAGCTCTTCATCTGACAGCCAAACCACTTACTCACTCGAGCCGGCGCACGCTGTTCCCAGATCCTGCACTATCTTTAGGATATAAACAGCCATTCATGGGACCATCCCTTACTTCTTCTCTGACTTTTATCCCCACACCCCAGTGTGAAGCTGATACTCCAGCACCGTTCCCATGGGTATAGCGTTACAAATCCACTCTGCATCACCTTCCCTATGTGCTGCAGTGCTCACATTGAGGCTGCCCAGCAGGGCATGCCAAAGCAAGCCTCGGGGGACAAGCGTGAGATCTGCTGAAGCAATCTGTGGCTCCCACCCAGCCTGCGTGCCCTGGATCCCTGGCACAGCAGAGAGTGGGAAAGGACGGTGCATGCTCTGGTCATGCCCCAACGTGGAGTTTGGACACGGCTGTGGCACGCACCCACACGCGGATGCTGGGAAACTCTCCTGGGTTCAGCAGCGCAGGTATTGCACTGGACAGAGGCTGTTGTTGCACTTCATAGCAACCCTGCTTGAAAATGTGAGGCACTGAAAATTATTAAGTGCCTCTGAAATACATGCCACCAAGCGTGGAATTCCTCTCTGGCTGCCAGGACAAACAAAACCAAGCTATTAACATCTATATCCCTCAAGTGTGTTAGACATTGGCATGGGGTGACGCTGGGGAAGGAGAGGAGGTGCTTCTGAAGGAGACAGGAGGGAGGGGAGAAGTCTGTCATTATAAACAGAAATAAAAGTACAGTCTCAACCAGAGCTTTTGATATTGTCCTTTCTGTGACCTTCTCCAGCCTGTGTTTACCAAGAGCACTGCAGAAATCATTCCAATTACTACACACTCCAGTAGAAGGTTTTCACTGGCACATAAGCACACGTGTGCTGGAGATGCCAGAGTCACAGCTTTCCACACTACTGCAGTTCTCAAATGTGCACATCGCTGCTGATAAGCGGGTGAGCAGCGGGGGAGGAAAGCAGCCTCTCACAAGGCAGCTCTTCAGTTTTTCAGCCTGAAAACAGGCTGTCTGTCCACGGGGCACACCGCAGCAGCTCATGTCTGGGTAGCAATTCCTGTCCTCAGTTTTCATTGACTGCTTTTGCTGCAACGCTTTTCTGCTTTTGAATGCCTCTCCTCTCCCTTCCCCAAGCAGCAGAGCATGGTCCACCAGTACCCTGTGGTTTTATGGCACCCACCGTATCACGCACGGGAGCAACAGCTGTTGCCCACTGTCACCCTCTTGCCGAGCGATGCCTTTTGCTTCTCCTTTTGTTGAACATTTGCAAGTTGGAGCCCCCCCCCCCCCCGCAAGAAGCCTAAGCGTTAAGTGCTGCGGGCCCTGGCGACGAGCGACTATGCAGAGCAGCAGACATCCTGCTTCGTACCTGCTCTGACTGCCGCGGAGAGAGCTGGATTCCTCAGGGGCTCTCTAAAGGGCTGACATCTAACCTGGGAAGAGATAAGGGGTCAAACTGAGCTCTTAAGTGGACTGTTAAATTGTTTGGGTTACAACACAGAAGAAAAGAAAGCCAAAGGTAAACAAAAAGCCATAACCTTAACTCTACTCAGGCACAATACTCTGGAACGGACAGAGAGATTCAGACAGGTACAAATATATGAGGAGGTATGAGGTCTCACAGCAGCCACCTAGATCCCCCTTAATTTCTCTTTATACTTGTTTGGCTAAATAGCAAAAAGAAAAAGAAAATATGTTTTGTGGGATTTTCATCTCTTTATTTCTACAGAAATAATTATTATTACTGCTGGAGAATATCTTCATAATGAGGACTTCACGCTCAAGCAGAGGCACCTTTGAAACAAAAACATATCATCTATGAAGGTAGGACGAGATTCAGCATAAAACTACCAGATACAAATGAGTCTTCCAGAAAGCATAGTTGGCACTTGCTTTCCTATTTTGGAAAAATGCAGAGTTAGAGAACTAAAAATGTACGATGTTTTTATATAGGTGGCTATAAAGAAAGAGCACCTTGCAAGCCTCAGAAAGCCCTTTTTCTGTCCATACAAGTACATTTCCAGAAGGACTGCTGCATACATTTATTTTTTGGAAGCAGGTAGAGGAGAAGGAGATTCGCCCCATTCAATGTTAACAGCTTGTTGGAGGTCTCTCAGCAGTCCACCAGACACCTGAATCTCCGTCCCAGCAGTGGTTTGAGGGGGAGCCCAACAGTGGAGCTCAGGGCACCCTCCTTCTTCATCTAGGCTCCACAGGGAACTGTTGCAAGTCAGCTCAGATGGACAGCAGGTCCACGTCTGCAAGGGCCTATTTGAGTAATTAGTCCTGGCAAGGGCAATGAATGTAACAGCTCCCCTGAAAGCACCCAGTTGTTCTCCAGGTGGATGTTGCACGTAGCCTGAGCAAGCGTGGCAGGACTTGGCCAACTACGAGTATCGTTATTAAATCTTATCTATGTAAATATTAGGTATTACTTGCGTAAAAGTTTGCAACAACAGGCTTCTGGTTATTGTAACATCTCCCTGCAAGATCTACCCCCTGTAATGAACTTTAAAATGCATTTTAACCCAGTCCAACAGGAGCAGTCTGGTCCTTTCTCCAGGAGGTACTTCTCACGTCACAGCACTTCATATACTTGTTACCAACAAGCACGAGTCCTTTTAAATGCATGAAAAACAGTTTGGCAATTAAAAAAGCAACAGGCAACAGCTAGAGACAGTGTTATTTAAATAATACTGACTTTCGAGTCACCTTTTAAAAGGTAAAATAAATAAATCTTCGCTGCAAAGCCAACAGAGCAAAGCATTCTGGGCTTTCCTATCTGCAGCACCAGAGCAAGACGTGCGTAGTTTCGAGGCTGTGGCAAAGGAAGCTGCTGATAGATACAAAAGGCCACAAGACAAACAAATGAAAGTAGTTGGTGCATGAACCAGCAGCAGAAGGAAACGTGGGGATTTATTTGACAGCCCTTTCCACAACACCGCAGCGGTCTGTTAAGTGGCTGGGACTTTCCTCTGGAAAACAGGAGGAGTCAAGTATGGCTTACTTAAAAAAAAATAATGTAGAGCTAAAGTTATTCTGCTTGATACTGCCAAAAGCCCTGCTAGGAAAAAAAAAAAGGAGGAAAAGCAGCAGCTATCTGTGCGGTGCTGCAAAGGCCTCACTCGTTCGGTGAATTAAAAACCCCTACACTTGCTTTCATAAGGATCCTGCAGGGATTAGGCCATATATTGCAGGAAGGGTGATTGTGCTTTTTCTTGGAAAACAACTGGTCATCTCCCCTTTTATGGACGGGGCTGCACAGAGAGGAACACCACATCACAGCCAAATATGGAGCCAGGCCTAGGCTGCTGAGGCCGTTTCTTCCTTTGGACCCATGCCACTGCTCCTGCTTTTTTATTGCATATTGCTTTCGGCTAGCCCAGATGTAATAAAGGCATCGATATACAGGAACACCCGTGCTTTCCCTTCAAAATATTTCCTCTGGAAGTACAGCACAGCCTAATTAAATAATGACATTTGCAACAGGAATGATAACGCAAAAAATTAGAGCAGCTTTTCAGCTTGCACCGCACCCCTCCTTGACAAGCAGCCCCGAGTAGCTGACAGTATGCCGAACATCACACTGTGCTGAAAGACCCGATGTGCTCAGAAAAATAAAACCCATCCTCAGTTTGTTCTGCAGTGGAGGAAATGGGCAAAAGCCCTCCGGAGAGCCCCCAGACAAAGCGCTAGATAACCTGAAGCTGAGGGGCAGCGTGCTGTGCTCCCTGCCCGCCCTCTGCAGCAGAGAGCACCTGCAAGCACATGCAACGAAAGGCAAAAGCACCGCTGGAAATAAATGCAAACCAGGGCTGCTCCAAGACTCACAGACTGCCACCAAGATGTTATAAAACTGCTGCTCTGCACCAGCCCCGAGCCCCGGGCAGAGGCAGAGGGCTGGGGTTCAGCTACTGCGTGCGAGGCTCAGCAAGGAGGGTGCACGTATGGGGATGGACGGCAGGAACACGTGGGGAGTACTGGAGTCGTGCTCTGCCAAAGTGGGGAAACCTTTCGGTTGTGATTCATACCAAGCCCCTGAAGCAAAATGCTGCAACAAAAAGCCGCTGGGCTGATCCAGAGGTAACTTGGCCTACAGGGACGGTACCTATTGCAATTCATTCATTTCTGTAATCAGCCCCAGGAAGGAAATTAAAAGCAAACAAGGAGACACAATAGCAGTATCTCTTCATCAAACAAGGAGAAGCAAGTGAGAGCAAGATGCCACAAATTCACAGTTGCTTTCCCCTGGCCCTGCTTCTTACTGAAGGCACCGTTTTGTCCGTCTCCATCCCCGCTCTGCCTTGTGCTGGCACGAGCATTTGCTCAGCTCTGCAGCAGACTGAACCTGGAGAACTAATCCAGGCCGAAACTAATCTAACAAAAATGAATTACAGCACAGGGGCAGGAATGTGCAGCCGCAGCGGCGGGAAGGGCAAAACCAGCTCCCTTGGCAGCAGCATCCCTGGGGCTCATCCTGAGCTGACAGAATAATGGTGTTAGAGCCTGCACCTGGGAGCGTAGCCGCTATCGCCGCGGTGTAAGTGGCCACAGGCACACGGGGACATCTCAGCGGCTCGGATGCTTGCCAGCAGCACGGACAAGAAAGCCCAGAGCTCAGCACATGCAGCACAGCCTGCTTGACAAGGTGGGTAAATATGCAAGCGGTTAGCTCAGTGCTGATGCAGCCGCACAGTTAGCTGTGATTTACCGCTAGCTGCGGCGCGTTTGCATCCATCACGGTTGCCACAGAGAATTAAGCACTGCACGTCCAGGTCAAGAACCAGAACTGGCCCCACTCTTTCACACTCAAATTGAAGCTCGAAATGCAAAAAGCAGCAGGGATTTTAACATTATTTCTGCCATTTCTTCTGCTTGCAAATAGCCTTTGAGAACAGCACAAGGAGCACTCCCTCCTCAAAATCAGTCGCCAGAAATGATTTCCTTGTGTTAGCCTCTGACCTCCCTTTTGGGGCATTTCTACCTTACAATAGCATCCATTTGTGGTACGGCCATATGAGTGGCAGCAGAGATGTGTGAGACCCAAGAGCTGCCGCAGAGATGAGCGAGACCCACACCTTGTCCGACATCACCGCACCTTCTCCATGCTTGTTCCTCAGCCCCCCAGCTCGTGCCCAGCTCAGCTCTGAGCCTCTCTGCTGCTTCCCCCACACCCGGGGCTGCACCCGCTGCCGGCAGGAGCCAGGGTGCACTCAGGGCTGTTAATGCCTGCTGCCTTGCCGTGGTTTCTCAGGAGCCATCATGCTGCCAAGGCGCATCCAGCACAGCGCCCTTCGGCCGCTGGAATGCGCGGTCCCTCACCTTGACACGCTCCCCGCATCGGGGGAAGCCAAGGGGAGCTGGCATCGAGCTGCCCTGGCCCTATTACCTACCGAGGGTGCCCCGCAGCTCACAGCTGGCTGCCTTGGGTGGGTTTCAGTCCCCCGGGGGTTCCTCCTGCAGGACAAGGTGACCTCTGGGCAGGGAACTGCGTCCTTGAGAAAGGATTGCAAAACGGGGAGAAAAAAAGGAAAAAAAAAAAAAAAAGAAGGAAAGAGAATTTGAAAAAATGATTTTTCTGGTAATTAGTTTGCACTGTGGTGGAAGTAAATTATGCTTAATCCTAAACCAAATGCCACAGAGTAGAGAGGAAGAAAAACGAGGGCGAGGAGGGCAGACAAAGGCACGCACGCACACGTGCGGAGCTTCACAGCTAACCAGCAAATGCACCGGGCTCGTTCTTTCTCTCCAGGAAAGTAACAAACCCTTATAAAATCCCACCGGTGGGTGGCATTTTCCTGACACTTAAGAGGAGGGCCAGCTTCTGCTCCCAGTTACACCGACAGAACCCGAGTAGCTCCATTTACGTCCCTGAAAATGAGATCAAACCCAGGCCCAGCGTCCCTGCTCCGAAACGCTCGCTGTGTACTGCTGACAGCTGAAATGATGAGCAAAGACATCAAACCTCGGGGAAAGAGGGAAAAATAAAGGTGACCAAACAGCAGGAAGAGGGGCGGGGGAGAAGAAACGCTCCTAGGAAAGCAATTATAGCTCCTCTTTCATGTCTCTTCCTTTATGCTTAGCGGAGACCAAGGGTGTTTTGCTTTTAAAAGCCAGGTGTGGCAGGAGGAATGGAGGGAATCTGAGCAGAGATTAATGGGAGTTTTGGAGACAAAAGGCATTAAGTGACTTTCCTGTAAAGGCATTTAATGATATTCAGCCCCGGCCAGTATACTGACTTCCCAAGGGCTGACACCAGTCTTTGGCTGGCAGGAAAGCCTGCAGGTGCTGTCCCACGCCGTTAAAAAGATGAGGCACGTATTTCAGGGAGAGCACATGAGAGATACTCTGCAACGGCCACTGGCATCGCCGTATCCTGTTCAAGAAACCTGCTAAGCTTGAAAAATAGACCTCAGGGTTGATCTGTGCTTCCATTTTGAATTGGGCACTCTCCTTCGGCAGGCACGAGCCTTCCTATCCCCAAGCAACACAGCTCCGAGCTGCCCATCAATAAGAATCGAAGAGCAGGAGGGTGCCGATGGCTCAGGTGCACAGCGGGAAGCCGGTGTAAAATTCAGCGTGCCTATGTACACCTACAGACGTGTGTGCATGCATGTGTGTGCATGTACCCAAGCTTAACTGGGGGCGATGTCCTAGCACTGCCAGGCTGAACGGCAAATTAGCAGAAAACAGAAACAGCAAATCGCTGGCCTTAATTTAGGAATGCAAAATATGGCCATTGCCGTGACTCCTGGGTTACGGCTCCGGGACTGCACCAGGCACCAGAAGCCATGCAGAAACCACCCAGAAATCCCCTGAAGTGAGTAGAGCAAGTGGGGAGGGCAGCAGCAGCTGTCGCTCGCAGCAGGGATGCTCGCCTCCCGGTCTGTCCCCAGGCGGGCAGAGGCTCACCGTGCGGGCGCCTGGGAACTCAGTGCTGCGAAAACGCGTACACGCTTTACCTCTCTGCACCACATAAATCAGCAGGAAGATGAAAAGACTTCGGCAGAGCTGCCTGCTGGCTTCCTAGCGTGCTAGCTTGCCATTTTGCATTCCTTCTCCTCGGCTACATGCAGGCTTTATTCAGCCGGGGTGTCTGAGTGCCCCTCCTATGGCTCCGTTCTCACGGGGCACAGCACAGGCAGGGCGCTTGGCCGCCCTGGGACGGGTTGTGGTGCTCGCCCAGGCTCCCTGCTCCCACCTGGTAGATGTCCCTGCAGGCTCCCCCTCGGCAGGGGTGAGATGTTTCTCCTTGGCCATGCTTTTCGAGGAGCTGTAGAAGAAAAATGCAGGCTCTCCGTGAATTCATAACCATAACCACTTCTACTGCTGCACGGGGCGGGCTGCAGAACTGAGCGTGGCTCTACCAGCGTGCTGACTAATAGCCTCGATTAATATCCTAGGGCGCTTTTTGTAGCACCGAGGAGCACTAATTCCAGAGCAGTTAATTACCTGTGCCTACAGAAATCCCACCTGCAGTTTCGGCAGGGCCTGAATTTCTTCACCTCTCCTCCTAAAGCAGGTACAGCATCCAAACAGGCAGCTGCCCTGTCCCCCTGTCCCCCTCGCTCCTCGCTGCCCCTTCCCACTTCACAGGGCAGGCGGGACCACATCTGTACTGTGACTTGAAACCCACTGATCAAAGATGCAATGCAAGGGCAAAATCCACGCGCTGCCTCCACGACCTGATTTTGTCCCTTTCCATTTGTCAGACGCTGGGTTTTGTGGCTTAGAGCTGCCAGGGCTCCTTGTGTAAGGACGGCGTTTTTAACCGGGGACTCTTGGCTGCAGTGCCATGGCAGCTGCCATTTTGCATTCGTGTGCAGAAAGAGAGCGAGCGAACGGACTCTGCAGGAGAATTCACGTCACTCCTTTCTCCTCCTTGTTTTGCTGCTGCATTTAAATATAAAATAAAGGTCATTCCAAATGAAAGGATAGAGCTGCTCTCCAGAAATATATAATGAATGCACTGGATGTAAAAAGGGCAAATGTCCTTTAAGCCAAAACACAGTTTGAATCATATTTTTAAAAAATGAAAAGCTTTTTCATCCTCAGACAGTTTCTGTTTTTGTATGTCCAGTGTGGGTCACGGCTCTATGAATTATGAACTCACTTGAGCTGCTGCAACCGTGGCAGAGGAAACATTTCTACCGTGCAGAAGCTGCTCTAATCATTAAGCGGGGAATTTCAGGGAAGAATAGAGCTGTAAAATTTGGAGAAAAAAATGCTTTTGTATGTTGTTTTACTCTCCTTATGCACTGCACCAACATAAAGTAATTAAGCATCTCCAGTGTTGCTGCGAGGCTTACCCCTGTGAGGCTAATCCCCATCTGAAGGATATGACAGCTCGTGCAGAAAACTAAAACCTGATCCGGTGAGATATGGCCCCAAAAAATACCATCGAACCACCAACACACCTCCACTGGCAAAAACCTAGGCTTGCGACATCTAAACTGTCAGCAGTGGCAAAGACAAGCAACCCACCCCATCCCCTCCAAAGACATCCCCAAATAAGCAGCAACTGCAGGTTATGAATCACAAAACACCGGGGTGACACAAATCGTGCAGATTGCAGCTCCATCGGGTGCAAGCACACTGACACCTTGCTGCAGGCTAGGGGCCACATCCTGTTTTGGAAATATTTGGGGGAAAAAAAAAAAAAAAAGCAAAAAGGTGCATACATGAATTCCCTGAGTGACAAGTAGGAAAGCGAAACCTAAGCAACCCAGTCAAGAATTAGCCCAGCATTTTGAGAAACCCGTCACAAAGCCTGTAAGAACAATCATCTGTAAGCATTATTATGCAAAATTGAGTTTTCACTCAACAGATTGTGACAGCTCTTTCAAGGGGAGACGCACGAAGACAGGAAAGCAAGGAAGTTAAAACAAATGGGAGTTCCAGATCGTTGTAAGAGACACAGAGGAGAAAGATAAATCCCAGTTGGAGAGAGGTTTTGAAGAATGATAACAATAACAGTTCAAGTTCCAGCTCCATCATCGCTTTGGGGGCAGATCATTTCAATCAGTCTTATCAGCTGCATATAGTGTACCACTCTTTCCTGTATTCCTGTATTCTGGGGATTAGTGTTTGTTAGATTAGTACGCCATAAATATAGCGTAGTATCTATAAACTCATCATATAATCTAAGTAACACACTTATGCATAGACATAGCAAGTAATGGTTGGAAATGTCCAAACACATAGCCTGTGCAGCACTAACTGCCCCAGGCAACCCAACACCCGTGACTTCCACTTCAAGCAGGGGTAGGAGTAATTTTAAAATCTCAATTAAAATGAAAAAAGAAGTTTGGAAAACTGTCTTGAGGAGACCTTCATTTATGTTCTGCCTTTTCAAACTGCAGCATTTCTATTTTCCAGATTTTCTTACCACCAGGAGGATTAACCTGAGAGTGAGAACTATGTCAGGAATTTGAAATAAATCATTAATCTCCGATAACTCTGGAAAAGGCTGAACTCAAGCGACATCCTCATTTATCTCATTGTGAAGCCCCATCACTCCCAGAACCCCGACCAGGTCCATGCCGGCACAATAACCCCCCCAGAGGTGATTTCCCTACAAGTAACACAGCAGATGCTGGCCACAGGTTTGCAGCGTGTGATGTCCAAACCGTTAGCAGCAGCAGTGAGCTGTGGGCAAGCACCAAGCTCCGGGTTACCAACATGTCCAGGAAACCACCTGAATTTCCTAAAATGAACTGGCAAGGCTGCGGGGAGCCCCTCGGGCGGGACCTTGCCTTCGTGTGGGGGTACCCCAAAACCTCACACCTGCGTCCCAGATGGGTGCCAATGATCAGCTGAAGTTAGCAGGGCTATGAAAACATACATCAGAAGGAAATGTGCCCCTCTCTACTTCTCACGTCCTCTTTGTAACCCAGTTATATTCATCACCCATTGCTTGGAGAGCCATCTGCTCACTTCTCCATTCGGGCTCTCTCTCTGGCACGCTGCGCTCCTGTCCTCCACTGAGGGAAAGCCGAGGTGCACGATGCACACACAAACAAAAAGGGGTAGGGCCAGATCCTGACTGGGCGTACTACGAGCTGGGGAACTCATCTTTCCAGCATAGGTGATCATTAAGCAACGAGTAGGCATTTTGGGGGAAGTGCAGAACGTGCCGTCTGTGCTCACGCCAACACAAAACGTGGCACTGCAGCTTCAGGAACAGCCTGGGTGACGATTCTCCTTCACCTTCATCCCTGCAAATACCACTACCAGGAAAACATTACTCAGTGCTTCCTTCAGACTCACTCAGCCTAAGTGGAGCAAAACACACCTACTGACACAGTGACAGGGATTTTAAATCCTTCAGCATCCATCCTCTCAAGCCCTTTATTCTGCATCTGTTTGAAAGCATGAAAATTCACTCCCCCGCCTTTTTTTTTTTTTTAAACTGCTCTTTTTTCTTTTTTTTTTCTCTTTTTGCTGCCTACACATTCCACCAAATGTGTCCCTGTACGAAACACTCCTTTTTCTCTTGATGGGAGCTTTAGGAAACTACGACTGGCTATGGTGCGTGCAGGTTCCTTTGCCACTACTCTTGTATTTCCATGTTTCGTAAAAAAAAATCTACCTAATTTCACTGTAGACCAATAAAAAGACTCAAAAGATTTCAAAATTATGCAAAATTTTACAAACATATAAAAGAAAAAAAATATATTAAATGAAGATCAGGTGACGTAGGCATGAATTACGAGTATCTGGGGCCGACAGCAGAGAAGAGCTTCTCTTCTGCACATTGTCTGCGCATCATGGCAAATATTCCTGCAGACCCTGTGAGCCAGGGAGCTCAGCGTCCCCAAAATTACAATGATTACAAGTCCTTAAGAGAGCTTCGTGAAATTGAGAAGTGAGCAGAGGTACAAAGAGGTTTAAATAGCATCCTATGAATCATGTGAGAAAGGTAGAGCCAAGCTGCAAAACATCCTCTCTCTTCTTGGCTCCCAGCCTAGGGGCTCAATCTTACCACAACAGTCCTGTGCAGATTATCTAGCTGCAGAGCATATAAATCTCCTTTTATTTCAAAAGCAGTAGGTAATCAATACCCTAAATTAGACAAAAACATGACTCTCTTTGGAAAATTGCTTTCTTGATAGAAGACAGGGAATAAATATTCCTAATAGGTACCTACTTGATTTATAATAATAATGGCACCCATTCAGTAATGTGAGATGCCTCAATTAGAGCCCCATTGTGCTATGAGATGTACAAACAGGTCAAACTGGTTCGAGCTATTCTTGTGATAATTTCCAAAAATAAAGAATGGAACATGGGAAATCATCAAAATGCTGAATGTGAAACCTCCTGGAGCCCTGTCAGACATCTTGGGTTGAGAAATCCCCAGGAAAAAGGAAGCCAACTGCTGGGACAGGCACTCCTGAATAATAATAACAATAAATAAATAAAGTTTAAAAGCACCGAAAAATGATTTTGCATTAATTCTTGTTCCATGGGTTGCAAGGATAAAAGACAGCAAAGGAATGTGATTGGTGAAGTCACTCCCTCTCTCGATAATGAACACACACGCACATACACACACATTGCCCTCTCCCTGTATATAGTGTAGAAAATCACTCAGCTTTGATTTTCATAAGTAATCAAACGAGTCGCATTTAGCCATAAATTAACATGATTAATACTGAAGAGCAATCCACTACTTTAAATTTGCCCACTGGCAGTTGCATACACAGCTATTTTCAGTGTTTTCTAAGTATTTTTTTTTTCAGAAATGAAACCGTATCTCATCTGTCAGCATTAGAGATAGGAGAGGGAGGTGGTTTGTGCCAGCAACCTCCAACACTGTGAGACGGTTTTTCCCAGTAAAAGCAGGTTTGAAATATGGAGATGGAATGAATTTTTAAATCTCCTTTGAAAACAAAATGTTTCTAGTTAACAGAAGCAGACCTGCTTTACTTTCCCTGAAGATACCTGTGCACCCCCACTGCGTACAGTAAGAGATGTGCAGTCCTCAACGTTTACAGCTGTACGTACAGCCTTCAGCTTGACTCCAAAGATCCTGGATGTTTAAAACAGAGCAGCAGCCCAGGGTTCAGCTATTATACTGTTACAGGGACTGATAGAAATCTCTCCTCTGGAAAACAGCTATGCAAAAACTGGGTTTCTGCTGAAAGAGTACTTCCTACCAAACCTCTCTTTGCTACTGCAGAACCTCAGTGCTCTAAATCCTATACAGTACGTGTATTAAATGCTGCTGCAGTGAACCTGGGGAATTACTGTCATGTGTTGCTCACGCTGTTGCCTCAGGGCCATGTCCTGCACCCTTCACAGCCCCACACGAGGTGCCTGTCCAGGATGCACTGTGTCCTCTTCCCACAGGGAGACATTGGTTAGACCAGGCTAAAGCCCAGAGTGGAAGCCTGAAGCATGTATCAGCTATAAAACTCATGAAGTATCCTGGCAGCATTTCAGAGCAAGATATTGAGGTGTTAGGGAAAATACTTCATCAAAACCTCACAAACTTTATATGGGAAAAACCACTCAATTTCCTGGTGCAATTACCACCGTACGAAGCTGATGGGATAACTGCGCCGGTGCCAGGTACAAGGCAGACAGGAAGACCTGCTCTCTGCCTGGGGGCGTTGTGATCTAAGTATTTCATCACTGTCTGCCAAAGTAACATGCAAAGGTACGGTACGAAAGATACAAGCAAATGCTTCCAATCTGTATACCTGAAATATTATTGCAAAGTGCTGACTCTTCTTATCCAGTGCTTCTCAGCTACGTAATTCTACATGGAAAATGCAGTTAAGAAATGTCTTCAAGGCTGGGAAAAGATTTTACTTACACATCAACTGCAGATTTCAGATCTAAAGTGCATTTGGTGAAAAAAAATGAAAAATCTCCGGGCAAGGTGACCAGCACCAGCGGAGCAAATGAACCAGAGGACAGCATGGAAGAGAAGCATGCCCCTAGGTGTAAACCAGTCAGGGGACATGGGGGCTTGAACACGCACTGGTGAAACAGAAGGAGCCATGTGAAGGGGATGGCAATGTGGTTATAGAGAAGGAGAAGAAAGAACCGCCACTGGGGAAGAATACAGGTAGGTTTTAGGGAGGTGGGACAGTTCTAGATAGAAGATGGGAGCCAGAGCATGGATTTTACTGCAGATGGATTGAGACAAGAAAGCAGGAGGAGTCAAAGGTGGCACGGGACTTTTGGCAAAAGGGTCGGGCTGGTGGAGAGTCTGAGGTTCAGAGGTTGGTGAAGAACACCACCATGTTTTCAAAAAGGTACCTCACCAAAAAACTACCTCCAGTTTTCCACACCGAGCTCAAGCATCCTTGGTCTCTCTTCAGCCACCATCTGAGCTTCAGTTTACAGCACTGACGTCTGGGCGGTTGTATTTGGATTGTAAGGTGATAGGAGATCATCGCTACACGTTCCCTATCATTGTAGTCTTTGTAAAGCCTGCAAAAATACCAGAGCTTTTCCTTTCTCCTGGGGAACACCTGATGTTAACTTTCATGTCTTGCAATGGCTCTGCAGTCAAAAGGTCCCCGAGGTTACAGGGATCAGACCTACAAATCCTCCTCCTCCTGCCCTCCTGGCAGTGACCTGTCAGAGGAAGCAGCGTCCTGACAGCCCTCCAAAGACTTATCCATCCCCAGTGCCCGTGACAAACATGAACCATGAGGCTGGAGAGCAGAGAGCAGCTTCGCCATGGCTTTCTGACAGAGATGCCTGCAGTGTGGTGGATGGGAGGTTCAGGGAGACCGTTCTGCATTCCTGCATGGAGATGTGCTGGGAGCACATCGGCAGCCCCACCTGCCACCCCCGTCAAAGGGAGAAGCACATGGAAGCTCTGCTGGGCCACAGCCTCTTAAATTAAGGATTTAAGAGAGTATCGGGCTTATCCTGGCAACGGGAAGGCCTAACTTACTCATCAGATCTGGAGAGACTAAAGCAAAACAAAAGCCGGTATTTTACAGAGGGATCTCCCAATTCCCTTACCACTCTTCACGTCTGCAATTAAATACTTCAAAGGAGGAGAACAAACACAGGTGTCTTTGGAGAGGAACCAAATGTCAACAGCACCATGAAGAGCCTTCACCATGAGCAGCAAGCCTGGCCCTTTCCCTTTCCCTCTCCTGGCCCCGCTCCCCGAGGCACCAAATGCCGAGCAGCTCCGTGCTGCCCAGGGGAGGTGCGAGCCACCGGGCTATCGCAGCTTTCTCCTCCTTGGCTGAATTCAGGTCATGTCTCCGCAACCATTAATCCTGGCTCTTTGGTCTCAGTACACATTTGATCTGGATCAGCCCAGGGCGCATAATCACATTTAAGATGAATTAGCTGGAGCACATGATATGGAGTTTATGCTGGCCTTCCGCCAGCTGCGGGAGGACGGATGACACTTGATCCTGCGTGAAGCCTGCCAGTACAAAGTTAACCCAGTGCTGTTTTTGGAACAAATGTGAACCAGCAGAGCCACATCACTCCTCTGGAAACAGTCCTGTGTGCAGATTGGTTGCAGCGCTTTTGATGCAGTTACTCTTAGAGGCGGATGGGCTAAGTCTTACTTAATGACAAAGCCAGGGCAATCAGACTTACCCTCAGTCAAATCACGTTTCAGAGCTTAGTGTAGAGCTAGCACAAAAATTAGGAGGGCCTAAATCTGCCCAGATTGGGCATAAACATACACACGGTGTCTTCTTAGCTTCACTTCCTATATCGCTAGGTCTGCTCAGGGCACACCCCATGCTTCTCCATCACTGTAGCAAGCTAGCCACACTCCAATTCCTGCCTGAGCATTCTGGGAAGAGTTGTCTTACCCTTTTGGGAGCACAAAAGAGACCACGAAGACACTAGCAGGCTGTCTCCTGACATACTTGATCCAACCTGTGACTTTACTGCTGAGTTCCTGCGCCACCAAACTAAATTGACAGTGTTGAGGGGAGGAGGGAGGATGAGAGACCTCCTGCCCAGTGCAGTAAGTAAGTTTTATTGCACCAAAACAGCCACCATCAGCTGCTATCTCTACTCAGAAACATGCTCACAAAACATTGCTGTGCATGCCAGTCATAACCATTTTAAAATACCATACATTGTATGACTTTAAGTGAACTCACCATGGTATTTAGCTCAAACATAGAAAACCAGCAAGTGTTCCAAGTGGAATGCAGATCAAGGTGTGTACTGTTTCCTGCTAATGTCTACATGACATATCTCACACACCATTCCAACATGGGCTTGTAATCAAATGTTTCAACGTCCAAATCAAAATAGAAGTTTCCTGAAGTAACTATTGCAAAAGTTATCTTTTACCGGAATGCAATTACATTGTACTCCAACTTCTTGGACTGGGTCCCTAACCGATAATTAGAAGAAAAAAATATATACATAAAGTTCTAGAAAATAAAAGCTGTAGGTGCCTCTCATGGGGATGCTCACATAAGTGAGGTAGTTTGAGTAAGGCCCTAAACAGCAATTTTGCCATTGTCTCTGTGGTAATGAATCAACAAGAGGGAGAGAAAAGAAGAGAGACAACCTGGCTCATCAACTTGGCTCCTATTTTGTCTTCTCCTTTGCCTTAGTTTCCTTTTCTCTAGTAGCACAAATCATTTTTATCCTCCACCCTGAACCACGTCATCCTTTTCTTTCTTAGGTGTGATAAAATTTTATTATTCCTTCCAGTTGTAAAAGAAAGCTTTCAAGGACTTAGCTGAAACATCTTCTGGTCTAGCTGATTCATGAGATAATCTGCTCTTAATATATACAGTCCTAAGCCTGTAGCACTTAAGTTTTAGATCAGCATAACATTCATTCCTTGCTGTGACTCAGTGGAGGCTGCAAGAGATGGTAGAAGGGAAAAAAGAAAAGTATCTTTATAGTAGGTTATTTTTATGAGAAAATAGTGTGCTGTATAAAAACAGCATTATTGAATTGAGGTGTTCAAAGCAATTCCTGCAGAGTAAGATTATAGTGAGCAGAGTGCAGGTGAGAAGGTCAGAGCTGCAAAGTAAATGCAATTTATTCCACTGGTGCAGAAACACAGGAAAGTATTGCAAGGTAATTATAAACACGTGTGATACAAGCATCTCATGTGCACAGATGTACATCCCACCACACAAACCTCAAGCTGTACACAGAGGCACTAATGACAACAAACACAGTGAGAAGTACAAACTTCTACCCTCCTCACAAACTCACATGTTGCTTTCAACACAGACGATGGGAACGATTACAAGGCTAAAAAGATTACACTAATTGCATGTTTAAGTAGAGTATTTACCTAAAATACGAAAGCATGCAGAAAGAAGTATGCATGTGGATGTGTAGGCAAGTCCATTTGAATCCACAGTAATACCCATGACATAAAAGAGATCCTCTGGAAAAATAAATCAGGTAGTGCTTTAAGCATACGTAGGTAAAACAGTGCAGTGGAAGCGAACAAAGTAAACAGGCAGCGGGGATTAAAGCCAATGCAGAGGGGAAGATAAGCCATCTGTAAATTGCCCAGGGAAAGTGATGCAGGAGATCACACAGAAATTTCACCTGTTTGGACACACGGAAACCAGGTGAAGCATTTCTGCAGAAAAAATTATCTCACTTTCATTGAAGTTCATTCATTTCATTCATTTCACCTCCCATTTGCCACCTGCTGCAAGCTGGTTTCTGACTCTCTCTGTCCACTGCAAGAGCAGGCAAGGCAATGCACAGCCAGGGAGTCTCATTAAAAACAGAGTTTCACTGCAGTGCAATGAACACAGAGAGGCTATGGATGGGGATGGGGAAGGAGATGGAGATGGCGTGAGCAAGACAGAGTGAACAAGAGCAGTATAAAGTTAATTCACAAACCCTACCTACTGCAGTCTTGTATTTAATGTGAAGACTGCACTGCTCTGTATTGAAAACAAAACCATTCACCAGCAACTATTTGTCCGGTGGCTTTAACAGGATGAAGCCAGCCTGAAAAAAAAACACATTTATCTCTATTGACTCGTCAATAGTTCCCCAAGATCAAAGCAAATGAAGATGGCGGGGACTCAGAAGGGAGATTTTATTCCATTATTCTGCAGCTCATTATGCTTATTTTCTGTGTGGCATGTTCCTGTATAGTGAGTTCATGGTTTGTCCTCTCATCATGCTTAGCCTTCAGTGGAAGTATGATTAGATGCGCAAGTCTCCCCAGCATAGACAGCATACCCATTAGCAAAAGACAGCATGGACTTGGTTCAGTACACTGGCATTTTATCGTGATAAAATACCTGTGAGCTAAACAAGTCTGAGAGTTACAGTAACAAAAAATTCTACTCACCTGTATTTTTCCCTGCTGTAAAAAGAAAGACAAAGCAAAAAGACGACAGATGCATCGATCAACATTTCAGGAAAAATTAAAAAAAAAAAAAAAAGACCAAAGAAACCCAGCACATGGTAGGTTTCTTGAAAGAGCGTAACAATCCCTTTCTCTGCAGCGTATCTGTGGTACAGTGTGTCACTCAGAAACTGGAATTTCCTGCAATTAATCAATTTAATAAAAATAATTTGACAGCTTTCCTTCAAATGCTGTCCATGGTTTAGTTGCATTTCTGTTCTGGGTCTTTTGATCAATCAAGGAAGAAAACTGACTGGCTAGACTTGCTCTGCTGAAAATGAAAGATGAATTGGGAAGCTCATTTATTTTTGTTGGAGAAAGAAACAAAGGCAGACAAGCTGACCAACCAGCCAAATCAGGCCACTGGCCAAACCAATTATTTGTGTCTTGCCAGTCATTTAACTCCGCAGTTGTTCCCCTAACAAAACTAAACAGCCCATTCTCCCAGATATTTGCCTAATAGCGACAAGGCAATCCAAATTCTTCTGGATTGTTTTCAAAAAACTTTGAATATATTTTTTTATTCTTTTCATTTTTTTAAAAGATTGAGTTGGATGCTTTTAGGCATCCCCATTTACTAACACCTATTAAGCAACCAGAATGAAGGTAATTCACAATAGAAACTGTCTTCTTAGATGATGGAAACATCAAATTGGGAATTTCTGTGGTTAGTCTGGCCAGTGCCGGCCTGTGGCTGGAGAGGAAAGTGATTTCCTCTTTATAAATTATGCGTCAGATGTTCCATTATCTAAACCAGAACTACACAATAAGCCCAGGTAGGGGGAGATTGAAGAACAGGACAAGATCCTGCCGGACAAAACTAAAGGGTTTTGCACTTGATTTATGGTCTCACAGCCTGAGAACATACCTCACTAGTGCTGCTGCTATAGTAACGAAACCAGACTGGTATGCAGGTTTGTGTTAATAATATTTGTTGAAAGAGTTTTCTCAGTTGCATATTCATGTTTCTGCTTCTTTCTTTTTTTTTTTTTTTTTCTTTCTTTTTTTTTTGGCATATCTAAAGGAGATCAGTACTTGAAAACAAGAAATGCAAAATCTGAGGGAAAAAGGTCTGCAAGGGCTTAATAAAAGAAACTCAAAAGTTCTGCAATTACTTCCCAGAAATTAGGGAACAAAATGTTAATGGGGTTTAGGAACCTCCTAGAAATGTCAGCCTCCCCTTGGGCTTTGAGGAGTCTGACCTGGAGGCAGAGTCCTCCAAAACTTTTAGGCAGAGCACCAGCTTTCTAAGTGAAGCAGCAGTGAAGCAGCAGTAAACGAGAATGAAGGGGAGGAAGGACAGACCTGGTTTATTTACGGTCAGGTTCATTCTACGTACAGCAACGGTCACCCAAAGCCTACACATATTTTTCCTTAAACGCTATGAGTAGCCCCAGCTCATGCAGCGAAATCAACAGCAAAACTCCCAGTACTTATATACTAAAGTTAACTGTGTCCTTTTCTTCTTGTATGGACAAAGATTAAATCATAATTATCATACCCTTAGATTCAAAAGCAAGAAT
This sequence comes from Oxyura jamaicensis, assembly GCF_011077185.1. Classification (NCBI taxonomy): domain Eukaryota; kingdom Metazoa; phylum Chordata; class Aves; order Anseriformes; family Anatidae; genus Oxyura; species Oxyura jamaicensis. Next base: position 124,673,328 of record NC_048893.1, read on the forward strand.
CTGCATTTCGGCCTTGATTCAGCTAAGTGTCTGAGAAGTACTTGATGTTAGCATGTGCTCTGCTTATCCATGATCTTAAAGAATACCTCTTAATTATAACAACACTAAGGGTATGAAGGTTAATTAAAAAGCAAACGAGGACAATCCATAAAGGTAACGACAGTTACTCTGATCTGTAAAGGCATGCTATCTTTGCTCTGTGTATTTTTAAAAATGGGGAACACAGTTTAGATAATCATTATCATGACCTCCTTGAGAATATGTCTTTTAGCACAGAAACAAAGGAGTATGCCTTTATTTCTAATGGAGCTAAAATTGGACCATTTAAACTTAGTATTAAAAAAAAGCCATGAATTTGTGAATCAGCGGAGTGAAGAATAACATTTGTCTTTACTTACATGTTTTATAATGCATGTTATCAATGAGATGATCTTTGTAGGTCTCTTTCAACTGAACTATTCTATTCTATTCTATTCTATTCTATTCTATTCTATTCTATTCTTTGCTATGCTATGCTATGCCAAGCTATGCTATGCTATGCCAAGCTATGCCAAGCAATGCCAAGCTATGCTATGCTATGCTATGCCAAGCTATCCTATCCTATCCTGCATCTGCCACTTTATTCCTTCATTTCTGTTCTTTGTTTCTGTAGAATCACAAGAACAAGGCCCCTCCACACCTACTCACACTGATTCTCTCTCTTGGCTCTGATGTCTCACCCACAGAAATGAACTGAGAAATTTGCATCTTTTACTTCCTAAGAAAGGGGAATGGAGACCCATGGGGATACAGCTGATCTCTGGCTCAGTTCTTCCATACAGCCCATCAGTCAATCAATCAACTCAACGAGAGGGAAAAAATACCTTTCATGGACTATAGATCGTTAGCACATAAGAGGAGGGGAGTAACAAATGTCATGACTTTCTGGAGTAGGATCTGGTAGAGGGAAGGCTCATTGCATACAGGACAATTTACCTTCTTTAAAAGTAGAGCCTCTGCACTGGAAATCATTTCTCCAAGGCCAAAAAAAGGGTACCAAAGATCTACAACACTGTTCCTACTATTGTCACTACTGCAGTTCAAAGAAATGAGCCATGTAACAACACATCTCTTTGAAGAAAACCCAAAGCACTGCCTCTTGGTGCAGGAGGTCTGAGTCATTTCTTTAAGCTTTTTCCCCTTTAATGAACGAGGGCAGCTACCACATTGCTCCATTTTGAGTACATTATTTGTGGCTTTTGGTTTTCTGGCAAAGCACCAATGTATCCTCTCAGTTATAAAAACTTGTCATGCCTCTGAGATACCACTAATTTGAGAAGGTGAACATGATCCAAGTACCCATTAGTGGTCAACGCCCATTGATGGGACTGAGCAAGAACAGTGATAAAAGAGAGGATAAGGAAGATATTATATTAAAGTACCGTGAGCCTGGCAGATTTTTTTTAAAGCTAAAAGTGGCACTCTGACTTCTTTTTTCCACCCCCTGAAACAGGTCAAGAGCCAAACCAGGAAATTATAGAGTTGTAGGATTAACATCTGGCACAGGAAACCTTTAAGGGATGTGACATGGGAACACCTGGAAAGACAGTTTGATTAAGGACAGCCAGCATACATTTAGACACAGGAGGTCATGCTTAACTAACCTGCTGGATATCTTTGAAGATAATACTGCCGTGGCAGATAAGAAAAACATGACAGATACTGTACAGCACACTGAGATTAGATTTTTCAAACAAAGTTTTGACAAGGTCCAGCCTCTGAGCTGACTAATGGAGACAAACAAAAAGTTATGGATTACAAAGTAAAAGGACAGAACAGTGGCTGCAGAGCAAGAGATAGTCAGCTGTTGGGCAGGCGCTTTATATAGGGAAAAGGATTACTGAGTGGTGGGGTCAGATTTACAATGCTTCTTCCATCCCACTTCCCTCAAATACTGTTTCCATGTTAGCATCTTTCAGACAAAAATGTCCTTATGACCTTTACTGCCTTTGATGAAGGGTCTTATGTCACAGCAGCTATGAGCAATGGCTTTAGTGTCCCTTTTGGTTCACAGTACTGAGCTTGTACTTGTACACTGAGGTCAATAGAGAGATACTGAAAAGAATATCTTCACACAGTGTTCTAGCTCTCACTTTAGGAAATGAATCTGGGCTAAGCACTGTCGATGTAGGAGAATTTGGTTCACTCAGCAAATGTGGTTCAATAAAAAAAGCACAAAATAAATTAGTCCCTGAGAAAGGACTCAGGCAAAGTTGTATATGCTAAGTACAATAACGACAAGACAAATAGTAGAGGCAAAGAATTTTGAGCAATGCTGTGGAAAAAAAGATAATTAAAGCCACCAATATGTGGCTGAATGTCAGAAAAAATGAAGAAGAAAAAAAGAGAAATGGGATACAAGCTTGTGTTAGCAGAGATACAGCAATAACAACTAGAAATCAATGGTTTGTTCTGGAGATGGAGGCGTAACAGATGCTCTGTATTAGCTGCTATATCACAGCAAGAATATCATTGCCTCAGAGGGTGCAAGAGCAGAACAACAAAAAGTGAAACCAGATCTTGGTTTTTACCAAGCCCAAAGTTATTAGGTGGGTGAACTGAGAGCATGTTATGCTTATTCTCACTGGAAAAGACAATACTTTGAGGTGACCTAATAGAGGATTTTCAGGATCATGAAAGGGAGTGATCAAGGTAACTTCTACCCAGGCAGGGTGGAGGACCGAGGGGGAAGGAAGGGAAGGAATGTTGAACCAGACTGCCAACATTTCAAATAAAACAACTGGGAGTAAACAGGGAAGTTGTCAGGCAGAACTGCTTCAGCTGAAGGGTAATAAACATGTGGAACAAGTTACTAGGAGAGGCAGCTGAAACAAAGATTGCACATGAGCTCAAAAGACACCTGGATTTGTTTCAAGAGAAGAGAGGGATTCAGTTTTTGTGTGTGTGTGTGTGTGGAAAGCAGAATGTTGGGATTAAGACGCACTTTAAAACAGCAGGTATGCTAAACCATTTTGGGGTGCCTAAAATTATGCATACTGCCATACACTGTACAGCAAAATTCCCTGTGCTGCTGCCACACCCTCACCCTGGAGCCACGGTTAAAAGAAATACCTCCCCATAGGATCGTTCCCTCCTGCAGCTTGTTTGGGCCAAACCATTTAAATTGAGAACAGTTCTCCCAGAGAATTCCCTGCTGCAGGCTACAACAAAGAGAGAAATGTAGGGACATCACTAAGTCCCACCAGCAGTGACCTCCTCAAGCATCGGAGAAACCTGCCGCTGCTGCTGCAAGACCCCCCTGAAACCCTGACTGAGGTGCTGGAGAAATGAGGTGACCAGAGACATCTGTGGGCTCATTTTCCAGGGGAGACTTCCCAGGGCTTCAGTCTTTTAAGCCCTGAAATCTGCCCTGAAAGAAGCAGGTTTCCTGATAAGTACCAAAGGTGTCCTGCTTGGTCTCTGAACACCACCCAAGAGAGGGAGCGGGACAGGGAAAGCAAGCCATTGCTCATGCCTGGCCTGGAAAGAAGAGGTGGGCACTGGACAAGCCACAATGCACTGGCAGCCTCATCTGGAGAACACTTTTTGCTCCTCTCCATGAGGAGCACATTGCTGGGACATTGGAAACAACTCCCACCAGACATCCTGCCAGAAGAAGCTGCCTCGGCTTCAAGTGGAGGAGTAGGCCCTCTGCAAGTGTTAAAACTGAAGAGAGAGGATCAGGACATGGGTGGCAAAAAGTGCAGAGGACATGGGCGCTGCCTGTCCTCTGGCTGCTGCTGCCTGCCCCAAACACCCTCGTGTGTTTCCTCTGCCTCCCAGCCATGCCCGCACATGGAAAGCCTCCTCCTCTGCAGGCCAAGAGGACCACAACTGGGCACTGTAGGCCTTGTACCACTGTGCTGGCACCCAGTCATAGAGCCATGGAATAATTTAGGTTGGAAAAGATCTTCAAGATCACAAAGTCCAACCATTAACCAGACCTTACAGAGTCCCATCACTAAACCAGGCCCCTTAGTGCCACGTCCATGTGTCTCTTATGTACCTCTGGGGACAAGGGCTCCACTACTTCCCTGTGGAGCCCGTTCCAATGTTTGACCACCCTGTGAGGAAATTCTTCCTCACACCCAAGCTACACCTCCCCTGGCACAACTTGAGGCCACTTCTTCATGCCTATCACTTGTCACCTGAGAAAAGAGACTGACACCCTCCTCACTGCAACCTCCTTTCTGGTGGTTGTAGAGGGTAATGAGGTCTCCCCTCAGCCTCCTCTTATCCAGATTAAACAACCCCAGTTCCCTCAGCTGTTCTTCATACCTCTTGTTTTCTAGTCCCTTCACCAGCTTCAGTGCTCTTCTCTGCATGCACTCGAGCAGTCAGGTGCCCAAAACTGAACACAATATTCAAGGTGTGGCGTCCCCAGCATGGTACAAGGGAACCTCCAAGTATGGACCCACGCTGGGCTGCCACAGTTGCAAAGTCACAGATCCAAAGTCACCTTGCAGCCATCAGGTCACCTGGCCTTATTACAATTTTGGTTATAAATACAAAGGAAAGAGTTGCTGGGCATGTGCACTCAAGCAAAACACATGGTCACCATGTCCTGAGGCCAGGTTCTGATCAACTCCATGTTAGACATCAGCCCAGAGTAACTTCCCTGCAATACCGACAGCTATTTGATGTCATTTGGACTAGAATCATGACAAGATAAGGTTAATTAAAGCGGGTAAATAAGGATCTCAACCCTCCCCATTTAAATTCCACCTCTATTTTAAAATAGCCACTCCAGTATTAGCTTCAGTTTTGTTAGAGGAAAAAAAGAGTGCTCTCTGGTTTAGAAATTTACGCTCACCAGTTTAGCTTTGAGCAATTATTGCAGATGAGATATAGCATGCAGAAATTAGGTGACTGTTTTGGAAAACGTTAGCATGCTTCTAATAGGGAATCCACCACCATGGAAATATTTTTTTCATGACTTTATATCTGTTACTAGTTATAGAAACATGCAATATTGAGACTGAAACAGGTTTTCTCATCTGATATTTTTTCTATTACCTGACACCCTGATTTCTCATTCAAGTAACAATCATTGGTTCTTAGTATTTATTTCATTTTAGCATGGTATAACAAGAAACAAACAGTGCTTCTGTTTAGGAGAGTATAAATAGCAACATGGGCATTGCAACAGGAGAAAAAATAAAGCAGATGAAGAAACTGAGTATCCCATCCTACCTACAATGACAGTAACACATCCCGGATTTAGAAGAAGGTACAATGTAGAAAATAGTGGTTTATTTTAAAATTCATTACTATTCTTTCAAACACAGCTTAGCCAATGACACTGCCTTCAAACACCCCTCAGACAGGTGTCTATTTTCTGTTCCTCAGTTCTCTGCCAAAAACAGGACAGAGATAGATTAACTTTTTTTTAAAGACTGCAGTTTGTGCGCTTCGTAGAGAGACACCAAGACCAGATATCCCCTCTTCGGGAAGATGTAAACCTTCTAAAGCAACTGGTAAGAGCATAAACACAAAGTAGAATTAATGTTACTAATTGTTTTTGCAATAAAAGAGCATAGGGTGCATCTGCCAAACAGTCATACTGAAGACTCTCCTCAGCCCCACACTGCCACAGCCACCTGTCTAAAAGGCTGGTTAGCGTTCTCCTTCTGCATGTCAACCAGAGTTGCGTTTCCCAACTGGCTGTCCACATGCTGTCTGCAGCTTTCTCTCCAGGAGACCTGCCATGTAATTCCTATCAACTCCCCTTTGAAAAGTCTACCAAGCTTTTGTTGCTTGCAAACCTTGGGCAAAGGATTCCCTCTCCCTGCTAATCACACCCAGGTCCCCAGAAAATATCTTTAGCTAGATCTAGCCATCATGCCATCACCAACAGGGGTAGCAAGCAGAGACCTCTGGGGAAAGCTAATAATATTAGGCAGGGTGTGAAAACAGTTAACACTATTCTGGGCAATGTCAGACCATGTTCTCTGCAGGTGTAAATGGAGTTTTGACCATTTATGGGAAAAAGGAACATTTGACTTTTGGAGTGTGCTGCCAACCCTGCCAGCCTCCTCCACAGATGCTCCAGCTCTCTCTGTCGAAACCTCCACAAAGACCATCTTCATTTAGAGTTGTAGGCAAGTCCCTTCCAAATCCATCCATTCTTTCTCTGGAAAGTCCAAATCTCAGTGACATTACTGGGATGATCAGATTAAAGACTTTGTTTCCTACACAAGACAACTGACACTATTCAAGTCAAGAGACAATTGCTAACAAAACAGTGATGTGCTGTGTCATACACTCTTCTGCTTAACTGTGTCACTGAGTTTGTTGGAGTAAGCATTTTCCAGCAAAAATGTGTGTTTTGCATTCTCTCCTAGTTTGCAACAAATTTTCTTCATGTCCAAGATTTATTTAGGATATGTCATTTGACTGCAAGGACTGGGAGATTAATTACAGTTTTCCTGTTTCAATTTTCCACTGATAAATTACCTTGATAATCACGATGACTACTTGCTCAACTAGCTGTAGTTTGTGAAACATTCTTTCTGCCATTCCAGAAGTAATTTTGGAAGAGAAATTGGAAACCTATTTCCAGATTAGGCCACTGAACAGAATGAAGGATATATAACAGACGGACTGCCAGAAACACTGTAAAGCAAGATGCGAAAGATTAAGCCTAAAACCATACAGATGGGTCACCATCAATTATACATCTGACTACTCTTAACAAGCTCACCTGAAAGCCAGAAACAGAGTAGTAAATATTGCTATGAGACAGGTGCTCAGGGTGGGATCTAAAATAATAAATAATCTAAAATAATCAGTAAATGTCCTCATATCAATTTTAATCAGTAACAACTGCTTGCTTCCAAATATGTAGAAGTATAAATGCATATACATATATATAGTTCCAAACTATGAATCTATTTTGAAGAAGAGGGGAACAAAGTTTATTGTTTCCTATTGGCATGGCAACCAGAGAGAAACACATCATCTGTTCCACATGGCAAGGGCGCATGGAGCCGAGTGGCTGGGATAGAAATAGGAACAGGCAAGGAGCCGGCTGAAAGGCAGCATCGGGCTGGGATGCTAGGAGGCTGGCCTTTCCCACCAATCTTCATTTCGTCCAGTCCCAGCCCAGTGAAGCAAGTTGCAGGAGGATTTTTTCTTCCCTCCAAGGCAGCATCCACAGCTTTATTGTAAAGGAAATAAAGGTTGGGTGAGTTAGCATCACCCTGGCATACACAAGAGCTCTGAGAAGGTGGGAAGAGTTATGGTCAAAATGAATTGTCTGCACCAAATCTTTTGCTTCCCTACAGTGAGTGTCTATAAAAAAGTCTGGCTTCCTTTGAAGGAAAATAAAAGTGAAGCACAGAGAAGCATCTATTCTTGCTTAAATGAATCTGCAGGCTGAAGGCCAAAGACAGCAGTGAGAGAAAAAGATTTATAAAAGTAAACAAATAAACACTCAACACAAGCAAACAAACAAACATAGCCCAAGACAGAAGCTCAGCTGAATTTCCTACAACACAGCACTCCAGTTCATGTCCTTTCCCACTTCCTTCACTGCTTGAGTGGGGATGGGGATGCTGCCTGCTGCCAGAGCCCAGCTGGGGCTGTGCCTTTCAGACCAGGAACCAGGCACCTTTACCCCAAGGAACAAGGCAGAAGTCTTGTGCAGCAGCTAAGGCACAAGTGGTATAAGTGATCAGCGTCAGTAAAGGAACTGCGAGGGAAACGATCTGTTGCAGCAAATCGGCACCTATGTCACTCATAAAAGAGTGCATGAAAAATATCTCTCCCCTATTTTTTAATGTGAATAACAAAAAGGTATGTTTAATTTTACTACGGCAGTAAAGCAAGCATGAACACCCACGCAATGAGAGCATAACTGCAGCTATGCTCTCCCCATCTTCACAGTTAGCATTTCTCAGAACATTGGCACATCCCCTTCCCCCCATTTTTGTCCCAAGACATAGTTTTAAGGAACCTTTTAAAATGAACATTTCTGTATTCATACACAAAATGCACATTCCAATGCTGCTGTACAAATGCTGTGATGCCAAGAAACAACCACATAGTTCTCCTATTCAGGCCTTTTTAAATAGAAAACAGAGTTTTATCCTAATGTGTCTGCTTTTGGCTGAAATTTTTCAATTTTCATAGAATTCCACCAAAGATATTTTGGCAACCAAAAAGTGAAACAATTCAGTTCAGAGCTAAAAATTGAAGTTTTCCATTTGGAAACACTGACAGACAGACAGATATTGTTTTGATGTTTTCATCCAAAATAAACTTCCTGCTTGTCTGCAACAAGCCGTTGGGCTCAACTCTTGCTTTAAATCAGTCTCATCCCTACTTCCCACCACTATGGCCCATGATTGTTGGTCCAAATTCCAATCAATCTGTCTCTTTCTGGGACCCAAGCTCTTTGCCTAGGCTGCATAACTCTGGCCACACGGCAGCATCATGCCATTCCCCACAGTCTGTGATGCATTGAGGGAGATGCAGCCCAGCTGGAAAACCTGGTCTGAAAGAGAGCAAGCTGAAAGCTATGGCAGAGGAGATAAACCATTACCAGAAAAGGCAGCATGATTTAATAAACCCAAGAAAATGTTCTGATTTTCCTGATGGAGACTGCTTTTATTCCTTTGAGGGGGAAAAATGGAACCTTTCTTTGCTCAATTCCCTCTCTCTAGATGACATCACCTCAGCCCAGGAAACAAATGTATTTAAACACCTGATTAGTGGGATTTGGACATCCAGATATTGTTGTGCAGCTGAGCCCATACTCTTAAGCTCAGTTGCTGTGCTCCCCTTTACATACATCATATCATGTTGCACAGTAATGGGCTAGGGAAGGGTTTTCCAGATCTCCCTGAGAAACCAATTTATTCCTGAAGGCAAAGAAGCTGAATGAATTCATGTTACCTAAGACTACGCTAATTGCATTAAAACCATGGACATAGTTAAGAAACAGTAAGACACAATTCAGGCCTTCACTGCTAGATGTCTTTGTTTGTATACATCTGTTGTGTTATTTTGCCTCTCCCTGCTCCAGTGGTGACCAGAAACTGCTACTGCTGAATGACTGAAAGATCTGTGGAGACTTTTTTTTTCTTTTTTTTTTTTTTTCCCCAGGAAACAAGATCCCAATTCCGCAGCCCAAGATAAGTTACAGCTCATATAGCTCACGCAAAGGTTCAGCTGTCATTAGATTCATTCACAGTGAAGCTCAATGAGCTTAAACAAGAATTTCTGGAGAACAAGGAAGGCTCAATGTCCCCCTCCTCCTCTCTCCACAGTTGCACCAGACTTACTTGTTCCTATGTTTGCTGTTTGGTTAGTGGTGGCAACTGGTTAAACAGACACTCAGTGGGGCAGGCAGCACAAACACCGCTGGAGCAGCTTTCCCAGCCCTTCAGGGCCGTATGGGTTGGGACTGTATCAATGAGCACAACAGAGCTCGGTGGGGGAAAGTGTAGAGAGGTGACCCAGCTTGCCCCAAATCACAGAGCAAATCCACCACTTGGCCAGGCCCAGGTACCTGCTCTGGCCACCACTGAAGGGTTAACACAGATCCATGTTCATATTTCATCTCCCTGCTCAGGTCTGATGCTCTCTTGAAACCTGGGCTCATTTAGAAGCCATTAGGATCTTGGGTGGAGGTTTGGCTCATGCCTGGACCTTCCCTCAGAGCTTTAACTTCTCATTTTGAACCTCCAGAAGCAAGAGAGATGGGATTTTCCCTTCCGCTTGCTTTCCTTGTTAAAGTGCCTTCTCACAACGCTTGCTGGCCTCACCTGCAGTGTTCTGGTCTCCTCCCTGCAGTGCAGGGAGCCCTCAGGCCTTCACCCACCCTTTCCCCTGACACCTGTAGCAGGTGGCAGCCGGGGGCACTCCTGGCACCCTGACACATATCTTCAGGGAGAGAGAAGCTGGGAGGGAGTGGACTGGTTGTGAGAAATGGGTCAAAACACGGCCGTCACGGCCCACTCATCTGTGCCATGCCAAGCAGAGATGCGCAAGGCTCTCAAGGCCTCCTCAGCGGGCCATGGCATTGGTGCTCTCCACAAGCTTTACTCGACATCAGCGTAAAAGCAGCACTAGGTGGGGTTAGACAGGAGGGCAGAAAAACAGTATGCAATCTTTTATATACACCGGGAGGAAAGCAGCCTTCCCAACACCAATGCCTTAACTCTGGGGAGGGGAGGGTGTTCCCCCCTCCCCAAAGCACCCACCACTTTCCGATGGCTGCGCAAGGAGCCCAGGAGGACATCTCCAGCTGCCTACACTAGAGCTGGGGGGGTCGATGCCACTTGCTTGCTCATCCCAGATATCCACTACAAAAGGTCTGTAGCCATATTAATCCTCCTGCACTGAAGAGGGTCACATCTGATCATGTGGATGAAGACTACAGCATAGGGCACGTCCAAGTTGGCTGAAGCAAGGTTACATGAACAAATTCAGCTCTGGCATTTCCCACGCATACATTTTGCAACCTTGATTGTACTATTTCAGTAAAGACATTTGCAGTGCTTTCCAGACGTTTTTGTTTTCTTTCTTTCTTTCTTTCTATTTTTTTTAAATGCATGCATTATTTATTTAATAATAGATACCATGAAGAAACCACTACATAGTCAGTCGATGGAATATGGATTATTTTTTTCCCCTAAACACTGATAACCCCACCTGATCAAATCAGAAGAGGCAGAGATGCCTGGAGGAACAGTTTGATTTCCAGCAGATCCATCAGCACCAGAAGAACAGAAACTTCCCCAGAGACTTCACTTCGGCTCGCTGCAAAAAGCAGATCCCATGCAAAAGTTCAAAGCTTAGTTGGAGTGGAGCTGACTTGGCCATTAGGGAGCAGTGACACAGAGCAGAAGGGGTGATGCAAAGTGAAATTACCAGGTGGAGGAGAACAGTGGGACTTCCCCAGAGGCCAGCGCTGACTGTTACCTGGCTGGTGTGACAGGGGTCATTGTGCTGTTCAAACAGCAGAAGAAGAACATAGTAAATGAAATGACCATCTTGCACTCTACCTCAATACATATTTTCCTTTACCAAAAACGTTACTCGTACAGTTCTCAAGGTTTTTTGTTTATTCTGTATGTTTCCTAGAGTGGCAGAAAGAGGGCACTTTATTTGTTCTTAAACATCATGTTTCCTCTCTCTGAGTAAAGCTGGTGATGTTCATGATGCTCAGTGCTCTACAGGTATTTAGCAGCTTTACACAGTGCAACAGGACAGTGAATAATTTGCAGATTGGTCTGGTTAAGCCACTTCAAACTCCATCACTAGTTGATCTCCTGGTGAGACTTTTGTGTCTACAGTGATAAAGTTTAAAAGTATGCAATTACCTGTACTGGAGGAAAAAAAAAAAAAAAAAAAAGATAATAGAAAAGAACCCCCAAATCCATCTTCTTTGTTTGTCAGATATTGGTACTCTGCTTCATTTCATAGCCATTATGTTTTTTAAAAGTAAAGCAAATAAGTGAGAGTGCTGTGAATGCCAAAGCCTAAAAGAGATCAATATAAAGACCTACCTAGAAAAGCCTGTGCACGAAGACAATACACAAATGGTTTCACTGACCTCCCTCCTGAACCCTGTGGTTTGGTAAATACCTTACTTAATCTGTTCAGCGTGAAAGTAAGCAGTGAATCAGATTCTTAAGCCACCATATATGCATGCCCACAGAAGAAAACACCAGCCCTGGTGTCTATCTCCACCGTACCCACATGCCATAAACGGTCCTGCAGCTGGCCCACAAAACTGTTCCCAGACTCGTTACCTGTCCATATTGACATCTCATCCAAAAGACTAAGATACAGTAACACCCAAAGCAACAGAAGAATCTAACCTTAGTAATTTTTTTTTCAAGACTGAAAGAGCATGAATGGTCAAAGCCCTTCTCTGGATCATTTGGGAAGTACATCATAAGATTACAGAGTGCAGGAAACTCTACTGCTCTGCAAAATGAAGAAATGATACTCTCAGTTAGGATCACTTTAAAAAGCTGATGTGCTCCTGCTGTTGTAACAGAGTGGTTGAAATAAAAGCAGGTAGATGTCATCAACCAAAATAAAAGCATGTGGGGCTACAAAAATATTTCATTTCTGCTTTCTGAAGGCTGTCAGTCTGTGGAGCTACAGCAGAAGAAACAAACAGTGGACCAAAATGATATTTAAATTTTATATGCTATCTGTACAATAGTTCTAATGAGAGAGACGGCTTAATGTAATCTCCTGACAGATGTTACACGCATCCAAATCTCCTCAAGCAGTGGCCTGGGTCTCCTGCAGCTCCTGGGCTGATGGTCTCTGCTTTGGTGGGAGCAGCGAGTGCCTGATTTCTGTTTGCTTGTTTGTTTGTTTTAAGTTTGTTTCATCATAAATAGCTCAAATTAAAGCATTTCATTTTGGATCTGAAGTCTGTCTGATGCCTTCTGAACACTAACTCTCTTAAAAAGATAAACATTGTAGCTAAAATACGCAATTTCCCCTCATTTCTCCAACTTTACTGCTAACCAGAATCTGATGATTTGAGCACACTAGTTTCTTGCAGGGTATTAGAAGGGTAGTAATGAAGCCTAGAAGAAATGTGGATATTGTGAGGAGTTATTGCAGACCACTGCTTATTGACTGAAAGTTCTATAAGTCTCATCATCATTATGTCAAACAAACAAGTTTCTGCATGTGATCTGCAAGAGTTATTGACTGAAGTCAAAGTGCCAGATGCCATTCCACACACGTACAGGGTTGCTACACCAAACATAACTTTCTTCTTTTTTCTGCGATGGGAGACATAGCAAAAGAAAACAGCATCGTTAAACAAAAATACTGACATGGTTTATTTAAAAAAAAAAAAAAAAAGGATCATTGCTTATTGCTTCAAACAGGGCAGAGCCTAGCTTTAAGAGTTAAATTTCAGCATCCATGTGTCCTTGCTTGTCATTCCCAGATAGAGAAGCAACACTCAGTGCTGGCAGAAGCATCCATCAGGTCAGTGTCGTTTCAGACATGGCCATGTGCAATATGGGGCACAGCTACCAGGGTCCTGTAGGTTCTACACCAACACCTCTGAGATCAAGGATTTCCTTCCCTTCAGTCACGCACACAAATCAAGATTTGTAGGATACAGGAATGCAGGCTGGCTTTAAAAAAGACGAGAGTAACATTTACACTGACTAACATTTTAACCTAAAGGTGACAGCAAAGTAGAGCATTTATCCTGAAAGACAATGACTACCTAATAGGAGATGGGAAAGGATTCAAGCAGAGGGAAAGGAAGAAATATACCCCTTTTCATTCCCAAAAAGGTAGCACAAGCAGCAATTTCTGAAATGCAGACCAAAGGCTCTCCTTTGCTTAACAGGGAAGAAAGAAAAGGGAAGGAGAAAAAGGGAAGAAAGAGCCAAAGACAAAATGGAGGTTCTCTAGCAGCCAACAGTGCACGTGTTATGCCAGGGCACCTCTCAAGAGCTGCAGAATCAGTATCCAAGCATTAACTCCCCTTCACTGCTTCGCAGAGAGCCAGTGGCATCGTAGCAGATTCCAACTTTACCTTAGCAATGCCCAGTGGAGCAGCTGCACTCCAGAGAGCATTTCGCTTGCACGTCCCCGAGCTGTCGGCTTGCAGCACATCACTCCAGCCATCCGAACAGGAGGCCAGCAGAAAGGGGAAGGCTCGCAGTGACCTGCCCAATAACATTTTCTGCAGACTGGAAATCCCAGTCAAATCTCATCCAGCCCCATCATAGCCTCCTGCAATCAAACCTGACAAGGAAAGCCAATTACAAAATGCATTTCAAGCCTCACCTGGTCTCCCAAGAGTAGCTCTACATATTTGAAACATTTTGATGGGCTTCTTGAAATGCCTGCCTGGCTGACCTACAAATACCAATTTGCAGCACATCCTTTATAACATTTGCTTCAGTGTTGGAACCCACGTCCTACATTTAATGCTGGAAGCTCAGGAAGAGCTAGGACTAGCTGCTGTAATCCATGGTAGAGGTAGTGGTCATAATTGGAAGGCTATGCCAAAAAATATGTTGTGACTGGGACTGTTAATCCTTATAGTAATTTCTAAAGATGCCTCCAGAGTAGAATGGTCTTTACTCGTTACCTCTAGTTATGAATCTAACAAATAGGAAACAGCCAATTGGCAAAATCGTGCTCTCTGAGCTGTACAGCCAGCCCTGCTCCACCACTCTGCCCAGCCCCGCGTGTGTGCCAACACAGAGAGAAGAATACTTTGTACGCAGATCTGATGGCAGCGTTTCATCCTCACCACAATACCTTCAGCTAATAATAAAGTAAGAATCAATTGAGGACATTAAAACAGGCCAATCCATCAAAAAAAATGGGCTCAGGTTCTAAGGCAGAGGAAATCAGTGTAATTCACTGACACTAGTCAGGTTACACCAATTTGTTCCTACTGGAGATCTGGTCTGCTAAATGCTAACACTGTCCTCAGGTTTTACTTTCTCTCACTGGGTTCAGGCAAATAGACACAGTTCTTTGATAAAAAACCCTCCTCCTTGTTAAGGATCTGTGTTTGAATTCAATGAAAAAGGAAAACGTCCTGCCTCAGAGTGATTACAGAAGTAGCATAACTTGGAATAGGCAAAACTGGATTCACTTGGAGCAAGACAAAGACAGTTCCTGCAGGCTTCCCTCCCACTGAGTTACACAAAACAACCAACTACTTCAGGCATCCTCGTGCTGCAGCATCCCAGAGCAACAGCAGTCGGGGGGCAAAAATGGAATGACCACAAGGCAGTTGCATACAAGGCACCGAAGCATAAGCCCATATTTGAGTAGCCTTATCTTTCATGCTTGAGTCTAAACACTTTGTTCAATCAACACTGAAGAAAATACTTCTTCTATTATTTTTTTTCCCCCGCTCGCAGCAGAGCAAGGTTCCCACGGATGCCATCCTTATCTCTCGCAAAGCCAGGAGGCGGGGGGAGCGCAGGAAGAAGTGCCAAAGTTTGCCTTTCCTTTTTCGAAATGTCAGTGCTTATTGATCACTAAATCACTTCAACAGCTTATTAAGTAGATGTCACAGAGAGTTACTACCGGTCTCCTATTAATTTAAAAATACTAATGGTTTTTTTTTCGAGCGTAATTTCTTTCCAAATGAAAAATGCTCCCTGTGTAAAAAACTGAACATTTTGGACCCTGTTCATCAGCGTTCAAGGTTATTGATCATACATAATGCGCATTTAGTACAGATTTTAACACTCCAATATGTTTTAAGGTTGCTCTATAGCTTTGTTGTCTCATTTCTTTATCATTTCAAAGGATCCTCTCCATTTGGTTTTTCCATCTGCAGACAAACTGACATTCTCCTGATACATATTGTTCACAGTTTCATGTCAATACCAGCATAAGTAGAAGCTATCAATCACTTTTCTGATGATAACAGTAAATAAATAACGCACACTTTAAACCTTCAAAGCACTGCATAAACATCAGTTTGTTTTCACAACATCCCTGTAGGCACTGAGGCAAGTAGTTTCACCATTTCGCTAGGCACTAACTCAGATTCAGGAATGGCTTAAGACCTGTATGGCTCGTTATGTGCATTAAGCACAGAAGGCGTACATTCGGACAGATAACCTATATATAAAAGACCAGGAAAACTGTATTTCCAAAAATTGAAAGAAATTCCACTCAATCATAATAAATAAATAAATAAATAAATAAATAAATAAATAAATAAATAAATAAATAAAGCTCTTTTAACTGTGAGGGTGGTTACGCACTGGAAAAGGTTGCCCAGAGAGCTTGAGGACTCTCTCCAGCCATGGAGATGTGGAGAAGCTGGCTGGCCATGGCCCCGAGCATCCTGCTGGAGCTGCCCCTGCACCGAGAGGGGTGGTTGCACTGGCGCTCTCCAGACTTGCCCTCCAGCCTCAGCTGGTCTGCGCCGCAGCTTGATGGAGCCAGGACCCCTCCTGTGGACTGCTGTACGCTCACGCAAAATAAGTACCAATGTTTGAGGATACCACAGCATTTTACTGCCTTTTGCTTTTCTGTGGGTGCAGCCAGAAATGCCATGGGCATGGCAAGAGATGTCATTAACTCCCGACTCCTGCAATGAGGGATACACAGAGCCAGACACATGAAACGAAAACCACACAGAGGATCAAACTGAGACATCTGATTCCAATATAGTGTGCAAGGAGCGGGCGGGTGTTCTCTGTGTTTGGAAGTCTTTCAGCTCTCAGATATAACTACTGTTCACTCTCCAACAAAAGACTGGGATTAAGTATCAAACTTTTTTTTATTATTATTTTTTATTTTTCTTCAACATCTACCAGACAGACTTAGTCGCATCTTTCTCCCACGGTTTTCCTTCACAGATATAAAAGCTTCCTGCTCATTACATCTTTGGTTATTTCACATCCCATTGATCATTTTGCCTGTCCAGCCAGCAGAACTGCAGCAAATAAGCAAGCAAAGTAAGATAAGGCTAGAGTCTCGCCCTGTGGAGCTGCAGCCCTGTGCTGCCCCACGTGCTCTTCTCTGCCTCTGCCCCTCCTTCACATATCTCCTTTCATTCCCAGAGACATTTCCAATAGCAGATAAATCAGCACTTTGAATTCTTCTTGTGATGTTGTAACAAGCAGGCAACTGGCATGACATGTTGTAGAGAGACACATGTGAATACCGAAGTCAGAAATAATGAGATTTCTCTCCCATATTCAGCGTGAAATGAGAGGCAAACGACATCACCGCTGAAAACAGAGGAGTGCAAGGAGAGGTGTGGGGAAGGGAGGGAGAAAGAGCAGATGTCTGATCCATTTTGCTTACTACAGTGGATTTCAGAAGAAAAACCTTCTGGCAGGCAGCACCCTGGGAAACAGCCTGGGAGGGATGGGACAGCGGCAGAGCAGTGTCTCAAAACCAGGCAGCTCCACCCTACATCCCAAGGACACGTCCCCTGTGGCCAGGCACCGCTGTGCATTGTGGCCGAACGAGCCAGGGCTTCAAACAAAAGCACGGAGGCAAAAGGAGGAAACAAAAGAGAAAGGGGATAAAAGGTCCCAGTAAATCAATTAATGAAAAAGTCTGCTTCAGTGTATAGACAGCAGTGGTAATTGCTGTGTGCATTGCCTGTGATGAATAGGTCCCAGTTACCGTTGCACAACTCATCCTCAGCTTGGCTGGGAACCAGCAGAGTGCTGGTCTCCACTGAAACTCTTTAATTATTGTTAAATTAATCAGGGCAGGGTGACAGCTTTGGGTTCATGCTTAACCGTCCCATTTTCTCCCAGCCCCAGACTCCCACCTTCCTCCCTGCTCCTCCTGCCCCTTCCCCGGCCCCTGAGCTCGTATCACTTTTGGATCGGTCTAACACTGGTCCCGTTCACACCGCAGTGAGCCACGCAATGAATCTTGAGGTCCTGCATTTCATCTGCTTCAGGACCTTGTCTCTTTGAAAGCCGTGGCGTAACACAAAACGTTGGAAAGCTGAACTCCAGACATACTTAAACCACAAGATAGGGGAGTAGAGTGTTTTACCACCACGAAGCCAGAGATATGGGTGTTGCTGAAGCCAGAGATATGGGTGTTGCTGTCACTGCTTAACGCCGGGCGTGCAAACACTTCCCAGGAGCAATCTCGTTCTCTGGGGTGGCAGGCAGCAAGGAGCTTCACCACCTTAAACCTTTTCTTTCATAGTAGGGGTCACTTCACTGAGCTGTTTACAGCGTAAAACTAGAATAAGCAAGATGACAATCTGATCCAAAATGTATTTCTTTTTGGCAGTCAGAGAAGAGGCCAAGAGTCTGACAGTGGTTAGAGATGACTCCCACACCCTGCATCGTCGGAAGAGTCCTCCCAGAAGTCTTAAGCTCGCCCTGTCTCCCCGTGCTGCTGAAGGATTTGTTGAGGATTTAGCTAGGATATCCCAAGCAAATTTCACAATGTTAAGCCAAGAGTATGTGAAAGATCACTGCAAAGAGAAAGAGACCTTCCTCCACGAATAGAGAGGATTGGACAAGAAGTAATGGGAGCGATTAAGGAATAATTAAGTTGTAGCAGCAGACATCTGGGTTAGATGTAAGGAGAAAAAAGCTGTAAGAGTAGGAGAGGAGTGGAATATATTTCCTAGGCCAACTGTGCAATCGCTGTCACCAGAGGTTTTTAGGAAGCAGACAAACAGCTGTCAGGAATGACACAGTCCTGAAGACATTGAGATGATCTGAACAGCCTCTTGCAGACCTACAATGGAAAATCAGACTGGACTAAGTGGATGCTAATTACAGATGAGCAAGGCAGCAGCAGGAGTCCTGAGGACCCACTAAAAACTGCAGTGACAAATGCAACCCTCAATGTCTAGCCCTGCAGAATTCTGAAAGTCCCTCTTGTCCCCACTCTATCCTTTACATAAATAAATGTCATTGAATATCCCTTGACTCTTATAAAGAAAATATATCATTTAGAGCAAAGTCTGGAGAAAAGGTGTGTTAGATTGACCAGAAGAGATGGCCCAGAAAGTTTCTAGGTCATTGACAGGTGACCAAACACACTGTTTTGAATAATTTATTATGAAGAAGTGCCCAGTCAAAGCAATCTAATGCATCCAGATAAACCTGAGGAGCTGCTCACAAAGAACTTGACCACAAATCTGAGAAAGACTCAAGCCCTGAAATCTCATCTCACGCAGGATCCCTTCCCATCCATTCCTTCATGCTGCCATGTGATTTCTTTACTTTTGGCTTCTCAGTTCCTAATGAAAGGCCTTCCATCTCCTGAAGTGAGGCTGTATAAGGATATATCTTAGCATAATTACATTTGATAAAGAACCACTTCAGATAAAATATGCTTGTATCACTGCATTTTTTCCTTCTTACTTCCTAAAAACGAAGGCAAATTTGCAAGTCTTTATTATCCTAGAAAAAGGCATTTAGCATTTTATTGGCATTTCCATATTTGCTTGGCTCAATTTTACATTCATCAGGGGTGACATCATTCATATATTTTATTTGCATTAGAATGGCAATTTAGGATCATTGTGCAACCCCAGCAATCTGCATTGCACTGCACGGCTCTGATCTCCCTTCTGTGCTGGGAAGAGGGAATCTAACACCAACACAATGATGCAATAGTTTATCTTTACATAGCTGACAACTTTCAGCTTCTAGTGTCTAATTTTGGAGGGGCGGGTGGTGGGAAAGAGGGGGACAGTAGAGAAGAGGAATCCCAAGGATTCACTCCCTCAAAAGAAAATGTATTGATTTTTCTTGGGACATGAGAAGCAGCAGATTTTACTAGTTTAAACTGATCTTTTTAAAGGATCTGTTTCAGCCCACCAGTCCTTCTTTCTCTGAGGGGCAGTTTGATGTACATCTGAAAAGTATCAGGTCCCACCATGGCAGATGGAGGGACTATGGCAGACGTTCCCACAGAACTTTTCCATCTTTCTTTTTAAACCCAGATTACAGAAATTCCTTTGTTTTCTCTTCAGTCCCCAAACTGCTCTAGCCTAAGCAGCCAAGACACAACTCTTGGGCTTCAATTGCTTCATTATATTGGATCACTTTTATTTCAAATAAACTTACTGTAAGGATGATGGGCTCTCACTGAAGCAGCATTACATTCCGTATAACAGAAGCTCTCTCATATGTGTGCATTATGTATTTCACTTATTTTTTCAAGGATCACTACATCTTACTGAAAATATCATTTGCAGGAGGGCATTTAACCTTTCTTTCTTACCTTTTTCTATATACCAGAAGATCCCTCTATTTTACAGGTAGCTGTAGCTGAGATTTTATTGATTACATCTTATCAGTGTGAAACATGTATAACAAAATCACTGGGTTTCATACTATCAGGATAGAATGAAAGGACAGAGTGGGTAAAACCAATTCCAGGCACAGCCTAAACCAAATCAGGACAAGACTCATGAGTTTGCCGGCACTTATTGTTCTGCTTCTCTTAGCCATCGTATTTATCGTAGCATTATTTCCAAAAAAATGTTCTTAACGTCTTTTTCTAAGTTTGTTTACCCCTGGGGCTGGTATTTTGTACTCGGACTTTAGCTCTGCCAATAGAAGAGTCAGCTAGGTAGCGCACCAACCAATCCTTGGGTTCCACTGCTGTATTCCCAGATGCCTCTTAACACCGCAGCAATTCCTATGTTATTGTTAAATAATTGGAGGTGGGGAAGATTTGAGAAGGAAGAACAAGTTGCATGCATTGGCTTCCACAGATGAGAAGGTAAAAGATAAACTTTTTCCCAAATGGATAATTTCTTAATTATCTGTATAGATTTCCTGTCTGTCTTGCTATTGCTACCACTGCATCTCATTAGGATTTGTTTAGCTTCAGATAGTCTCACAACTGTTGTTTCTAGATGCTTTTGAAAATTACTATAATTTGTTTGTTACTTGTGTTAAAAAAGGCTTGAATTATGAGCTTTTCCAACAAATGCTTACCAAGTATTACAGAATCCATAATGAAACTTTACTCTGTAACACTTGGTGGTTTTATTTTTCATTATTATGAGGTTGCTGTTGTTTATAATCTGAAATGTAACAACCCTATCAAGTATTTAAGGCCAAAGTAGAGCCCTTAAGGGTTAAGCTATGGTTAGTTCAGAGTACTGGAAGCAGGACTTCATTAATTTGAGCAGTATGTTATTACAGCTTATACATATGAAATCATAGCCAGTAGTAGATGAAATTTATTACTTGAAGGCTAAGCAGGGTCTTGCCTGAAACGGGATGACAGTTTTGCTTGCCCTCCTAGTACCACGTGTCACATCTCCATGTCACACACACGTTACACCCAGCATACTCAGCAGGGTACTCTGCTTTGAGTGCTCCTGTGAGACAAAATGTGCTTCAGCATTCTTGGGTTTTGAGAAGTGGAAAACACGAGACCAGGGAACGCCCTCCTCCAGCACCACTCTTCTGAAGTGGAGCCTGAAGCAGTGACTGGAGGGTTTGGTGACTAGAGCAGTGACCTCCCCCTTGAGCCACCGAGGCCCAAGATAGATATGAAGAGCCCTAATGTGAGGTGGCTCAAGGCCCACAATCCCCAAGCTTTCAGTGGAGAGAGCAGAGTTATTTCTCACATTAGAATACCGTGTTTCCTTCTGAGAGTACAGCACCTGTTTCAGTTTATACAAAATCCTTACCACGCTCAAAGGATCTAGGAAAGGTATCGTTCTTCTCTGTTTTCAGACTGTTTTGCTTGTGGACTTGACAACACGAGCTTGTGACTGGCCTTTTTCCTTGCATGATGGAAGGTGCACGCTCTCCACAGGCTCTTCCAGAAACAGCAGCAGCAACTGGGAGCAAAAGGCCCTCAGGAAGATGAATAATGCAGAGAGTAAAGGGAGGCATTTCTGTGGCACAAGGCCCAAACTGCAACCCTTCATGAAGATCAATCAGTTCTGGATGTTGCTAAGCCTGAACAGCGAACGCCTCTATGCAAGAAAATAAGTGCCCACGCATCACTCATCGCTGTCCCTGGGGAGCTAACTCAGTCATCAGCCTGTCCAGCATCTTTGCTGTAGAATTTGGTGTCAAACCACATCAGCTTGAAAACAGCATTTCTCTAGGCTAGCACTGACATTCATAGTTCGAAAGGAAGACTGCAAGCTTGATTCATCTTCATTTTATGCCACAGCAGTTCCACAGAAGTCAATGGAGCCACACTGACACGTACCTGGAATGAATCTGGCTCCACATTTGGGAGTGCCTGGAGAAACTCCTAGAGAGCTTCTTGGGAAAAGAAGCTCCACAGGACTCGTGTTTTCACTGCATGAGCAGCACTGGTGCTTTTAAGAGCCTGTGCATGTGATTTGAGAAGGGAAAAAATCATTTCCACCAGAAGTATAAACCTAGTATCAGCACTTCACATGGTGTCCCATACTGAAAAAATCACGACTGGCAGGGCACTGATTTGCTTTAGATCATAACATTAGCCACCACATTTTGGTTCTGTTGTAGCCTCTTCAAATGGCATGCTCTGGAAATCATTTCCAGGGTTGCTTTCAATAATTTGAACTATTAAGCTAAGTACTTTGAAATCAGCTCTGCTGTGAGCCTCTGGGAGGCTTGACCAGATGACCTCCAGAAGTCCCTTCCAGCCTATATTTTTTGCTGAATGTGATATTCTGAGATTATTTACTTCTGCTGCTGTTTATCCTGCCAAGGGTCTGTTTCTAACCTTGTAATCCAGGTCTCCCTCACCACAAAGCACTGACTTTCCCGTTACTAACAGTCTACTAACCAGAGCACTTTCCTGCAAGGTTATTACTAACTCATTCATCTACACCAAGTCCAATTCCAGATCTGCTTTTACTGCTTACATGTCTTTGGGCATGGGAGTCCCTTGTAATTTCCCCTTACTTAGACATTCCTTAACACCTGACAAGCAACTGGGATTTTCCAGCTTGTCCTCATCTGTTCCCTGACTGCTTCCATACAGCTTAACAGCTCCCCATTGTTGTCTTACGGCAGATGAGGAGGGCCTGATGGCAGCCAGAACATGGAAGCAAAGCTCATTTTGTTTTGTTTTCAGTCAAAAATAAACACTTTTACACACTGGTAAATGGCACACGGGCATATGGCAATGTCTTCCTCTGCTCCATACAGTGTGTATGTCTGTACATACCATGTATATGTATGTAGGCTTTGTGCAAGCAGCATTCTTTCCCAGGAAAAGCTGGTCTAAGCCCCGAGCTGACACACCCAGTTCCTCCCCTGAATACTTCACTCAAATGCAGACAAATTACAAATGTGAATGTGCTACATCACTCGTGTTTCTCTTGGCGCTTCCAGCGATTTTCAACACGGTGTGCCAAAAGGGCTTCTGTCAGGCAGTATCCAGCTCTTTACCACCACTGCAAATGGTGAAGTGATGGAGCTGGCACACATCCATCAGGTGAGAATGGCAGGAGCAAGGGGCCACGACAGGCTTCACCCCCTCCATTAGCACCGGCCTTCTGGCTCACACTTCCCCAGTCCCCCAGATGTCCTCTCACCTCTGCCACCCGTATTAATTTTGGCGCTGCGTGCACCCTGGTGCTCTTCAAACGAGATGCTTCTGCCTGGCGGCACTCCTGGAGCAAACCAGTTCATTCGAGCTGGTAAGCCTGTCAGTCAGTATTTAAAAGAGCTTCCAGTTTTGCAGTATATAAATTAACCTTGACACCTACTGCAGCGGTACCTTCACTTTTCCTGCATAGCCAGCTGCACTTGATGGGAGTTAATAACTGCAGGTAGCAAGAGAAGGACGCTGCTTTCAGGAAAAAACATGAGGAAAAGCTTTCAGGGGACATGAAGATGCTTCTTGCAGTGCAGGATTCTGAAATTGGCTTACAGGCAGGTACCCCAGAACACTTACTTGTATCCCTTTGATCACTGGTGCTCAGCCACAGTGGCTTGTTGGACATGACATTTTTACTTCTCTTACTTGCTTTGAGCAGGAGCTGCATCAGAGCGCTGAGGCATACAAGTAGAAGGTAGCATTTGTGTGGCCCTTCTCCTAATTAGCTGTGTTTCCACATGCCCTTTAATTCACCCAACTAATCCCAGAGACAGAGTGACCTTTGTCTTTCACCTCCTTTATCACACTCAGCAAATGAACGAGTTCCCATAACCTAGGCCAACCATTACAAATAATCAGCCAGGACCGAACCCTACAGCTTTTGTCTGCAGAACCAAAATACCTTTACTTTGCCAAATTCAAAGCAGAGCTACAAGCTAGGATCTGCTTGTAATGTATCTGTAGCAAATATTTTATGCAAATGGTGGCATTTTTAAAAATTAAATATTCATCAGATTCAACAATTATTCCAGACCGACTAAATTGACTATCAAATAATATTCTGCAAATATTTGCCACAAATCACTGCCGTATGTTTTAATGCATTTCTGATATACAAGCAAGCTGGACCAAAGCAGCCATGTCACAGCCAGAGACATCACCTTCACTTGTATCGTGCAACCAAATTCAGCCCATGAGAAAAACACACAGCATCAGGTCAGGAGACTCTCCCCTATTATACTTTGGTGCACACGTAGCCTCACTGGTAACAGCAAACAAATGGGGACTTAGTAAGCAAGAGAAGGGAAAATTTCTTCTTCCCTTCCTCCCTTGAGGCAGAGAGCTCAGCAGTCTGCAACGTGGGGATTATTATCCAGTGTGCCTGGAAGAGCGAAGCCCAGACCTCCTCCAGGGTGAGGTGCATCAGCTGCTAGGGAGGGAGTCTGCAGGCATCACAGGAGCACAGGCCACCCGGCTGTGACAAGCCAAGACCCGTGGCCAGGCCGCGGGCATTCCCTCGCCACGTGCATGGTACAGTCACCAGGAGCTGCCACGCACACGGGGCCACCTAAGCTGAGGCTTCCTGGCCTGCCAGCAGTGGGCTTTGGAGAGCACCTGCAGAGCTGGTTGGACAAATTAATGTTCAGGGGGCAGTGGACATGGGCCCAGGCTCACCTCCGTGGAAGCCTGTATCTGGCCCATTTGCTACAAATATGTCTGGATATTTCCCCGTAACACCAGAAGTGTGTCGTACTGGTCTAAGCAAACTAAAAAAAAGAACCACCAAAGACTCAAGAACATCCTTCTCCATATTTCAGCAACAAACCTGGTGACTCAGAGTGGCATGGAGCGCTCTGGGACAGCAGGGGCTAAACAAGGGGGCATTGATAGAACCAAAGCTCACAGAGATTAACCACCCACACAAGCTGCTGCCAGCCTGCCTGCCATGGCCCTGCCTCCAAAACCGGCATCCCCCTGCTCCCGCACAGCCCAGCCACAAGCAACGTCCATTGTGCCTTTCCAGTGATCCTATGTTTACTGGAAGCCAAAACACGGCTGGTAACCGTTTCATTGGCATGCCAGCCCACTTTTCAGCTGCTTGCCTCGTTCTCCCATCCTGTCCCCATGTCCCTCTCCAGCCGGCCAGCTCGCTTAAACAGCTACCAGCATTTGTTCGCATCTATCACGCAGTGATGGCCCGAGTCCAGACCCAAGCTGGCAGGATCAGCATCGTCCTATTCAGCGACACACAACCTACTTGTCATCCTTTTGGGAACCAGTGACTCAGACGTAACTTTATTGCAGCCTGGCAGCTGGTGGGACCAGCGAGACGCACAAAGAGAATAATGCTGGCGTGCACAGCGCCGCGGAGCGTAGCACAGAAAGCCTGGATGCAGACTTCATTCAAGCCCTGGCATAATTAAAACAGCATTACCATTCCTGGTGGCAGATTTTCACCTTCTGTAAACCCAGACTTTTTGTGAGTGTTTTGTTTTACCAGTTTGCTACATCTGGAAGTCAATGGATTATGAAACAGAAGAGCAAGTTCTCTTCCTTTCTTTTGTGCTACTGCTACTAGCAGGAGCACCGCAGCCTACCTCTGGGGCTGTGCATATGGTGGAGGCTTGGCTGGAGCCTTGCCAGCCACCACGGAGACAGCAAATTGAAGTGGGTGTTTGCTGTTCTGCAGGGCTCCAGACAGGATTTTCTTTCAGATGCTACATCTGAAGGGGAAAAGTGAGGGAAATCTTATATTTACTACAGGCAATCTTTCCCTCTTCATTCGTGGTTTTGGAGCAGAGCTTGGCAGCCCTGCGGGCTCTCTGTGTTGCCATATTCTCTCCTCCTCACCCACCAATCCTGCTGATACAGCCAGTTTTGCAGGCATGGTTTTGTAGACCCAAAGAACTCATCTGGATGAATGAAGGAGAAAAAAAGAATGTAAGTCTCTCTAAGCAGAAAGCAATTGCAGCCTGTGATGCTGTTTGCCCCCATGCAGCTGTGTTTTGTTTAGGGTACCTACATCTTTCCAAAGAACTACCCTCATTTATGCAGTACGGCATCCACGCACTACCCTACAGAGAACATGTCCTCCTAGTTGCTCTGCATAGGCTCTAGCTAGAAATCCAGTTCCTCTGCATCTTTTCCTTTACCAAAGACCTATCCAGTACCAAACCACAATATTTCCCCCTAAATACAGATTTTAGCCCTGTCTCAGAACAGTAGATACAAACAGAAGAGGGTAAAGGAAGAGGAAACATTTTCAGGGCAGCTGCAGGCAATAAATAAATAAATAAATAAACACATCTCCCTCCTTTTCCATTCCCAGGATGCAAGACGTTGCTGTTACTTCATCCCTAGACCTATTTACATGCGTGTACAGCCAACGCACGCCTGCTCCACCTGAGGCAATGCCTGCTCCTAGTCCAGGTAACTCTGGCAGCTGATCCCCGCTCCCCACATCCCCACTCGCTGTCCTAACCCATCCCCCAGCTTCCACTTCTCTGCGCTCTCCGAGAGGGAATAGCTCCCATGGTTGTCTCAGCAGCTGCTCTTCGCTTTCCCAAGCAGCAGCGGAGCTAAATTGACCTAATTCCTGCTTGTTTCCCCGCCACCCACGGAATTAGAAATAGCAGCAGCAAAAGCTGCCAACGCTCTCATCAGCATTTGTTCTACAGTCGCGCAGGATCGGCTCACGGTTGCTCAATTTCCTTCGGGCCTCACAAGGGTTGGAAACTTTTGAAACCCACAAAAGTGATGGACAATTATTCCAGAAAATTCCATGGGCAGCCTCAAGGACAAGTGGATTCTTGTACCTTACGGCACAGCGT
Source organism: Oxyura jamaicensis (assembly GCF_011077185.1). Classification (NCBI taxonomy): domain Eukaryota; kingdom Metazoa; phylum Chordata; class Aves; order Anseriformes; family Anatidae; genus Oxyura; species Oxyura jamaicensis. The sequence goes on from NC_048893.1 coordinate 124,699,964, forward strand.
CAATGGTATTCTTTAGACTGCAAACATCAGGCATACATATTTGTAAGAATCCACAGATCCATTTGATGTCTCACCCCCTTGACAGATGTAGTTTGGGGATGCAGTCAGGTTTGGGCTATCAGGCTGATTGTTTTTTTAGTAATGAAAGCTCAATCAGTCTTGATCACAACTTCAGCAAGACAGGACTTAAACTCATATATGTATTCCATAGTGAAATTAGCCATCCCCTGCCAGGCAACATGAGGGACCAGTTACTGCTTCATGAGGAGCAGCCTCCCTTTGCTCAAGCCCAGAGTCTTGGATATAAAATAAATCATATAAAAACATTCTTTTCTTGCCATGCCACAGCCCAAGCTGCACAACTGCCCCCAAAACTTACCAGGCTACCAAGCGAGCAGGATTGGGAACATTTATGTTAATTAGTGAGTGTATGGAGAGGGAGCCAAAGGTATGTTAAGATCTGATATGGCATATGGGATCCGATAGCATGTTATTAGAGGTAGAAAGCAACCCTTCTCAGTGTAGCTTTTCAGTTGCTTATTAAGGCTTTCTGTTCAAACTTCGAAGTGCTTGGGCTGAAATTTTCCATGCCATAATTACTACTATTCCAGTAATTAAAGCTTGCTATAGTGCAGAGACACAAGGGCATTTCCTAACTTTTGAGAGTGTGCTTCTGCAACCTTACTCATTTTTTTTGTAGTAGCAGATGATGGGGAAGGAAAGCTTAACCCTAACTGAACATGAGTGAGGCTGGCATTCATGTTCTCCCAAACTAGACAGGCACCAACCTACACCAGACAGGGATGCAATCTTTGCAAGAATGTATTCTCTGTCCTTGCATCTGCACTGGGTTTTTATTGCTCTCGAGATTCAAGGTATATCTCCTATGTCAGTCAGACAAGATACATCATAAAAAATAAGAGCGGCCAATTGCTCTCCAATGAATCCTTCCTGTACCTTTGGCAAGGGGCATTGCTAAGAGTGGACAAAGGCTCGTAACATATCGTAACTTGAAGCATCGTTTTGGATTCAAAGTGAATCAAATGACATCCTGTACACCATTAAATTGGTCTGCAAATATTTTGCAGGATAGTTAGAGGGCTCCATTCTAACTTAACCCTGAGCTGTTCAGATTTTAATATTTAACTGAAGCTCAAGCCCTTCTGTAGGTATTTTGGTGATTTTACCCTGCTGGGCAGCCAAGCTCCATCACAACCACTCTCGCACTCACCCTCCTCAAAGGGAAAGGGAGAGAAAATATGATGAAAAATGAAGAAAAAGGGCTCAAAGGTTGAGATAAGGACAGAGACCACTCACGAAGTGTGGGTTCCTCTCCATGGGCTGCAGCTCCGGCCCGGGGCCTGCTCCTGCGGGGGCTCTCCATGGGCCGCAGCCTCCTCCAGACCACATCCACCTGCTCCACCAGGGGCTCCTCCACGGGCTGCAGCGTGGAGATCTGCTCCATGTGGGACCCATGGGCTGCAGGGGGACAGCCTGCTCCACCAGGGGCCTCTCCACAGCCCACAGGAGAACTGCTGCCATGTGCCTGGAGCACCTCCTGCCCTCCTGCTGCACTGACCTGGGGGGCTGCAGGGCTGCTTTTCACTCCACTCTCCCAGCTGCTGTCTGTTACGCAGCAGTTTCTTCCCCTTCCTAAACTCTGCTCTCCCAGAGGCCCACCCAGCATCGCTCCCTGCCTCAGCTCTGGCCAGCAGCAGGTCCCTTTTGGAGCCGGCTGGAGCTGGCTCTGATGGGACATGGGGCAGCTGCTGGGCTCTGCTCACAGAGGCCACCCCTGCAGCCCTTCTGCTACCAAAATATTCCCACATAAACCTAACACAGGTACCTTTCCTATCCCAACCCTCATCACCACAGTGGCCAACAAATTTTGTTCATTTAAAGTTTGCCGTAGCTTCAAGTAAGAAGCTCTGGCACCACTTATACTCTGAGGAAACCTCAGAGCCAAACAGCCTATGTAATGAGTATGAAAATTGTATTTCTAGCTTCTAAACAGAAGCAGCATGACACTCTGCAAAGGAAATACACAGGCTGTCAGAAGCACTGAGAGAAGGTGTCAGCTACAAATTAATGGCTATTTAAACATATTATTTGTTCCAAAGTGTTAAAAATGAGCTTTTTAGCTCTGATGGCAGAAAAGGTGGTGGTATGTCAAGTCCCACATTGGCACGCCATCTCTCCCGGCTGCTGCTGCCAGCAGTTCAAAACTGTTGACTGGTAAAACTTCAAGACTCCCATGGGGAAAAGACGTCTCTGGAGAAACAAAAAGAGGTTTTATTCCTTCCCCTTGGTTTAGTTGAAGCAGAGACATTCTGCTTTTGGTTCTGCTGACAAACACATGATTAAAGGAAAGCAGAGGAACAGAGATTGACTTAAGTTAGCACAGATGGACAACTTGGATGCTAACCTAGCTGATGGACTCCTACTCACTGAGAAACTGAATTTACAACTAGTTAAACATGCATTGGCTCAACTAAGCAGTGCAGTGTGGCTTCCACATCCTAGTCTCAGGGTATCATAGATTTCCAAAGAGCACTGTGAAAGCCAAAAGGCTCTCAGAATCTGAAATTTTTACTACTCTCCCCCTTTTGCCTGTTTAAAATTTACTGCCTCAGAGAAGCAGAGCCTCTGATATGAAACAGCCTAGGAAAATGAACTGGTAAAGTTAAAAGCTAACTCAGTGGAAGGCGGAAACATCTACATTATCTGAAAGAGGCACTGTCTTAGCTACTCTGCCAGCTCTTTTTTTGTGGGGGTGGTATATGGGGGGGGGAAGATATGTTAACCATTGCTATCTTAGATGAAATTAATCCCACGCATTCTGCAACTGAAGATACTCGGGAGCTATAGCTCGGGTACTATTAAGTGGAAATACTACTGAAATTATTTCACAGCACTTGCAAATAAAGACAGTGAGCATGGCATACACTGGTACCTCACTGCCCACAAGTGATAAGGGACCATTGATTTTAATCAATATGAAAAGCTATCTGTTCAATCTACTGCAAACCTATTGATGTAGACTTGTAGGTCCAAGGTAAACAATTTGCCACTCCTACCTACAAGAATGTGTCTGCAAAATCCGTGCTTGGCATAGGCATGAAGTACTCCTATTTCACAGTGGCATTTCTTGAAAATCTTCCTGCAGGTCCTTGGAGCCCTGGCAGATAGAAGGAGGAAAACATACAGCGCTCAAGGAGGTGGGAGCTGCAAAGTCTCAGAGGAGTTAGGCTGGCTTCAGGTTTGAGAGCACCTTGCCACTTAGGTCTCATCACAGCCACAGCTCAGGTGCCAGCAAGACCAGGCTACCAAGGACACAGAGATTCCTGAGATTCCCCTGATCCTGGCTCTCATGAGACCACTGGCTAGGCAGGGAGCTGGCAGGGAATGAGGCAGGTTTCAGATACTGCCCTGCAGACAAAGTTTTCTCAGGAAGTTGCCTGGTATCTGTCAAAATCACATTGTAACCAACCCAGTTTCACAGATTCATCTGATTTCGACTTGGCATTTTCTGATGGAAAAGATGCTTCAGAATATTCCAAACCTGTACACAGCCTGAATATAAAATGATTAAGGACTTCCCTTGTGTCCACTGTCCACTGTGTCTTGGGACAGGCTATCTGCAAAGCCTGGATACTCCACGTATTTCTCAGTGATATTCTGAGTCTGCAGTCCAATGCCAATTTCAGAATACCAGCTGTTTGCACCTTGTGGTCTAGCACCAACCTTTTGTGCTTATGGCACAGCACCTTTACCTGGTAAAAAATGCCAAAACATCACAATATTGGTGCATCTCTGATGACGTTGACACAATCAATGTTTACCAACTAAAAAAAAAGTGCCATATGAACTCAATATGCTATCAACTGCCAAACAGCAGCAATCCGAGCTTAGTTACTTGCTCATTACTTTTTTTTCACTGAACTACTTCTTTCCGCACCTAAAGTTGCACAAAACCTCTCACATGAATGTAAAACTCTCTCTAGATGCCAGTCCACAGAGAACTTGGGTGCTGGGAATAACTGAGCTGATGAGAGGATGCAGTGGTCCAAAGTATTAAAGAAGAGGGTATGGGGATGAAAGCCTGCACTGGCAAGCACTCCAGCAAGAAATCACACTGTGGAAGTTAGAAGGGGGTTTAAATTAGATGAGGCACTGTTATTCTTAACATTTGTAATCAAAAGCCTGTGGTTTCAATTAGGAAATCAAAGATGCCTGGCCAACACGCTATTACCAGCTTTTTGGCAGGCAAAGTCATTTACAACAATCAGGCTGCCTCTGCTGCACTCAAGTATTTGTTTTTACATCTAGCCTTCTCTGACTCCATAGTTCTTGGAACAGACTCCAGCCACACTTGTAGGGGGCAAAGTCCATATCAGATGGATATTCAAGCAGAACAAAGTGCTATTACTTTCTCAAAGTTGCTATTCAGTCACACCCCTTACGTTATTCCCATGAAAATGAGGGAGTGATTTTAAGTGTTATGTATGGCAAGAAAGAGACTGAAAATAGGAGATGAGTTGTGTGGTTTTTTTTTTTTTTTTTTTTTTTCACTTTTCAGGCTGAAGTTGATAGTAAAGTTCCCTGGAATAACTCAACATACCTCTGTTTTGATTTTGCTCCTCCATGTCCCTACCCTTGGAATGCTTTTGGACCACCACAGTTCTCTGCAGGTTGTTGGCTTTCAGGAAAAGGTGTTCAGCTATATTGGACCAGAAACAAGGAAACTATGCAGGAGAGATGCACAAACAGGAACATTTGCCCAGGGAGAGTTGGGGCTCCTGAAGTCAGGCTCCTGCTCTGCACCAGCAATTGTCCTTTCAACTTTCCCTCATCCACACAGTCCCAGAGCAGTGCAAAACTGCTTGTGTTCTGTAGAAAAAAAAAGACTCGTTTTTTTCCTCTATCCTTATTTAAAGCTCCACTTCATTATATTTACTGGTATTCTGACTTTAATAAATAATAATCATATGCTTCTTGGAGGCTCTAGGCATCTTCACACATAATTAATCATACAGCCAAACCCCATGAGCCTTCAAATCATCATTAGAAAGGAAATCTTCCAGCCAACCACCTTGAAAAAAAGAGATCCTTTCTATCCCTTAATTGGTCTGGGAAGCACAGCCACAGTGCTCTTGAACGGATGTCTTCTGCACCGTACCCACAAAGCTGGGCTCAGACCAAGCCAGGGAAATAAATTCCAGAGATGCACAGCCCCACAAGAAGCACATCCTGCCGACACCCATCTCTGCTGCACTATATGTCAGGTTGAAGTCACTGCAAGGAGAAGGAAGAGGGTGAGGAAAAAAGGTAGCTTCCTTTCTCATTAAGCAAGAATAAATATTGATGGTGGTAATTCAGGGATAAAGCACTACATGCAGACACAGGCAACTTAACAAAGCTGCTGCTAACAGATTCTTACATCTCTTCTCCAAAAGGTGGAAGAGTACAGCTTCACAATTGCTTTAACTCTTTTTCCACCCAACACCTCCTTATATTGGGAAGGTTAAACTCAAATTCCTTTACAGTAAAGGGCAGCCTTTAATACAGCTGCAGGTTTAGCATGTATCCCCATAACCTAACTGAGCACCAGGGCCACTGCCTGAGACTGTTCTCCTGACCCAACGCTGGCCCTGTGGTACCTTGGGGGTCAGGGACACCTTGGAGAACTTGAACCCCTCTGCCAGCCCTGACAAGGCACAACCACTGGGGAGCCCAGAAGAAATGTCTCCAACAGCTGTGCAGCGAGCACACGGCCAGGCCGCCCTCCTGGATGCGCTCCCCATGCACCATGGCAGCAGTGCTGCTTCACCACCCCCATGGACTCCACTTTTCTGAGCCACTGACTCCACAGCACCCTTCCCACTTGCTCCATGCACCTGGGGTCCTTGCCTTTGGCATGACCCCATCGCAGGGCTAACCCACAGACCCAGTAAGTGTACTCTGAGCAAGCAAGAGCGGAGAGCTTAAAGCACTGCTTATTTCCCTCCTATTATCTAAGCTCCCTTTCAGTTTTTACTTCTGCTACACAATGCAGTAAGGTCTAATATGTAATGGATTACCAACTGGGAAGGAGCAAATAGCTAACTTATTTGTTTTAGAAGGAGTATGCAATAAAAAAAAAAAATGCAGCCTACTGTATTATGCCCATGAACTTTATCCTTCTGACCAGCACGTGGTGTCCAAGAAAAATTTCCTGCTCCAAGAAACTGCAGCCTGGGACCGGAGCCCACAGACTCCCAAGAAGCTGCAGCTCACCAGCTCCAGCTAACCAGCTGCGTGTCCCGGGGGAATGGCTAGCCTGGCAGAGGTTCTCCTTGCACTAAATCCTTACTGCTTTACAAAGGTTGCCTGGAAGTGGCTTGAAGAGACGAAAAGGGAATGCTTCTCTGATCAAGTGACTCATAGAAAGAGGGAGGGAGGGAGGGAGCAGGGAGGGAGGTCGTAAGATACTCTTTGGAAAGGATTTCAAAGCTGAGCATATTGTTCCAGGAAATGTTTACAGACTGGAAAAGAGGAAGTTTTGACTTTCATTGGCTTGTTCTGTTGCAACATGACATGTTTACCAAAAACCCATTCAGACAGGGAAAAGAAAAGCTCCCTTCTGAAGAAGAGCTGGGCAGGAGGTAAAAGCAGCTCTTCCAGTGTGAACTTTGCTTTAAAGTACTAGCCAAGAGGAGAAAATGAGCCCGGCCTGGCTCTGCAAGGCATGCTCATACCTCAGCCCCACGAAAAAAGAAAAAAAAAAGAAAAAACAAACAACAGAACAAAAAACAGGCTGAATAAGAAAAGGCCAGAGCATGATCAGGACACTCTCACTGCCACATACTAGTGGCTTTACAAACACCAAAGACAGTGCTCCCCCCTGGAGATGGTAGCAGCATCAGGGAGATGGAGCAGTTAGGGGGACGATATTTGAGTTGTTCATTTGATAACAGACTTAACATGATTGCAACAACCAACTGCCAAAGCAGGACTCATCCTGGATGTTCCTGTGGGAGGGCTCAGTAAAAGCAAATCATGTTTTAAAACAGTAACTCCTACGGTTTTACTGCTGGGATTACATTGAGAAAGCAGGTAGTGACCTGTGCCTTACTGTTGAGTCCTTCAGCTGCTGTGTTTCTTCCTGACACAGTGTTGTTTCATCCCCAAATCCGCTCAGGATGGCTCCTCCCAGCCCCTACCAAGAGGTGTCTTGATCTCCCTTTTGCTGCCACGCAGTTTTTGGCAGCAGCATCAGCCCAAAGGCAGAGTTGGTGCTTCAGTCTGACCTTGCGGAGGTGCCAGGTCCCAGGGCTGTGAGACAGCTGTGCTTGAGCTGCTCCTCGCCCCTACCGAGCTCTTGCTTATCCAAAGAAGTTCCATCCTCCCACTGGAAAGAGATGCAAGAGCTGCAAGAAGAAAGGCCTCTGGAAGCACCCTTGTGAAAACAGACCAGTGGAAAGCAAGGAGAGAGGACAGGGCAGGTGACAAGTGTCCTTCAAACCTCACAGCATCTCCTCTCTTCCTCCCCTTCCAACAAAACTGGCTCCAAATAGGATGGGAGTGCTTTCAAAACAGGCCCAGAGCTTAGGAGGTGAGAGAGCAACAAGAACAAAGGCTCATCACAGGCCATGAGAGCAGAGATCAACCCAGTACCTATCAAAGGTGAAATGGTGCTTATTTAGAGTGACAAAAAGACAGGGAGCCTGTTCCAGAAGGAGTGAAAAAAAGTTTGGAAAGAAGGGAAGCACTTCACTCCCAGAGATGTGTGCCAGAAGACAGCAGGAGATGGAGATGCAAAAGCCATCTTTTTCACCTTTAGCTCTTTTGTGAACCACGTGTACTCCTTGTCACACACTGCAGGAAGCCAAGTGAGGAAAAAAAACAAGTACTTTGTTTTGCAAAGCTTTTTTTTAAAGAACAGAAGAAAGTCCCACAGATGTCATCACTACTCTAACCTGTGGACCCCTAAGTGGACTAGCTCTTGCTTTGAAAATGAAGGGTCCCTGCAGTTTAGTGATTTAGAGACATTTTGAAATGCTAACCTATCTGACAAGATATTAGTCAAAAGCCCTGCCAGAGCGCATGAATTAATACAACCCATATGTAACTGCTTAATAGTAAACACTCGCTTAATCCTGTGTAGCTAAATGGTATAACAAAAGCATTAGCTGGTGACATCCACTTAGGAAATATGATCCAATCGATATTATGATTTCTTTTTAACTGCTCAACTGGTTTTGACACATATCAAAATGTGGTTTCAATCAGACAAAACTGCACCACAAAAAAAGCCTTGTAAAGGAGCCCAGACCTGTGGGCTTTAATGCACTGCAGTGAAAAAAATTCACAATGGGACTGGAACTGGGAAAGCAGGAGGAGGAAATAAGTGGTCCCTCAGCCATTATTACCAGCCATGAGATCACACAGACCTTTCATCTTATATTATCAATCTCCTTTAGTGCTGGACTTACAATAAAACGTGCAGTGCCAGGCATGGCTGTAACAGGAGAAACAGCATAATTCCCTTTGCTTTTCTCCTCCTGATTGCCCTCATTTACATTAACTCCTCAGCAAACAGTAACAGCTAATGGAGCAAGACTGTTACAGTCCTGGTTCAGCGACACTGACTAACTGCGAACACCAAAAGGATATTCAGAAACACAAACCAAAATGATAGCAACTGACACCTATTTGAAAAAAAAAAAAAAAGAGAAAAAAAGAGAAAAAAAAAGAGAGAGAGAGAAAAGAGGGAAAAGAATAAGAAAAAAAGAGAGAGAAAGGACAAATGAGAAAAAAAAAAAAAAAAGAGGGAAAAAAAAAAAAGAAAAAAGAGAAAAAGAAAGCAATACCCCCTGAACCAAACCAAAATATTCTCCACACCAGGATACTGCACAACTGAGATACACCAGCATAATATTTTATGAGGAAACCCTGCTGTCCACAGCTAATCTGATTTGCTGTGTGTCCAAATGGGAGCTGAATGAAGCTTCCTCCTGGAGATGGTCTAAACCCTAGCCCTCGACCCACCAAACACCATAATTGTCTTGGCTCAGGCAGGATGCAGCCCCTCAACAGTGTTCCACCTGCGGTTTTAAGATGGCATTTCATTAAACTGAATTATCTTTGTGCAAAATTTACAGATTAGCTCCCAGACTGGCTCATATTCCTGCATCCTCAGAAGCAGACGTGAAGCCAATCAGGCCCGATCCCACGCAGGGATCAATGAAAAAGCTAATTGAACTTTTACAGATGGACCGAGTGCAACGCATCTCCTGTGCATAGGGAAGTTACAGAAGAGAAAGGGGGCCAGGAAGCACACTCGTGCCGAGCAGTGTGTGGTGTGTGTGTGCCCGTGTGTCCCTGTGTTTATATGCCCGCATGCCTAGCCTCTGGCTGCATTTGTGGAGGACAGAGAAGAAATACGGCATGCATGCAAAATGCTAAAAAATTGTAAAGGCCACAGCACTCCACGGGAACCAGGGCCATTTCGGTGTTAGAGCCGAACATGTAACGCCCTGAAAACCAGGCTCCTACATTTCCTTGAACAGCTCAATGGTAGTTTTACAGCTCCTGGCATTGCTGCAGCTCCCCTGGGGCAGCACCAGTGGGTGCCGAGCCCAACACCTGCAGCCTTTGAGGAAAGCCGCCCGCGCGCTCCTCGGGGCACAGCGCACAGCGCTCTGCTCCGTCACACCAACGCCTCTGCAAGGTTTGTGCAGACCAGGCTTGTGTCCCTGCACTACTCCAGTCAGCACCAGGGCGCTCCAATGAAGCTGACTGTGCCGGTACCTGGCCAGCCTTTCTGGGCAGTTTTGCAGGCTGTAAAACTCGGTTTGTGCAGGCAGGCACTATTGATACCTGATGCAGCTAAGTATTGGGCTGTGTAGATGAGTAGTGTAGGCCCAGCAGGCTCTACAGACTGCAGGCCTGTACCTCAAACCTCCTCCTCCATACGTGTCAGAAGGTGAAGCAGTTAGCACTCAGCTTCTCAACCTACCAAACATTAACTTTGCCAAACCATGACAGTATCCAAAAGATCTTCATTAAAAAAAGTCCCACAAATGGCTGCTTTTAAAAAGCTTTGGGCTTCCTAGCTATTTCCTTTCAAAGGTCAGATGGAGCAGGTTTTAATATTCAAAGAACTGTTTTTCTTTCAGGATACTGCCTATTAGTTTCACAGCTGAGGGAAGATGGATAGACATGAGTGGGCTTCTTTGATTTGCTTTCTGAAATAAATATTCGTTCCCACAGATCTAAGTCAAACATTAACACTAATGCCTTACTCTAGGAGCCCGTAACAGCACGAAAGGTGAATGTGCAGATTTAGAAAAGTCAGCCTTCAGAAGACAAATAGGGCAACGTTTGCCGGCAGTATGTCAGAGAGGTCTTCACCCATTTGTGTGACAGAAGTCCCATGTCACCGACCTCTCGGCTAAGGAGAAAAAACAACACAGCTTTCCAGAGCTCTTATAAGAAGTATGACTCATTCCAAAAGAGGTAATTTCCCAACCAGCTCAACACAGGAGCAGACTGATAATCTGGTGAATAGCAACACTGCAAGTACCATTCCTCTATTTCTGAGCACGGGGTTACTAAAGCTTCTGAAATGGCCCACTGATAAGCTGATACTGAAGTTAACCCTGTAGCAGCACCATGGCAATAAAAATAAAGCAGGAATGCTAGCCAATATGCACAAATGAATATAAAAGGGTGAAGAGCTGATGGATTTATTCATTTTTTTTTTTTTTGCATGAGCTAACAGCAAGCATAAATTTCAAGCCGGCTCCTCAGCTGCATCTCATCAGTTCTAACCTTACTCATTACAGAAATCCAAATATCCTGTACTGCGCTGCCTTAGAACTCGCATTTGCAATTCGCTGGTCACTGCATTGAAATCCTGAATGCTCACAGAAACTCATGCATATTTTTATTTATCAATGTACATGCTTTAGTCATAGCATAGCACTCAGAAGAGAGGTATTCGCTTTTGTAGAGTGGGCCACAAATGGTGTAGAGGGATGTTTTCCCATGCCATGCTCAGAAGAGTGCAATACACCCCCAACAAATGCTGTAACAGTTTTCTTAAGAAAAGCTAAGCTATAAATGCTTGCAACACATTTGAATACCTGTTGACATGGCTCAGTCTTTGAACAGCCAGCTTCCCATGGATACACTGCTCATGGGAGAGGCTCTCTCCCATTGCCTTCAGCCACTTGTCACTCTACTACAGTTACTAGAAGTTCTTCCTCCCTCTTCCTACTCCATCGTGGAAAAAAAAAAAAAAAAAAAAAAAAAAAGGCAGCTCTCTCAATTGCTCCAGGCAAAAAAACAGCTGGGTTAGTTTAAATACCTTGGTGGTTCAAGCTAAGCCAGTCCCTCTGGGTTTCAGTTCCTCTAAGACTTGTTCTACCCCAAGTATCTCAAATGGTTTGACTGCTTCAGCTGGGGTGGGATGATAATGCCTGCAAAATTAAAGTGGTAGCACAGGTGCAGTAACACTAGTTAAAATATTAATAGTAACACTAGTATAAACTGTTTCATAGTACAGTAACTTATTTCTCCTTTGAGCTGTAAGTATCTGTAGCAGTGGAAACACCTTTGCATCAGTGCAAGAACATCCACACCAGAGAGATGCCATTTTAAGACAATGCTTTCAAACCAACATAGCAAAAGCACTTTGTAAACAAACACACAAACCCTGCAAGCAGTCTTGTCCAAATTTTGCCTGCCTCAGCCTTTTTTTTTTTGCCCCTGTTTGTATTGCAGTCCCTGTGTAACTCAGCACCTCCTTGAAATGCTCTCCTGCGTGCAGCTGCAGCTCGCACCCAGCTGGCAAAGCAGAGGTGGCGATGAGCACAGGCAGTGGGAGCCCTCACTTTGACAGCCTCCACCCCATCCTCAGAAGAAGCAGGACCACAACCCCAGTGGGTTTTTTTCAATGCAGTCTGCCTTTCCTGCATGCTGAGTGGGCACACTTCCCCCCCACCCCCCCACCCCCCCCCCAAGCTAACATGGGTAGCATCAAGAGCAAGGGGCAGAGAGAGCTTCCCCTTCTTTTCTCTCAATCTCTCAGCATCACTTTAACAGACAACTTACTTGGGGACACACCTCAACACACACTGATTTGACCAAAGAGAAGTTGGTCCACTCAATAAAATAAGAGCAAAACCCTCCATACAGAGCAGTGCCTGAGACACTTGCCACCAGCAGGCACAGGAGCTGCATTGGAGGGAGCATTTTAACAGGGTGAGAAGAGAGTAGTGTGCCATTTCAGTCCTGGCATCCCCGCCAATGCTGCCAGAAAGAAGCTGCCAGATGGGACTGTGGGGAATCCATACAAATCACACATTTTTCTGCTCATTATCCAGACGAGACCACCCATCCATTGCGTTGGAGGTTTTGCAGCTGACGCTAGCTACTTGGAAAGTAAGGTTATATATCCTAACCATCCAGTCTGGGTCTTACATTTTATAGTTTTTAATTTAGATGCTCTTGATTAATCCTTCCATCCTCCTTTCCAGTCCCGCTGTGCTGGAAACTGTAATAAATCACAGGCAGAAAACAGAAGTGAAGGGGAAGGCAGGCAGAGAAAAAAAACAACAAAACTACAGGAGTGATCAGGTTGGCCAGAGCAGGCAAAACCAAGAAGAACATGAAATGCCAGCAGTAGAAGGTAGAGATTGAAGCAACTGGTTGGGGCAGAAAAAGCAGCAGTAGGATGCAGGGGTTTTCAGCAGAATATAATCTTTAAAACAAAAACAACAAATCAATGCAAGGCACTGTCATGGAATAGTCCTTGGTACAGACAGCAACCCAACCCTCCAAATATGGGTGGAGAACAACATCTTTGCTCAAGCTGTAGTTACCCCCTCAGCTTTTCCACAAAGGACAGAAAGAAAAGCTGAAGTGAACTGGCCAAATATTGGCAGTCTGTGCTAACTCCACCCTGCCTTTTAGCTACTGGCAAGGAAATAAATGTCCAGCAGACTACAGCCTGTTTCTGAAGGATTTTTATCAGAAACTATTTTTTGAATACATCTGTTATATATATATATATATATATATATAAAAGATTTACATTTTTTAATGATAGAGACCACATTATTAATCAGGGTGGCCAGCCTCCAAGAACAGTCAATAACAACATCCAGTAACTTCTTTAATTGCATATGGTGCGTTGCTTAAAGTCCAGGCTCCTGGAGCCAGGTGGAGTGGAAGCTACAATTATCATTTTAGTGAGAGAAAAGGTAAAAAGGAATCAAAAATTCAAACCTCATCATTGTGGAGATGCAGTTAGAGATAAGCCAGAATTTCAAAGAGACATTGAAAAAAAAAAATAATAATCCAAATGCATTATTATGTTAAAACTTGTTGCTTTTTAAAATCATCTTACAGTGTTTTAAGACTATGTTTCGACTATCTGGATGTTACAACTCCCTTCAGGAAGATGAATACAGTCAAATATAATGAACCTGTTTCTCTGGACTTATTGCCAGCTTGACATTTCAGAGCAATCTGCACCAATTTTCAGTTTTAGTATTGAAACCCTCTGATGTAGAGGGAAACAGCAAGAGCCAATGCCCTGCCCATCACCCCTGCTTACAGACTCTCAGATAAGGGATCTCTCCAAATGACATTCTCTGTAAACAGTCCAAAGATGAGAAATTAGGAAGATGGGATGCCTAAAAAATGCCCTGAGAGTACGGAGTGAAAGCACTGGCATTGCTTAGTCTAAAGAAACAGGGAACATGGGACATTATTGAAATATATTAAGTCTGTTGCAGAGAAAAGTCCATTTTCTGTGTTCACGATGAACAGGAAAATAAGCAGCAGGCTTACTTCACAGAGAAGAGAATTTCAGTTAGATACTGGGAGACACTGTCAAATGTCAAAAATAGCAAAGCACTGGAACAAGCTGAGGTCTTCAGTATTAGAGGCTTTTCAACATACGTTAAGCAAACACCTTCTGGGAATGACATTGGTACAGTTGATCCACCTCAGGGCAAGGAGATGGAAGGCATGAACCTTTGAGGTCCCCTCCAGCCTGAGCTTTCTAAGACTTCATGACTTACTTGTTTATTAAACTAAAATTACTTACATTTTAGAAACTCTGTGCTTTAGCCTGGCATATAATACGAAATAACTTCTAAAAGCAAGTTACGTTGTGGGAGAAATTTCCTTCTTCAAATAATTCCTCTTCATAAAGAAGAAAGGAATTGTCTGTTTTCCTTCTTTAAACCGCAGCAACAATATTTACTCATGGGTTTCATCCCCGCAGCAAGCCAAAAGGCCTACAGAACATTCCTTTTAATGAAAACAAAAGCTTAAAGTGACAGCTCTCTCCTTCCCTGTTCTTTTTTCTGTTTTTCACATCATTTGTGGACATCATACTTGCTTTCCTCAGATGCTCTTCCTCCTCACAGCAGTTATACTACAAGGGGAATCTTCCCCTTAGCTTCATTTCCACCCACCCACTACACTCTGAGAAAAAAAATAAACATCCCACCTGTACGTGTAGCTGACTTTTCCCCAGCTGCACAGCTGGAGAGGAGGACAGAGGAAACCTCGATGAAACCTCTTCCCAAAACGCTCTCTCTAGTTTTTGGACATAAAGGATTAAATCCAGCGAGTGGTAAATGAGATTTCGGATTGGGAGTAAGCCATACCTCACCTTGAAGGGGACACTCAAGCCCAGACAGTGATCTGCATCGTCGACGGCACAATGCAGCAAAACCACCTGAGAGTCAGCCAGGTCTTCTTTTACTGGATTACCTCTTTCTTCCTCAAAATCTGCTGAATAAATGAATCTGAAAACTTCTCTCACCCAAAAGTTCAGCCCAGCACTGTAACATCACAGGGACTGCACTACAAGATGTTATTTTTCTCTCTCATCTATTCTACTCAACAAGAGAAAGAAACAGAATGCCCAGTTAATTTTCCCCCTCACAACATACTTGCACAGGCAAGTTTCCTTCCCAGAAGTGCCACCTTTCTTTTAAACATACTTATGATGAGCAGTATGGGAGAGGATGCTCCCTGGACAATGTGTCTGCCCCATCTCTAAGGTCCCAGCAGAAGTTCTTGTGGGATCAGGCAGTCAGTTGATCAACAAGACTGCTATCAAAGTGTGGGCAGCATAAAGGGCCAAGGGATCAACAAGAAAGTACTTTGGGAGAAAAGGAATCATTTAACATAAGTAAGAAGAGAAGATGCGGAGCAAAAAGGTGAAGCTGTTGCATTCCCCAATAGAGATGTGAAACGGTAAATGTCAGCACCTTCATAAATACATAACAAATCTTAGTCTGGGAGCTAGTAGTTTGCAAGAGAGTTCTTGGAGGTTACAAAAACACAGTGTGATGTGTACAGGATTATAAAAGCAGGAGGTCTCCCAGGGCATCCACTCTACCTCCCACCCAGCCAGGATTATTTCCCACAAATCATCAGAATGCATTGCACTTACAACAAAAAATGTTTTGAATACATTTATCTTTATTGTAGGGCTCTTGAGCAGCTAGGCTTGCAGGGGAAAGAGTGAAGAGATTTAAATGAATTAAGTGAGCAGAAACTACTATTGTGCTTTTAAATTGTTATTAAAGACTTCTGCAATCTCCTGTAATGGGCATATCTGGTATCTGCGAGGCACTTGGTGCTCTTTGGAGGATAGTACATTTCAGACAAATGGTCTCTTGAGGAAAAACTGAAACAACAGACCTGAAACAGCTCTGCTGTGTCAAAGGCATCACACCGACTAGATAAACCTTTATGTTTTCAAAGAAACCATTGTACTCTTAGGTTGCAGAAGCATGCACCAAAGGTTTTGGGAACAGGGTGTGCCCTTTTTGGCTCTAACAACTTTTAGAGAGCCAAGAGAAAGGTCCCATGCCTTTCTTTTAGGGTTTTGTAGCTTGCTGATTATAATACATGCCTGACCTCAGGAAGCAGCTAAAAAAAGCTTTCCCAATTAATGTCACCTGCTAGATCAGCAGGCATTACAGGCTATCAAATATTAAAAACAACTTTTTAGAAATGCAGAATTGGCCTTATTAACCTGAGGGAATGGAAGAATGTGTGGGTGAAATCATCACTCCCGTGATTTAACAAGAGCTTGGCCTCAAGTGCTTTTCCCTAAAACCTGTTCCCTCAGCATCCTTCCTCCACTGGCCAGGTGCAGGACTGGCAATGGTCACTGCTCTACCTGCAGAAGTGTTTCTGCAATTTTATTTTATTATTATTATTTTTTATTTATTTTTTTTGCAGGCACTCAGCCTTGCACTGAGATTGTTGGAGAAAGAGGAGGTAGAAGTGTTGCTGCCAAGCTCATAACTATCTTCAGGGACAGGCAGAGCAGTCACATAGGGAGCAGAAATACAGCTTTATGGCCCGTTTTGCTGTACTCTCATGTCTGTAGGCCTAGTTATTAACTGACCCTCTGGGTTCTCTCTTTATGAAAAACCTCAAGCAGTTTTTCATGTCATCTTCATGCAGAATGGCAAAATGCCACAAGTTGCACAGTATGGGAAAGCCAAGACAAGTCTCCCTTCCTCCCTACCCTTTTCAGAAGCTTTGCTGCCTGCAGAACTGGGGGAAGGTGGGAAAGATGCCCTCCCTTCTTGCTGTTGTTTTTCCCTAGGCCTCCCGTAAGCTACCAGCAAATATCAGATTGCTGGCTCAGCTGGAGAATTTGTTAAACAAGAGCTAAGGATTACTTACATAGGAACTGTAAACCCATCATCAAAATGCTTGTAATTGCATGAGAAGCCAGCTGTCCAAAATGTGGAGGTCTCAGCCAAGTTTTGAGCAAAGCCACAGGGCTCTTGCTTTCCACCTCCCCCTGTCCTTGTTTAAAGAAAAGAAAACAAAACACCTTTAGCTCAATTAGTGGGGGGCACTTCCTCTGTCTCCAAGACAGGGAGCAGGTTTCTGTCAATTAACTACAAAACGACAGGTACAAAATCCCTGATAGCGAAAGGCTTTCAAAGGTGATGCCTCTGCTACAAGCCTGGTCTCCTTACCTCCTTCTGCAGAAACTGTAAAAGTGCTCCCTCTTTCTCCCTTTGCTCTCCAATTTGGCTTATCTAAGGTCTACCAGGTACACATACTCACAAGAGCTTTTCATTAGAAGCAGGGTTGTTGCCAGGCGAAGCAAATACAAGTGAGACGTAAGCTACCTATCACCCAACATTGCCTCATTGCGCCACCCCTCTCTCCATACTCCACCTTGCTTTCCTCACACCCAACAGTGACCTGAACTGCTGGGCTATAAGATCTGGACAAGTATTTCTGCCAACTCATAAAAGCCCAAGTAAGGGAACAGCTCCTGCACTTTGGTATGTCAGAGGTGCTTGATCTCAGTAGCACACCAGCCCACCTAGGAGTAACACGGAGTCATTTTTCATACACTTTCACGGCAAGGAGGATAAATGGAGGTTCACGCCTGATAAAGCAGCCATCACAGCCTGTGATTGAGTCATGACGACTTCTTCAACCATGGTAGCATGGTATTAAGGAATTCTATTTCCCTGCCTCTTTCCTTTTCCTTTGCTATTTTATTTTACATTTGAAGCTCAGAGTTTTATTATTTCTTCTTTCTTTAGTCATTATAAACACTATGGATCGTTTGTACTTCTTGAAATCCCCAGTGACAGGTACAGTTTGTCCTGACTGATGTTGACTTTAACTTGTTTTGCAGACACTAAATAAATGACAGACTACGAACAGAAAGGGCCAATTAAAGAGGACAGAGGACCTGAAAGCTGCAAAGGTGGCCGCTGCTCAGAAGAAAAATCTAAATTTCCAGGTTTAAAAAATGGATGGAAGCTTGTAATAAACAGCTGGTTTATGTCTGGCTTAGATAAGGGGCTAACAGACCACCAGCACTATGAGTGCAAGTTTCGTCTTCACTTGTTTGAAGGAAACAAGATGTCATTCCTGGCAAGCCAGCCATTCCTTGTGCTGCTCAAAGCAGTGACAGAATGACAAAGCTGTGGTGCAGGTGAGCAAAGAGCAGGAGGACATCCAGAAACAGCCGACATCCTCGTACTGCATTGCGTGCATCTATCATCTGGCTAGATAAGAAATGTAACAGCAACTTTCTGTGCCTGTGAACAGACACAGACACTTGAGTTCAGTTATTACAGCTGTAGTATGCTCCCACTCTCAGCTCTGCGCCTTTTCTCCATACCACCCACTACACTTGGAACAGCTTCCCGTTTCCTTTTTACCTAATGACCTAAATCTCCACAGAACCCATTTTCCCCTCGAAGCCTTCCTACATCTGCTACATTTGGCCTAGCATCTTCGTGCCATTCCATGGCCAAATTGCTGTCCTGGTCCTGGTAAAAACACCTGGAAGAGGGCTAGATTTCCTCCGCTGTTTGTAAAGTGCTGCATGCATTTATGCAGCCTTGTACGTACCAGGAATCCGAGAATGACTTCCCGCATTACGTGCCGTCCTACAGCACGCGCTCTCCAGATTTCATTACAAAGAGCCCTAATCCTCACGCAGCCATGCCTCAAGCTGCCTGCTGCCACAGCTACAACACCAGCATCGTGATGAAACAGCTGTGTTGGGGCGGTCAAAAAGATGCAGCGAGCTTCTTTCTGTTCAACATGCATTTTGTCTCCCTCACGCCTATGTGACTTGCAATAAAGCAAATAATTCATGGTCTCAAATATATATATGTTAATTTTGCTGTTAATGTTATTATTAATGTTTAATTAGTCTTTGCTCTGAAGATGAAAAACACTGAAGCACATAAGTTAGGCTCCTGCAATTACTGTGACTGAACTCACAAAACCAGCTAATTGCACTTGCAAATTACAAGTTAGCTATTTGCACATCTACTTCCTCAGTCTGCCAGCACCACCACGATAACTGAGTACGGAGTCTGGAAAAAAAGTAGGGTGAATTATAGTAATTCTGTTCACTGTTATTGGTTCTCTATTTCACTTCCTACATACCAGGATTTTCTGATCCTGCTCCCACGGCCCGAGGATTTTCAGATGATTATGCCCCCTGATGCGTGCAAAACCCAGGGCTGCTTCTCGGGGCATCCCACAGCCAACAGCAGCAGAAAGAAGTCTCCAGGAGAGACTCCCTGGTACGGGGGCAAGTGTCAGCCATAAGGACCATGCCTTCTGCTTCTAGCCCTTGCTCACAGAGCGCTGCTGGCCCTTCGCCTCCCCTTGCAGCCACCTCCTAGCACTGCAGTGGCCCAATAGCTAGGTGTGGGCTGAACCAGTTTGGTGAATCACAGCACAAAGCTCTTGGACATGCTGTCATGGCTGCTGCAAAATGGTCTTCTTGGCACACCCGTAACACACATGCATAAATACGCTTTCCAGCTTATTTATAAATGCACACATTCAGAAATATGCATTATCACACATGCATAAATATGCTTTTCAGGCCAACACAGAGCACCAGCTGAAACCCTAAGGGAGGTGGTGACACCGAGGCAGCTTTGGCCCTCACCCCTCAAATCACACCATACCCTCAGAAGAGAACTGAGCATTCGTACGGTGCAGAGGATGAAGGCAGAGCATCTAATTGCACCAAGCTCCCTGACATCTCTGTCTGGCAATGCTCAGACCCTTCACACTGTCACAGCGAGGCAGAAAGGACTGGACTCATCAATAGCCTCCCTGAAGCAGCACTGGGGGGAGTCTGCGGTGTCTCTGCTGCATGGTTCATTCATATTTGACCACCTCTTTGACAGCACATTAATATAAGACTTAGTGGTTGCTTATTTTTCCTAATGATTCCTTAGGAAGGGTATATGACCTAGATGGATGTCTGAAGGCAGCAGGAAGGCAAGGGCTGATCAAGGCTCTTTCTCCTGACAAGCAGATTTCAGTTTGTCTGTTTTGCAGCAGTGTCTTATGTCCTCTAACAGCAGCAGGGCCTCTGAGTCCTCTCCCCTCCCCCTCACAAAATTAAACATTTGCTTGTTTTTCTAATCTTGCTGTAGACAGCCTCCACAGGTCACCCACAGAAATGAGGACACAATATTAAAATCAATCTGCCCCGCATACTCATTTAAACAGAAGGGGAAAAACAGAGCACACAGCAGAACTGCAGGACTAGAATAAAAACCAATAATGTGCCCCTTCTCTAATTTCTCTGAAGGTCTTTCTAGAGTTTTATTCCCAACAGGGCTCCTTAGATGCCTCGGTTTGCCTGCAGAAACACTTGATATTTCTGTAGTCCAAATCAAAGTGAATTAAACATTAAAGCACTGTGATAGCATAGCAGGTCTGATGTAGGAGCAAAAGTGGTTAACGTGGCACTGAAGTTTATGAAGCAGTGAACTGGACTTTCCCCCTCCTTCTCCTCCTTCCTCAGATGTATTTACTTATTTATTAGTTCATTCATGCAT
The DNA here is from genome assembly GCF_011077185.1 of Oxyura jamaicensis. Lineage (NCBI taxonomy): Eukaryota > Metazoa > Chordata > Aves > Anseriformes > Anatidae > Oxyura > Oxyura jamaicensis. The sequence goes on from NC_048893.1 coordinate 124,720,345, forward strand.
CCTCAGCGCAAAGCAAAGCAATCTCCTTCCAATACAACTCTCAAGTTATACTGGTCTGGCACTTTGCATTTCCTGCATATTGCATGACACACTTACGTGTGCACAAGCTGTGGGACACGCTGCATGCTGATGTGTCCTCGCAGATGGTGCTTCCCAAACACTCCCTCGTCAAAAGGCAGCACATCAGCCGAAGGACCTCCAATGCTCCTCAGAAGAGGAATCCTTCATCTTTCAAGGGAAGGCTAAGGGCGCATAAGCACCCACCGCCTGAACACCATTGCCACCAATCTTCTTCAGTCACAGGGTATAAAAAGCATCAAAGAGACGTCTTATTCACAGGCGGGATCCTGGAGCACCGTGCACTGACTCCGATTGTGTGAGATTACCAAATGAGAGAGAAGCCAAGCACACGTGAACATGAGCAGGCACACACACAGGTACCGAAGGGTCTACAGCAACCAATTCAACATTCAGACACGAAGAGGAAGAGTTTGGCTTCTCTTCCAGGCAAAGCAGGAAATCAAACACAACAACAAAAGCTGAAATGAAAGAAGTAACTCAGAGGAGCACACTAGAGAGCCAGGAAAGGGAATTAATTCTTAAGGCCAACTAAAGGGAAATAGGCGCTAGCCAGGGCCTTGACTTACATATAGTAGAAACCTGCACTTCAAATTAAGCCCAGAGGAAGTTTATCCACCAGAGCTGAATAATGAAACCATCATTCAAAATGATTTCTTGTAACTTTTTTCTTTTTTTTTTTTTTTTTTTTTTTTCCAAGAGCGAAGCTGCAAGGCAATTTAAAGCTCAACTGTATTAAGGTTCATCGGGGCGAGGTCATCTGGAGATGCTCTGATTCCCTCTGGGAGTTCTGATGATTTTGACTCCCCTCCCACACATTTCTATTTCCCTCTCTCAGCATGTCACATCCATGGCTATCAAGCCCTGACCGGTGAGGGATGGACACGATTCAGATCCCTTCTTTATTCTCTTTAGAAATACTTAGCAGGTTCTTTAGAGATGCTTTTGATTATTTATTATGCAGGACAAAAAGTTCAAAACCTTTTTCAGCAGTGGTGAACCCATTCCTTTCCCTGTTTTTGAGCTGCAGACATTAATTTCACAGCTAACTTTATTTCAGGAGGATGGCTTTGCATAACCCGTGAGATGGCTCTAAATCTCCATTGTGGTTCCCCCACCAATGCAAAGGAGAGATGCAATATGTATATGTGCCTGAGGTCATCGCCAGCTGAACGCCTCAGCCAAATACTCAGCCAAGTTCCTGGGGAGAGGGCAGAGTGCTCTTACACAGATCCCTACTGTCACCAGGGTCAGGCCCTGTGAATATACTGTTTTAACACATGCCTGCAATGAAAAGGGGTCAGGTCAGGACACACAAACATCCCAGGCCAGATAAATGTACAGAACTGCAGAGGTAACAAGCCAGACAGCTCATATGTAACTTTGCTCAAAAGCTGGCATATTAGATTCCTTTTTTTCCCTATTATCATTATTTTTGACAGAAAAAAAAATGTTATGCAGAGCCAGCATTCAGGAAAATGAACATAATGTGTGTTTTAGTGGCTCTGCTAAAATGAAGATAGGAAAAAAAAATATGTCTTAAGTTCATCTATTCTCTTCTGAATATTCTGAATGCATTTTTCTTGCACCTTCACTTTGCTTTAAGAACATGGCCACAGCAAGTATGCACGATACATTATTTATTAAAATCCTCCTTCTGCTCTGATTTCTGACTATAAACATGAATGTGCCTAGTCAAGATGAAAAGGTACAGCATTGATTCAAACAAATGTTTCCTTGATGGATAAGCAGCTTAAATGTCCTTCATTGCTTCCTTATTTTCGTTTACATGAAGTGCCCAAACTATCCACTAACATCAGGGTCCCTTTGGCCTAGGCATTAGCCAACATCTGTGAAAAGACTATCCCTCCCCCAAGAGTTTCATGATCAAAATGCCAGTGAAAAGCAGAGATAGAAAGAGGTGAACCAACCTGCTTGCCACCACAGAGCAGGCTACTGGCCAGGCATAGACCATAATCCGGGTCTCCTGCCTCTCAACAGGGACGCCACACTGCTGCAAGCTCTGCAATAGCTTTCACTGATACTGCTAGTGATTCAGGTTGACCCAGTGAGGCTGGCTCTTCTCACCTCTGTTGCATATGAGAAGCTGGGGATCTATTGAATACTCCCTTAATACTTCCTTCTTCCTCTCCCTGGCTGGTGTTATCTCTCAGGGGAGGCTCTGCAGCTGGGGGAGAGAGAGAAGGGAGAGAGGGAGTAATCTCCCTATTACAATATGCTTTGCAGTAACAAAATAAAATAATAATAATAAAAAAGCGAGACCTCCTGGACTGTCCTATTTGCTTAAGCAGGGAATAAATAATATAAAAGAAAAATGTACGTGTAGAGATTTGAGGAGGGTTTTTCAGTCTATGTATTTAATTATTTTTTTTTTGTATTCTCTCTCTAAATTAAGATTTTTATTGACAGGAAGTATTTGGCTTTTTCCCCCTAAAATTAATTCTGAGAAAAGCCTGTATATTCCTTTCATAAATAGCTGCTTTAGAGAGGAACAAGAAGATAATAATGACATGCATTCCTTCTCAAGAAAAAGAGGTAAAAAAATAAGCATCTACTTTCCCCAAGACATGAACGTGTGCAGTGTGGCTAGCTCCTTCTCTTCACACCTGTAATCATTGCCCTTCTCAGTGAAGTCAAGGACATGATTTTTTATTAAGAGCATTTCAGAAGGCCTCTGGATGTCCTGTCCTCCTGAAGGACAGCAGCTCCCTGCACACACGAGACTTCTCCCAAAGCCCAGCTCCAGCTGTAGGTTATGTGCCATTTATCTACCTGCACTGGGATCCACCTCTTTTTCTCCCTTCACGGGTACCCCAGGTTTCATACTCTTCCTTTTCCGCTTCCCTTTCTACTACACCCCTTTTCCCTCCCATTGCTAGCAACCTAATGTGCCAACTAGGCTCAAACAATAGCTAGCTCCTTTCATTTAGGGCAGTAGTGTTTCGTTGTGTATTATAGCACGTGCAGTTGAACGGAACTCGATGGTCAGTAGTGGCTGCCAAGATTTTTTCCCTTAGCTGTGACATTACATACGTGACTTCCACAGACCAAAGTACTCCGTATGTAAATAGTGGAAAGGCACCAAGAACAACTCAAGCCCACCTTTATCTCAGACAGCATCTGTTCTGCTGAGTAGCTGTGGCATAAGTTGGAGTGTAAGATTTCTTACCGTTTATTTTCAGGAATTACCCTGCTATAGGGAATTTTATACCGGGGAAGTCTAGCTTAATAATGGACCGCACGAAAGCATTCCATTAATACAGAAAAAGCCATTTTGCTTTCAGTAGTTCACATACGTGGTGCAGAGGGACAGAGACAGCTTGAAGCCCCACTTAAAGTGCCCTCTGGAGAAAACTGCAAAACTTGTTGGTTAGCTGCAGCGTAACTGTGACAGATACGCAAAGCACGCTCCGTAGTACAGAATTACACGGGCTAATGGAAATTATTTGCAGGAGGGATGGCAGAACAGTTTGTTTCATCGACTGGTACAGTCTTTGTCACCAAGGCTTTCAAATGCTGCAACTCATTTAAAAAGACAACTAAAACTATACAGGGCAATAGAGAAATAAGGACTTCTATGACAGTATTTATGATTACAATGAGAAACGGGAAGCATTTTGGTAGGGACAAAGCTGGGACAGAGCTGGCAGTTTTAAATTATACACACACACTTTTCAGGGTTGCAGACCTTTTTAAAACACATTTCTAGCCTTCCCTTATCGAAAACCTTTTAAAATATTCAGACATGATTAGATCAAGCATTTCGCTACAAAGCCCAATGAATGAGCTGTGGCATTTCAGCTGTCTGAAAGACATGACTGCGGAGTGAAGCCTAGGGGAGGAGAAGAGACTTTAAGCTTCACTGACATACACTCCATATAAAAGGCATGCTAGGCAGACTTTTTGGGTCAGTGGTAATCAGCAAGAACATTAAAGCCTAGCTCTACTGTAACCGTGGAAAAAAATCTCTTCTACTCTAATAGCAAAAGCAGTCACAACGGCCGTGGTGAGCAGCCAAGTGAGGGGCCACTCGTGCTCCTGTCCTTCTGAAGCCAATGGCACTACAGCGCTGACGCCGTGAACCTCTGCCAGGGAGTAAAGCCCACTCGCCAGAGCCCCAAGACACTGCCATACTCCTGAATTGTGTAGGCATGCTGCTTTTGTGCCACCTGGTTAGGAGACAGCTCAAGCACAGATTAACCTAGTGAAAATGTTCCCACTCGCCCACCTGCACCAAACAAGCACGTCGCCAGCCCCCGGATTTGCAAGCTAAGGAAGGTTGTTTCCATTATGCGGTACTCGCTGTTTTTACTAAAGTCAGCTGGCAAGAGACTTGCATCCCGTGCTCAGGTTTGTGTTCTTTCCTCCTCGCTCTGCTTGAAGTTCTTCAGCTGTTGAAAGCAAAACTCTCTAGCTGACCGTCAAGTCATTCAGATCCCAGGCTTCACTTCCCATTAAAGCTGCACACGATGATAAGAAGCAGGTCCTTATTTTACTCCAGCTGAGATTCTCCCTCAAATTAATCATTCGTGCTTTGAGTAATTTTTTTTAAAAAAGAAAAAAAAAAAAAAAAGAAAAAAAATCTCTATGCAGCACTTGGATAAATACTGCACTTGAGTATATGTAAACAGGCTCCAGTGGTAGATGGCATGCTGTTTGAATGTTTGGGATTTCTATTATCTTATGATCAATTGGAAATCTTACTTGGATGACATAGGACCCTTTCCCAAATGTTAAACATACAATTTTAAAACGAGCTTCGTTTCTTTAAAATATACCCCAAGTAACTAGACAGAGCTTCTTCAGACGTTGTTCACAGATGTGGCTGGCTTACCCAGGTTTGTATCTTTGTGGAACTTGCATTTAGAAACAAAATCAGGACTTGACGATGATCAAGGTAGAACAGAGGCTATCTATCACCTTTCAGCAACACACACACCCTTGAAAAGAGTCTGGATAACACTCCCTCCTGCTCAGCTGCCCGTGGAAGCCTCAATGGATTACCTCATTGCTCCGTTAGTGCTGTCTTTGTCAAGAGACCCAATGGGCCCAAAGTTTGGTTTTAACAATTATTGGCAGCAACAGTCTCAGGAGGAGAGGGGAACTTCATGAAGGGCTCCCCTAGGGGAATCCATGAAATCCTCCATCACACAGGGAGGACATGGTCCAAAGTCCAAATACCCAAAGGGTCTGCCTCCAAATTCCGCAAAGACCTTGCAGTAGCCCCTCATTTGCACCATCACAATTTGTATCTCTGCCAAAACCTCCTGACAGATTGATGCTACAAGCGTGGATGTTTGCCTACGTCTCCTGCAGTCTTCATGATGGGCACGGCTAGTTTTGGGGAGGGCAGCAATGAAACAGCCACCTGACATTCAGTATGTGGGAAACACACAGGCAGACACATAGCTAAGGAATGCAGCAAATAAGTCAATATGAAAAACAGAGGCCTGGCTTTTTGCACGTACCTGGAGCTCCCACAACTCAAATACTAATAGCACAGGCTCAAAATACAGAAAAAGATGGTGGAAAATAACAGAAGAGAAATCTAATGCCTTGCCTCAATAATAGCATTTCCTAACTTCTAAGGAATGATAAAGTGACCTACATGCACTGCAATTAATGAACACTTTTCCTGTCCTCTGTTTCTGGAGCCAGACAGCCTGCACACCATCACAATAGCATCACAGGTCTCATTCTGTGCGTGTCATAAGCTTTGCTATGTAACAACACCGAGTTTGCCGTTCCATCCTGGAAGCACTCTGTATTTTGGGAAACTACTGGCTGGTGCTTGTTACCCGGCAGGACCAAGGCATCAAGAGTAAGATACTGCTTCTTGAGCAAGTAAAGAGGCTCTCACTGGCATAGAAGCAAATGAGCAGCTTTCCCAGGAGTGTTTTTACAGGACACCAGCTCAATATTAAAAAAAATAATAATAATAAATCAAGGATTATGTATGATGAACAGCTGGAGTATGTTAAACATATTTTACTTTAGGTTTGGCAGGGTTTAGTAAATCATGATTTAATCACACTCCCAGGCCATCACTGTAAACGAACTCTGGAAATGCTCAGTAAGACATAAAGAAAGGATAAACAGAAGAATGGGAAAGACATTTTACCAGGAAGGACATAGACTTTTATTATATAGCTTTGGAACAAAACAAATGTGAGGAAGTCTCAGAAAGGAGAGATGAAAAGAGATACGAAAGAACACCACAGAATTTCATAGAATGGTTTGGGTTGAAAGGGGCCTTAAAAACCATCTGGTTCCAACCTCTCTGCCATGGGCAGGGACACCTCCCACCAGACCAGGTTGCCCAAAGCCCCATCCAGCCTGGCCTTGAACACCTCCAAGGATGGGGCATCCACAGCGTCTCTGGGCAGCATATCCCAGTGCCTCACCACCCTCTGAGCAAATAATTTCTTCCAAATATCTAATCTAAATCTACCCTCTTTTAGTTTAAAGCCATTATCGCTTGTCCTATCTCTACACTCCCTCACAAAGAGTCCCTCTCCTGCTTTCTTGTAGGCCCCCTTTAGGTACAAAAAGGCTGCAACAAGGTCTCCCCATATCACCCTCCTCCCTTGATCAAGGGCAAGCTTCAGCTGCAAACCTGGCTTGGAGCTCTGGGTGAGTGTCCCCAGCCTGCATGTGTGCATGCATACACATATGCACACACACACAGAGCTGTAGGCTCTGGATGCTTTAATGTGAACTGCACATTCCCTGCTGTAATAAGACTTCAATGTCAGGAAATGCTGCCATTTCATTCAATCAACTAAGCAGTGCATAAGCCCAGGTAAATTAAAACTAGTTTCATGCAAGTTTTGAGGAATACTGTCATGTGCTTTACTGAAAATTAAGTGAAAGTCAGTGAAAGCTATGAAACTGACTTCAGGGGCACAAGGTTTGGCTGTCTGGGCACTGCATTTACCTCATTCTAGCAATTGCAATAATTATTGTAACTAAGTCAATGCTTTGATTTATTCTTTATTAGCACCACTCACTCATTTTTTGTGGTTTCATTACTCCCTAGAAACCACACGTTTATAGCTCCTGGGCCAGACTCAGAAGGAAGGCTAGAAAACTGATCTAAATTACAGTTCAGTAAATTACATTCTCCAGAATCTTCTCAACTCCAAAAGAGCTGGGTAAACAAAATGTTAAACTGGAGGTTTAAGTGATTAAGCATGGTTCATTGCATGCCATCTTCTGCCCTCCTATTAACTGTTTGAGTTATAAAAATATAAAAAACAGCAACAGCAGTTGGCCAAGCCAACATACAAAAAAATGCATGACTTTTCTCCAGAGCACGCCACTTCGAGCAATATGCTGGAATGATCCTGTGGGATCTCCGGGGCCAGAGGCAATTCCTCTTTATTTAATACAGCTCTATAGATCTCCCTTCCACTAGTGGATACAATTGCTTTTGATTCCATTTATCATTTATCTTAATATCTCAAAAGGTTGAGGTGAGGAGTTCCCCAGTTGCTCAAGGACCCACCTCATATAGTTGTGAACTTACTTGTTAGTTTGATTTTATGTCCTTAATGTCTTTCTGCTGTACCCAGTTCTTCTGTTTTCCTTGGCCACATCAGGGTTCTGCTTAACAGTCCAGATTCTACATTGCTCTAAGCTCAACATTCCCCCTCCCTCAAATAATTCTATTAGTATTATTTTATAATAAAATAACATTAAAAAAGACTTAGTTCTCATGATCCATTTTTTCATATACTTGTCTTTGTGACTTCTAAATGTATTAATTTTTTGTTTGTTTTCTATCCTTCATGTCTCATGTTTTTAATAAGAACTCAAAAAATACTGGAGTTTTCAGTAATAATTTTTTCCTTTCTAATTGTCCAATTCTTTTTCCCCACTTACTACACATCTTCCTGTTCTTTGTGAAATTACCGCTTCCAGACTATGCTGATGTACGTGAAGGAAGAAAACTTCCCCCCTTATCTTTTCATTCTCTGACTTATTTTCCTTACTTAAACATGTACATACTTATAATGAAAATGAAAGCATTTTACAATACAAAGAAGTTTGCCAAGCATTCAGTTTTAAAGAATAGTGTGAGACCATATGAAAACATCAGTTCTTACCAACACAGATAAAACTTTTAACAAGAAGCTAGATCATCTTCAGTTAGTTTTCTAACACACTCATGCTCAGCTGCTTGATTATTTCTAATGGTCTGGCCTGAAAGAACATTCTAAAAATCCATAAATGTGAAGGCTTTCTTACTGATATGGGAGTTATTTTTTCAAGCTTACTCTTACTTTATGTTCTGACTTCACAGCTTTCAAAGCAAGAAGGCACATTTGGCAGAAAACAGTGAAAACAGTGAAGGAGGTAAGGTCCATGCATGCGCAGTCCTTATTAATGGGGACTATAAATAAGCCTTGCTTTGAAACTCAGATACTTGAAATGCAAATACAAGAAGCTTGAGTCAAGAGAAGGTCAGCTGTGATGGACTTCCATATTAGCGGTGTAACAACATTGGTGCATTTGCAGATTATTCATTTTGCCCAGTGGAAATGTAAGTTTCTAAAATAGAACAATCAAGGGAATGATTTTAACACACACTGCCAGTAGTCCTGGGACTACTTGTGCTGACTCAGATTTCCACCAGGAACCGGCTGAGATTCTGGAAGGAAGGTATTGAAGACTGTGGTGGATACTCATCCTTTTCATGTACGCACGTTTTAACGGCTGCTGCCAGCCACCAAGCTATAGGACAACAAATATTATCTTTTCAAAAGGGAGAACTGGGGAAAAAACATAATAAGGAAAGGAAAAGCCACAAATCACAGCCCTCAAGTTAATCATACCTTGGACAGTGGTGGCAACCAGGCCAAAGCACAAACAGTCTTCATGAAGAATTAGACTTCAAAACCTATACTTCCAAAATCAGCATGCTTACACATCATTGGGACCTAAATATGGTACCTCTTGCCATTGGAAGTGTTAAGTTCAGTTTGGATGCATCAGTGGAGGCAGCGGGCACTGAAATCTTTCCTCACAACCCTGGTTAGTGGTGACCGCAGGAGTCTCAGGACAGAGAAGATGACGTGCATTGGCAGCTCTACACCCACCACATCCAAAGCTGGTTATGAGAGACCCAAGCCACCCAACGATAAGAGTCTCCCATGGGGGACCACTCCTTAAATCTGTCTGTGCAGACAACGCCCAAAACTGTGGCATCATTGAAATCGATGGCAAAGCTCCCCTGGACAGACAGACATCTGTGAGCCCAAAACTCCACCCAGGGCATTTGACAGACGCTGGGGAACAGTGCAATCACAAGAGACGCAAACATTTGAAATATAAGTGAAGGAGAGAAAGTCCTCACAGCAGATTTTGCTGTGAGGTCTTAAATTGAAAGAAAACTCCTTAAGAGAGTGATAAATATCATTCACAGCTTTTATCTAAGCATCCGCTCAAAGTATTTCCTTCTTTTCTAATTAAAATAGGGATTTGAGTGCCAGAACAATGATCTGTAGACAAAGAACCTCACAGACAGAGGGATCACACTAGCTCATTTCCTATTTAAACAATGAAATCAAACCAAGGTTTGAGAGACCAGGGTTTGTTGCTATTATTTGAGCTGGCACCACACACGCTCTGCAGTACTTTGATGTGGCTGCCTTAGGCAGCTCATAACAGGAGTAATAATATTGTAAAATATAAACAATTGCAGTTAGCAGTTTGGGAAAGAAAAAAAAGGTCCTTGCTTTTGCAGCAAGAACAGCATAGTGCCTTCCCTGATTGCAAGTTCAGGTAAAACCAACCCCAAATTTTAACAGTCCCAAATCAGTGCTCCTTTAACGTGTTGGGGCAGCTGGTACAGAGATCCCGTGAGCCAGGCAGTGTAGGCACGGGGCAGCCATAGTGCTCCAAGCACCTCCCTGGGGACAGGGACAGGCCGAGGCCGGGCCAGGGCACAGGCCCATGGGTGGGCCTGGTGGGGCAGGGGCCATGGCCAGGCAGGGCAGGGCTGTGGGGAGCTGGAGCCTGGGCCTGCTGCGGCTTCGCTTGGGCAGGGGCTGGTGGCCCTGGGGCTGACGTAGGGGCCTGGGCTTGGGTTTGTGGGGTCTCTTTTTCTTCACGTCTCCTCAGGTTTCTGCCTTCCATTTTCATCCTGTTCCAACAGCTCTTGAAATCAGTGGGACTCCTACTGGTTTTAAGGGTCTTCAGGCAGACTCAACAAAACCCCATTTTAGCATACTCTTCTTGAGATGGGGATGCAAAACACACTGGTTGATTAACTTCGCATATGTCACAAAAGTAGAATAAAATTCATGTTATCAATGCCAAGAAACAGAGGTCTACAACTGAATCCAAAATGGTTATTGTCCTTTTACTATCTATCACTGTGCAAAAAGCTTCTTGTATTTTGAAGCCTGAAGCCAAGCTCACATGCCTTACAATTCATTAGATCAAAGAAAATGGTTTATACAAAACTAGACAGATTTAAGGACATACCCAAACATGTCTATTTACAAGTCTAATCCTTAAGGCATCAGTTATATTACTCAGTCTGTACATGGACAATAGTATTGGTGATGGTGGTGTTCCAATGCCCTTACTAAAACACATTCAGATGGATGCTTGAACATCAAGAGTTGTGTTTTCATGAAGAGTTATATCTGTGAAAACCTCTAACTCACAAAATGAAGTGATGTTAAGTTAGTCTACACACCAGCTTATGTGTTTACAAGATTTAAAGAAGGGTATTTTGCAAAAGAAAAAAAAAAAAGAGAGAGAAATGAGTTAGCAGGAGGAATGTCATGAGAAAAATATCTAAGTGGTGTCATATGCATTCTCCAATTTTGAAAGAAAGATGTAAAAATTCAACCATTTTTAACTGTTACCCTTCTACAATTTTTCACTTTTTTTTTTTTTTGCAAGAATAGAAGGCACTATCAGTGCCAGACATCAGTACCACTTCCAGATTAAACAGCAAAACCTACCAAAATCTCCTCTGAAGAAATAGAAATGAAAAAGAAAAAATGTGGAAGCACACAGTGAATGCAGCAGCAATAGCCCTTTGAGTAGGATGGGAAACTGCCTCTTTGTTGTACTTGAAGAAAACATAACGATATGCCTATCAGGAAGTCCTCCAGACAGACAACCTAGCATTTATTTATGTTTGGGGTTTATTTTAAGGTGCTGAGATCAGTTCCAAGTTAAGTTCACCTTAAAAGGGAGAACATACACTAATCTCTGTCCATTATTGCCAACTCCAAGTATTCAGAGATCAGTAGTCAAATGTTCTTGGCTCCTAAAACAAAGTCTGCATACATAACAATCAGATATAAGTATCAGGGCTGTGTGTGTTGTTTTATAATGGAAGTTTCAGGCTGTGAACTTCTAGAGTTCAAAATACTGATGTTTACAACTAGACAGGCTAGTAACTTTCTTCTTTCTAAACACAGAGAGTTGATGCTCAAATGAACATATGACTCCATTTTTTGGCACTCTAAAGATGGTCAATAAAATCACAGAAATTGGCAACACTGCCTGCATGCTGTCAGCAAACCATGAACCACGGGTGACAGTTCATCTACCGTTTTACAAGGTCCCCTTCCATCAGTGTTCTTTTCCAAACAGCTACCAACAACTCTCAACACCCTATGCCAGCACAAAGCCAAAAAGGTTAATAAAATAACTGTTAGCTGCATTCAAGGACAACCCTGTAACAGACAAGATGAGCACAAAATGCTTTAGCTACATTTGCATACTAGACTTACCAGCAAGTATAGCATTTTGCTCTTGCATAGCTTTCACTTAAAAGCAGTGAAGACCTTATAGAGTACCCTTAGCTTCAATGTTTAACTCATTCTCATCTTTCAGAGTCCACAACCAACACCTAGGCTATCCACTTCTTCCACACACAGCACAGTGACAAAGGGTCAGAAAACCAACAAACTGTAATTTCAATATGGAACAGGTAATCAGTACGATTACGTGCTTCTTTTTGGCTGTAAAGCAATCTCAGTGCTTCAGAGTTAGTACAAAAACATTTCTCTGCTTGCAAAAGAAAATAAAACATATTAAAACCAAAAACAAACAACAACAACAAAACACAATGGGGGACATATCATGGGCATAGAAACATTTTGGACAGTGCTACAGGTCATAGATTGGCTATAACGAACGGTTCACTATGCCCATCCAGTAGACCTCTCAAGCATCCTCCTTCCCAATGTATGGGAAAGTCCTAGGTCATGTCATGGATATAGAGATGCACCTCAGAGAGTAGGTCACTTGTTGGGAGAAGTACCCCAACCACGACTCTGACTGGGCAGCCTGCCACTGAGCAAACCCACCTCTAACTATTAGTCTCCTGTTATGTGGCATAGCCCTAGTTGCATCACAGCAATCCCCTTCCACCAGACCCAGCTGCTTCTGGTAAGTATGGTCAGTCACAGGATGCTACTTAAATATATATGAAATACTGGCCTGGCTGCGAGGAAGCAGCAAGCAGAAGTCAAGTGTGGGAGCTCGATGTAAGATAAGTACCAGCCTGCTCCAAGCTGGACAGAAATCACACAGTGTTCCCAAACCACACTTTCCAAAGCCAGGGTATTCAGGCTTTCTCCAAGACACAGACTTTTGGAGCTAGGAATTCCACATCTAACAGCACTGCCCTTGGGGTATAAAGTAAGATGATTCCTCCACCACATTTGGAGGATGTAACAAGGTATCACCCAGCAGCACTGGGACATGCTACAGAACCAGTTAGTTTGATATTCTTAACCCTAAGCCAGATGAACATTCATCAAAATGAGAAATCCACACATGCTGGTGACTGACTCCCAGCCAACGGCTGTTCTGCTGCAGGACACATGGTCTCAGTTCAGGCCATTCAGGCTCTAAACCAGCAACTCATAACTGTGTACTGTAACAAGTTGCCATATTAACATCATTAACATCACGTTTGCCTACTTGTCAAGTCAAGACAGACATTTTCACCCTGCAGTATCTCCCAAAATGTTTCAAAAGGCAGGTCACACTTAAGGAAATCCCCAGTAGAGCTAGAATACCACTTCCAGTTCTGCATCAGCATGGGGACAATAACACAACTGCAAAAGAGTTCAACCTCCCAGTGTGGGTATTTTTCTTGCCTTAGCTTAAGTGGCGTAAAAGATAATAACTCTGAAGCACAGGTATATGCTAAGCCAAGTGTCTTCAAGGAGTAAAGCATTTTTATCTCAAAATCATCTATTCCACAAAATTTATTTTTCAACACACAGTTAATGTGATTTGTTTGAACTTAGGTTAAATACATATAAACTATACATTTTATATCATTATATATATATTATTTTTTTAATATGAAAAATGCAAAATCGTAAAACTGAAGGTTTAGGAGTCATTTGCATGAAATAAATTATCCCACATTGTTTTAATTTTCTTGCTGATATTCATGTGGGTTCCTCACAGCATGTTTGTCAAACATTGCCCTTTATGTTAAGACTTTGGCAAGTATGATAAAATACAAATGCAGGCTCCATAAAAGCATATTCACAGCATATTTACATTTATAGCATTTAAAATAATTAATATAGAGGACAACAGTAGAGTGCATTTATTCTATGTTCTGTTAACTTGCTGAGATTGAAACGAGTTTGTATTTTGAACGTCTGAGGGTAAAGATGTAAATACTAGCCCCTTTGATACAGATAGGAGAAGGCTTGTGCATATCGAGCTCGTAAGAAAAAAGAAGTAAGATGAAACAAATAACCCAGTTTCTCAAGAAAGAAAGATAACACTGTGCCCAAGTTCAGCAGCACTGATTAGCAGAATATACCCTCATTTACTGCTTCTATATAGCCTAGACGTACATAGTCAAGTTCCATAATTAGTGCCCTCTGCTATAGAGTATACATTCATTTCAGAATGGAGGGGAAAAGAGGAGGGGTGGGGGCAGATACTTTTTTCCACATAAAAGAAGCTACTGTGTTTCTGCTGCTCTCCACAGCCTGGTTCTGTAGGTGGCCATTTAAACAACAAAGGGAGTTCAAGGGTTCAAAACAGATTTCTGCTGCTTAATACCCAAGAATCTGCATTTTTAAACTCCGTCTCCCTGCTGTGCAATTATGTATGAATTTAAGACTAGCCGTTTTCTTATAAGAGGCTGTGTTGTGCAAGTGGGAGACAAAATCAGGTCACTCAATCATGAGAAGTAAATTTCCCCAACCAGCTGTTGTACTCCAGAGAGAGACAAAGAGAGAAAGGCAGACTTTATTCCCTTCTCAGACTAGTGCATTTTCTAATCACATCCTTTGGAGTACCCCTTCCATCTCCCTTCAGACCCAGAGACTAGAATGGGAACCTAATTAAACCTTAAGTAGTGCTGTGTAAAGACCAACACTGTTTTAAGACTTCTCTGAAGGAAAGGCTCAACCAAGACTGCCTCTGTAAAAATATGCATCCCCTGTTTAAAACAAGGCACCTGCCCTCTCTGAGACTTCTGCATCCATTCCAATCTCCCTTTCTCTTATTTCCATTTGAACATTTTATTTACAGTTGTTTCTTTCCTGTGAAACATGTTATACATCAGCTCTGTGTGATCACACTGACCCATAGGCACTGGAGGTTTTGTTGTCCCAGAGTAAGCGGCCTAGAGAAGAACAGACTGATCCAAACTGCTGTGCTTTGCCCCATTCCTCACCTTAGGATCCCTCCAATTTTCAGCAGAAACTCCTCCTGGGGCTTTGCATGGGTAAGAGAATCCACAGCACCAAAGCCTGGCCCAGCATGCAGCCTCCTTCACGCACTACCCTGGGACAAACATCCACATATGAAGAATGAAGAAATATTTTATAACTTCCCACAGGAAAAAAAAATAAAAATAAAAAAAAAATAAACACCAAACAAACAAACAAAACAAACAACAGCACACACACACAAAACCCCAAAACCATCACAATCTAGCTCCTGGTGTTGGACCAGAATGCAATACTGGTGAACATCTCAGACAAAATTTCTATTGCTAAGACCAGCTGATTTCTCATACACTTTGATAAAGAGACAAATCAGTAAATAAAGTTAAAAATGTTGCCAGAAAGACATGGCAAAGGAAGAAAATCAAGCTTAAAGCATATGGCTATGTGTTTTTTTCATTTGCTCCCAGGCATACTGTGTGATCATGGACACAAAAAGACATTTGGGAGATTCAACCCAGGAAGAAATTGCATTTCTGACTGCCTTGGAGGTGGCTACTCTCAAACCAGCAGGCAACAACTGCTTCTCTAGGAAAGATCTGGCCCAAGCCCGTCTGCTGTATTTCCACCTGGCAGCTCTGCTCAGGGAACAGTTACACTGCACTGCACAAATTCCGGGTGTGCTGCCACTGCCCCACACAAGTTGGCTCTTCCAGGGCTCAGGGTCTCATTTACTTTATGGGCATTAACTTTCTAGTTTCTGTGTTAAAAATAAGTACTATTGCACATTACCGTTTACTAGGCATTAAAAAAAAAAACAGTGTTTCCAGTGACCAAATGTCAAGAGCAACTATACCTTGTTAATTGAAGCCTATTTGCAAAATAAATTAATGCCATGCACTAGAGGTTACAAAGCTTATTCTGTTTAGTTCCAACATGTGCAATGCACTGTATTAGATCAAACAGGAAAAACAAATCATAAAATGTGTTTTCCTGCCCTGATTCTCTGACACAGTCCGCGGTTTCAACCCTGACCCAGTGTTGTTCAGTGCTGAAGAGCTGTGGACTGATTCATGGCTAGTGAGACAAGCAAGAAAATCAATCACTGGATCACAGTAGTACTACCCTTTATCAGCAAATGAGAAAAAGCTTGGGTTTTGCCCTTTTCTTCCATATGCAGTAAAATACCAATGGCTGTAAAGAATCTTTAGAGAGAAATTAAAATGTGTGAAAAAGTCTGTTAACTGAAGATATAACACTTTAAACTTATGGATGTATGAATATATAACATGCATGTATATGTCTTTGGATTTTAGAAATTACAACTAAGATTGCACTGATCAAACTATGCTAAAGATCACAGTCAGACAAAGTGAATGCTTCCCTATCTCCCCAGCTCTTTGCCTTTCTGGGATCACAAGGCTATGTTTTATGGAAATGGAAAAAGAAAAAAAGAACTTCTGAAACAATCTTTTTTGTCGTTGTTGTTGTTTTCAGTCCCATTTGCCACTTTTCTGTCTGTAAGACACGAAGGGAAGCAAGAGTGCATGGTCTACCCAAAACAACCTTTTTCTTCACTTATGCATGGAGGAAGTATTTTTCTCCCACAGAGGGCAAGTATCACAGGCTGTTTTCTGGGGTGAGGAGAGATCTCAGGTAGCCACAGGAGAGCCATTAAACATTTGTGTATGACTCCTGCTGGAGTCTTCTCTCGAAATAAGAGCAAATTCCAACACTACAGGCCCAAGTGGTGCTGCTTCAGCAAATGTCCCCGCAACAATAGCTGGGGGTCTGCATAACAGCTTCTCTCTGAAACCTTCATCCCTCAGGCACTTGGCAAGCTTCATTTTTCCTTGAAAGCATTTCAAGGTCTTCTCTTCTCCCTGTTTAAAAGCTGTACCGGGCAGCTTTTCTATCAGTCCATTTTGAGAGAAAATTTTTGAGCCTTCTGGAAAAGGAAAGCATCAGCTGTGCAGAGGCTGCTCAGGGAAGGCAATGGTAAAGTAAGGAGAGAAACTGGGCCCAGCCAGGCCCAGGACCCACCCAAAGTTATTTCATGTGACTGCAAAAAGACTGCAAGCCTAGCATTAGGAGTTCAGATGATAAATCCTTCCAGATGGGACCTGTGCACTGCTGTGCTTTCTGTCTGTTCTCCTGTTAAAAAGAACTGGAGCCACAAAACTGCTCTCATCCCACACATCTGTGGCAAAATAGCGCCTCTTTGAATTCCGTTTCAGCAGGTATTAAAAGGCAGGGATTGCTCTTTCAGCTCTTGTTAGTGTTTTCATCCCATTTTGGAATTTGTCTATCATTTTTATCTTATGATTAAGAAATGTTAATAAAGATTGATGGTCTCCCTGAGGAAAAACAGGTGAGATAGCGCAAGCTGAATTATCATCCCAATAAATCTTCTTTTCAAAACAAACACAGCTTTCTCGTCTTGCAAAACACTGTTCTTTAAAGACCATACTTTGTGTTTTAATAAAGAAGAAGGTCTTTCAACTGTACTAACGATTAGCAAATGAAGATGGCAGCTAACCAAGATGCTCAGGCCTTTAGCTGTAGTCATTTGTCAGATTAATAAATTAAGGATTGTGTATGTCTTCACTTACAATGGCTGAAGTCATCGGGATTAGACGGACAATTAGGAAAGGCTGAAGCATTGAGCCCAGAGAAACAGGGAGGGCAAAGAGAGAAACTGAAGAGAAACACACTCAGAGAATGCACGCACATAAGGAGACGGCTGCCTGCAGCCTCATTCAAGTGGTGAAAGATACAGAGAAATAAAAGAGGAGTCCCAGAAACAGCTTATAAAAATAATTAGTGGCATGAAAAGATCTACAGATGGAGAGAGACTGAAGAGGTCTGATGTGTTTAATTTAGATATAAGGGCACATGAAAGTGGTACACAAAGTAATGAATAGCACAGAGAAAGAATTCCGGGATTCTTTAATTATCCAGCTTTGTAATGCAAGAACAAGTGGGTATTCAGAGAACTGAAACCAATTCCAGAGAGTTCCCAGGCAATGCACAGGTAACCCATGGAGCTGCTGGCTACATTTCATCACTGAGGACAAGAATTTAAAAAGAATTAAAATTAAAAATTAAAAAAAAAAAAAGCTCAATTAATAGTAGCATGTGCAATGACAACATACGGAGTGAAAAAAATACACAGAAAAGCTAGAAATGCTGATGATTCAGGGGACCTATCGAAACCAATCCTGCCTTCTCTGGGATAAAGCTTCATGCGTGGGCAGTTGTTACTACTTCCTACTACACTACTTCTTGCACTTTTTGCTTGAGCCATCTGGTACCAGCCACGGCTTTTCTGATCAAAACTATTTTCCCAAGTACATTTTCCCCATCTCAACAGAAGAATAGGAAGGATTCTCCTTATCCCCCCAGAACCCTGTGCTGCTTCAGACTGCAAGAGCCAAGGCGTGCAGCAGCAGAGACGCGGGGCTGCTCCCACCACCAATATAGCAGGAACCCCTTGCATCACCGTGTGGCTGCCCCCATGGCCCTGGAACAACTCTCTGGAGGCGTTCATGCCCCCTCCAGCAACAGGAAGGCTGGGGGGACACCCCAAACTGCCCATCGTTCCCAGGCATTTCACAGGTACCAGAGGGGCTGTGCGGGGAGATGTGCAGAGGAGGCCCTGCACACTGCCCCACAGCAGCCCCTGGGGAGCAGGGAGCCGTGGCACAACCCAGGCCATATGCAACAGGACAGCTTTTGCCTCCAGAGGGCAGAAAAACGTTAATGGAGACAATAACCCAGCTTTCTGTGACTGCTCCGAGTGCCTGCTTCTTTCTGTGAGCTACCTCGGAGAGGGGAAGAAAGAAAAAAACAGAAGTGATTCATGAGGGCACGAAGCTTTGTCTGCCTGAATAATGAACTAACGGTTGGCCTTGCTGACAGCCCAGCGTCCTCTTACAATCTCATCAGCCCGTGCTTTGTTCCCAGGCCCCGCTCAGGCATCAGCTGAGGAAGTTCATCCGTCTCGGCGGTACCGAGTAATGATAGCAAGGGTTAAATACCACTTACACAGAGGTACAAAGGGCCGGTATAATTTTATGTGAGGCCAGACAGCTGGTTTGTATAATTCCAGTTTTCACAGAGCATTCTCTTTCCAACTGCTATTTCTTTCCAGTGTGTCCCCTTAAGAAAAAAAAAAAAAAAAGAAAAAAAAAAAAAAAAAAAAAAAACTTTTCCCTGTGAGTTAATCCTCTTGCTGGAGAATGCCAGCACAGCTCCAATTATCAGTGACACAATTCAAAGCTAAGTTCACTTTCAAACTCAGACCCAGGCTAAGGCTCCAAGACAAAAATTCTGACAAAAGTGCTCACCGTTGAATCATTTCAGGACAAGGTATGGATGTCGTTTTGTGCCTATTCTGCTGAGTTTTGTTGTGTGCTTCTTTTTCTTTAAACACCATTGCTCTACCTTTCTAAGAGCTCCCAGATAAGAACATCTGTTTTTAAATAATCTCAGTGCTGCTCTGGAGTTTCTACAGTGTGCAGTGACATAATCAGCTGCTTTTTATTAACTTGGTTGTTTGTGCAACAGCATTGGTGAATGTTCATCCATTCATCGCTGCACATCAAGCAGCTGGGGCAGATCCAGTAGCAAGAGTGTTCAGTGTTTGCCAATTCTGATACATCAGCACTAACTAGCAGCTAAATTATGCTTCTCTTGCCTGAGTAGGCAGGCACTGAAGACAAACACACATGCACTTGTTTACTGAATCATCTTTCCTAAGATGTAGAGACATGTTAACAGCTAAAAAAGTGAGCTGAAAACTAAGTGAACATTCAAGGTGCAGGTGAATGCCCCTTCCCTTTCCTCCCTTGTCTCCAAGATTCCCCCAAATCATGGGAAAGTAGCCTTTTCCAGGGATACCCCAGCAACACAAGTACAGGGTGGAGCTGACCCATAATGACTCCTGTAAACAGATTTTACACTATCACGCACAGCTTTGCAAAGCTTTGAAATACCATCCTGGAAGCTACTGGGATTTCTCATGGAGCATCAGCCAAATCTTGCAAGGAGCTGAGGGGAGGGGGCAGAGCAAAGCAGGGTCCCAGACTGATTACTTGCTGCATACTCCTCATATCAGCTCACTACTTGAAGCCCTTGGTACATGACCTCCCATTGAGGACAGAGTGAGGACACTGGATGTCACTCTCCAACCCACAGTGCAGGGCAGAAGCAACACCCAAAACCACAGGCCCAGGGTATGCCACAGCAGCCCTCAGGGTCCAGAACTGAACAGTTTCATCTTCTCAGCCATGTGTGTTACCACAAGGGAGAAAGCCCCTTCACTGAGCTTGGTCTGACTGACAGCCTACAAAAGGCAAATGGGGTCTGTCTTCTCTGCAAGTCTTCATAACAGCTCAGAGCAGTGGAATTGGTGCCTATCCTCTCAGAGGCTAAATGAAAAAGAATGGTGCTTGAAGCTTTTAATCATGGCACCTTGAGCTCATAAATGCTTCAAAGACTGGATTATAGAGGGGTACACAAAAGAAGTAGAAAATCCCATAGAGTCAGGTCTGATCTCTGGGACTGTACACTTTGTAACTACCCCTCTGAAAGCACTATCCTGTCTGATCTGATCTGATTTTGACTCTCTGCAATGACTGGATGTGGACATGCTGCTTGGCTGCTGTGAAGAAGCTGTGTGTGATGGAGTCAGGGGGTGCTTCAGCAAAAGGCAGGTCTCAATTTGTCCTACAGTGCCTGATGATCTTATGGATTAAAAGCAGTTTTGAAATGTCTGGACCAAAGCACTATTGCTGTCCCTGCTGGAACCAAAAGCACCTTGTAATCATGTCACAAAATGGTTAGTTTTATAACAAGCCCTCCCCTCCAACAACCTCCCAGTGTGAATCCAAGAATGGGGAACTCCACGCACCCCCCCCACCAAAATGAACAAAGCTGTAGATCCGGGTTTAAAAGGTAAGGGGGATCTAATTACACTTTACAAGCCACCTGCAGATCTTGAGTAAACGACTATTTAATTGAATCATTCTTCTGAAATTTTCTTTAAAAAAAAAAAAAAAAAAAAAAAAAAAGAAAGAAAGAAAGATACTGACTCATTATGGTTTCTTTGATCCTTTCCAACACAAGCAACCATATGAAGAAAGCAATTTTCCTTCCCTGGGTCCTCCCCTATTTGTTTCCTGCAGTGTCAACCTGCTCCAGCAGCCAGTCCCGGCTCCTTCCACAACACTGCTCACCCTGCCCTTGCTCTCTGTTAAAGACACAGCAGTTCTGATTAAGCACCATCAGCACTACTGGGGAGGCACGCCTGCTGTCATGGCTGGGTAAGCCAAAACGATTTCTAATTTCTACCTGGTCATGGACAAGAACTACCATGGCAAGACATCGTTTGTGACTTCCCCAGCCTCTTCAAGGACTTTGGTTGAGAGCTGACACCTAATGCAACCCGCTCTGGCCAGCACTGCTCAGGAATTCCAAACAAATTCAATGTTCCCAAGTCCTTTTATGCTGTAGCATTTCCTTCTTGAGAGCCTTCATAGATATATGATCATTTAAATATTCTTCTGCTGGTGAATGGTACCTACACTGCCTCTGCTGTGCTTATGAACTATAGAAGAAAAGGAAATATTAGCTTAATAATGCAGTAAGGTGATGGTACCAAAGCAAAGCTACAGCTTTCCATAACATTAGATTTACTATGTTAAGCTCTTAATACTGTGAAAGATTAGCAATGACAGACTCTGTTGTAGACTAGCAAAAGCTATCTGCACTTCTTGCAACTTTCACATTAATCACATTTAAACATGCTGCTAACAGATGGGCATCGTGGAGTGCTAGGTCTCTCACAAGCCAGTATTAACAAAAAGCATGCCTAGGAAATCTTGTGGCTCCTACAGATCAGAGAGATTGTATATGCATGCACTTTATTACTGGTTTTGTTGTATATTATCTGTGATTATTAGAAAAGCTCAAGTTAAATAGATGACAGACTTCAGTATGCGTGAGTGGGAAGGCAATGGGTCTGGGGGGAGAAGAATCAAAATAAGACCACCCACACAAAATTTCTCCAAGTCCATACTTCACGTGCACGATGATGATTTTTCCACCACACAGGGAAAGCCTTAGATATCGCACTGCGAGTTTTCCTCTGACACCACTACCCGCACAAACCTTCTCCCAAAGCCCACGCACAGTCCCAAGCTGTGAAAAGTGCAATGCCAGACACCAGCCTGGTTGGACAGGTAATGAAAATCCATCCTCCCCTTTCATTAGAGCAGATGTCGAGCTCAGTTGGCTCTTTCTGACTGAAGTTGAGAGCGCACCTGTAGAGAACTGCAACATTAGCACTCGGCAGCCAGATAGAACACATCAGACATTTATTAAACTTCCCAGCACCGTTTTTTAATTAAACCAAGTCCCACGGTACAACCTCATCTTTACATGACTGTAATTAACCAGGACATGCTGTCTGTAATGTAAGAAAGCTCGCTCTCTATGATCCAAGCCTCAAAAGAAAGATTGGTAACTGCAAAAACTTCAGTCCAACTTCAGGTTGATCCTCAAGGGGAAAAATCTGTGGCTCTCAGCAACAAGAAATCCTGCTTACTGAAGGAGGAATGGAATACCCCACCTAGAGGTATTACCTTCATCAGGTAGAATGGCATCAACACCTGGAAGCATTTGTCCATGAAGGACCAAAGCATTCTTGATGTGGAAAATTCTCAGCCCCACAAATTGCTCACTGTTGACAAAACGAGCCTGGGTACCTGCACAGCATCCACCACCAGAAAGCCCAGCCCGACTCATCCTCATTCCTTGCGTGATATCACCCCTGAGGAGAAGGGATGGGCCTGCCACAGAGCTGAGGAACTGAGGCCTACAGAGCCCGTGGCAGTACTCACGCTTCACTCTATGGTGTTTAACACGAGTTAAGGGACTCATCCAAGCATGAGATCTGTAAACTTTCTCTGATCAACAGCAAGAGACAAACCCACCTTACAATGGGATGGATTGCCTAACATTTAGAGTGATGGAAAACTGCCCTGGCAGTAAAAACAGAGGGGAGGCGCTGGTCACCTGAGCTGGCTCTTCTAGGGTTCATGCAACTGCTCTAATACACTCTTTCTTCCTTTTTTTCTTTTTTTTTTTTTTTTTGTAATTATCTCCCTGCTATGAATACACAACATAATCCACAGTAACATTATGGAAAAAAAATAATTATTGCCCTAACTTTAATGTTTCTTCAGCAGAAACTGAGGGAACAGAAGAGGAGGGTACTTAGGGACCAACAGGCAATCTCCTTTTGATGCAGCTTTTTCAGGAGGAGTATGATCTCCAGATTCAGGCCCATTCTAAGTTGAGGCCAGAAATATCTGAGCTATTTTAAACAACCCATATTGTGTCATGCAGCTCCTGCAAACACAGCTTCAGTGAGTGGTCTTTTCAGGAGGGCAGACGGCTTCCTCACCCATGCCGCCTAGATGCCAGCTCCCCTCCCACACAACCTCGCTGGCACAGCACCTTTGGAGGCTGAGCTATACTAAGGCAGGGCAACATTGCTGCCTGTGAACATTGTGCAGGGGGGCCTGTTGCCTCAGAAAGCTCCTATGTTGCAAAGATAAAGCCAGTGAGAAACATCAGCTGCTCAGCACCCCCAAAGCTGTGAAGTGGCATGTCAAGAAAGGGGAGGTGGGAGACATTTCCCTTGCTGTAAAATGGCATAGGAAAGCAGGAAGGAAAAAGGGTGCAGGACACCAGACAGACCTCTGTCCTGGTTTCCCCATCAGTATGAAACCAGGCTCCTCAGACCCCAAACTCACAATGACACCTGCAGAGTCACATTCTGGTGCCCACAGGGTGCTTGGGAAGGAGAGCAAAAGCACGGGACTTCCAGGGAGGGTGGCTCAGGGGACACAACTGACAACCACAGCTCCAAAACACAGCAGAAAAAAGGCTGGACAGATCTGAAAGAAAAAATCAGGTAGGTTTTCACATAGCTCTACAAGATTGTAAAATGTTCCTGTGGTGCCAGGAGGACATGAAGTAGCAGAGAGAGAGTTCTATATTACGCAAAAGAAAATGTTCTTGGTATATAATTTAACATCCTCATACCCAAGTACTATGGTCTGAAAGAAAAAACAAAAACTACTTTGACACAGCAGATATATCTTGGACTAAGAAGTACTGAAGTGTTGGCCAAAGTTTGACTCAGCCAGCTCCAGCCTCCAGTACTAGAGCATTTAATTATGTTATCCAGCATTCAGCTCTAGGGATCTGTCCATCTGGCTCATGCCACTAGAATCAAGAAGCCGCAGAAGAACAGACTGCAGCAAACAAGGTCAGCATGTGCCAACTTCTACAGAGACATATTTAAACAGGCCCAAGATTGGACTGTCTCAAAAGGGAACAGAGGCAGAGGAGACATTTCTATGAAACAGTGAATATGAGTATACAGCATTCATTCAGAGAACCTGCAAACTACACTGTAGACTTGCACCACTTTACTTTTCACTTTCCCATCTGTTCTCTTCAAAGCATTAATTTCATGAACTAGGCTGAGGTTTTCTACATTTTCGTTATTCAGTCCTCGCTGTAATAGAGCAGGGGCAATTGATTCAAAAGCAAAGGCAAGTCAGAACAGTAAGAACAAAAAAAACAGCATCATTCCCACATCCCCAAGCAAGATGTACCCCACTTCTGGGGAAGGATCACCCATTACATCCAGATGAAGAGTTTGCATTAATAACACAACAAACTCTCAAAGCCAGACTAATCTTCCAGTGTGAGAGGACAGGAAGGAAAGGAAGTGAACTCCACCACAAGATGCTATTGGACACAAAGTCAAAAAGGCAAAGAATGAGACACATCAGTTACCTTTGATTATTAACTTTGTAATAAGGGCTATATTACTGAATATTTTCCCCATGTTTTCAACACATTGCTGCTGATATAGCCTTAAAATTCTTCTCCCCTCTATTAAGCTTTTCTAAGCTCAATGACCAATGTTATCTTGCCCAAATTTTCCACTCATCTTCCTCCTTTACCTCTGTATATAGATAGATAGATTAAATGGTGTTTCTCTTCCAGTGACACACAGAATTTTGAGGAAGAAGATGCTGTCCAAACCTCTTCAGTTGCAACTATTGTTGGGAAAGGTCTGCACGCTGGTTCATTTTATGGCAACAGAATCTTTTAGTCTCAGTCCAAGATGCCGCTTGTCAGGTCAGACCTACGGCCAATCAGCAAGTGAAATTCCAGAAAGGAAAAAAATAATCTCTCTGAGCTGCAATATTTTGCACTTCCCTCTCATTTCCTTTAACGAATTGCCATTCTGATGGGTTCTTCAGCACAGCACCTAGGAACAAGCAGGTAAATGAAAAATACTTCTAATCTACATTAATAATTTGTGTTAAGTTCCACTTGGACAGTTTCACAAATGAACAGCCACATTATACATGTGGAAGGTAGCTGTAATGTATTTGCTCACTTGCAGACCCAACACTCCTCAAACAGGGGTGCTGCTCGTTTCCACACTGTACCAGCAGGCAGATGATTTTATCATTGGATCTGATACAGAGCTGCCCTGTGAATTTTGCATGTATTCACAGAGGTCCCTAAAAATGCCTACGGTGCAATCTGGGTAAATAGCCTGTGTTGCATGTATACTTTAAACAGGCAGCCAAGCATCAACAGGGACCCTGAGCACAGGTCCTGCAGCTCAAGTACAGGATCACCGCAAGGCTGAGGCTGGCAGGGCCCTCTGGGCTCACCTGCTCCAAGCCCTGCCCAAGCAGGGACACCCAGAGCAGGATGCCCAGGGCCAGGGCCTGGAGGTTTTGGAGATCTCCAAGGAGGAGACCCCACAGCTCTCTGGGCAGCCTGTGATAGTAGGAGGTATCCCTGTCCATGGCAGAGGGGCTGGAACTGGATGGTGTTTAAGTTCCCTTCCAGCCCAAGCCATTCTGTGATTCTGTGATCTGTGTTCCCACAAGCAGTGCTTTGCCACTCTTGCTCCAAAGGGATGGCTCACAAGCTCTGGGTACCAATTCACACCAGCTGAGCTGCCACTTCCTCACAGTGACAGAGAGCTAACAGCAGACATTCAGGTTAGCCTACTAGTTCTCCATTAGAAGATTTTGTCCATAACACAGCTTTTCTGTCCTCTGCCTGGGCACCAAGCTGCATCAAGCCTGTGGGAGCTACAACAGCGGCCAAAAAATATTGCTTAAATCATGAAGTAGTGATACTTATTTTAGGCTATTAGCAGTGTAATGACAAGATGATTGCCACAAAATATACTTCAGCTAGAGTGCAATTTCAAAGTAAAGGAACTTAAAACAGTGATTTTAATGTGCTAGCCACAATGAATGCATTTATAATGTCTATTAAAAGCAGGTTATGTTTGGGGATGGTGGTTAATTAAATATTAGCAGGTTATCAGCAGTTTATTAACTGAACAAGACAGCACCACATTAAAGATAATCAATAGAGAATAAACCACAGCCACAAGAATTAATACTGCTCATTCTCACAGTTAGAGGGGCTTGCCTTTACTGTTAAGATGGAGGTAAACAGTGAAGGCACAGGTGCATCCTTAGTGAAAACACCATGAAAAAAGGAGCAAAATATAGGATGACCCAAAAGGAAAGTCATTCAAGGCATAAGCCGTGTCCTTAAAGAAAGAAAGAAAAAAAAAAAAAAAAAAGACTAAAATTGGAAAGAAATAATCAGTAATTCTAGAGGGGAAAGAGGAACACGAACAAGCAGTTTTGCAAGCAGCGGAACTAATGAAGCCTGGTTTTCTCCCGCTTTTATGTTGTACAGAGGACCGACTTTCACACTGAAGAAAATGTGAGCTCCAACTGGAGCACTTTTTTTTTTTTTTTTTTTTAATCGGGTTGGAACATTTATAGTGGATTCCTTCCCTGTGGATTTTCTGGTGTCTAATAAAGAACAAGCCCATCCTTCAAATGCAGCAGCAATTCTGTTCTCTCCTTTACCTAGCAGCCTCTTTTATGGTTCCTACCCTGTGGCAATGTAGTTGAGCTTGTAGTTGAATAACAGATACAAAATTTCAGAATGGCTGCTGCGAGATACATAGGTATGCCCACCTCCTCCCCTGTTACACACTCACAGAGCGTGCTATCCCTTAATTTGTGTTTCAGAAAGAAACCAGGCTAAAAACTGTGTTGTCAGAATAATCCATCCTACAGGGAAAATTCAGCTTTGGCGGCTGTGTGCAAGACTTCATGCAATCTGCTGGGGAGACCAAGACTTAAGGTTCAATCAGGGAAATGGAGTTGAGCAGTACCCTCTCCTTGGACCCATTTTGATTTGCATGGAAAGCGTTTAATCATAATTAGTCTCTCACTTAGCTTAAAATTAATTCTCCCCTTATCATATCTCACTAAATACCAGCCACAGTGAAATGCGTACCGTGTTACAAAAAGTGTGCCTCTCAGCATTGCAGCAAGCTACCGCTGCCTATCCGGATCACCATCAGTAAGATCTCATCTCTGCAATCACAGGCAGTCACAAACTGGAGAGAACAGTGCTTGGTAGTAGCTTTTTTGAAAACAAAACCAAAACACACAGGCAAAACGGAGCATCCACAGAGAAACCAGTTTTGCCTTTAAAGTAGTCCAAAGCCTGTGCCAAGAGAGGAATTTTTCAATGCACCCCACACAATTCATTCCCCAAAGTGACTTGCTTGGTTCACAGCTCCGAGGAGAAGGATCAGCACCTTCTCCCCTTAGCGTGCCCTCCCTTCAGGCCAGCTTAAAGGTCTTTTCAAACATCAGCAAGCTAACAAAAAAACTTTGAGAAGGCAGGGGAAAAGCTGTGGAGGCCCGAGCGAGCTATGCATATTTATAGCACAAACACACCGCCCCATGCTCATTCTCCTTAATCACATGCACACGCTAGCAAGACAGCTCCTCCGAACTTTCTCAGGGACTCAGCCCGAGTGGCTATAGCTCAAAGTCCAACTGCCTCCGCGGCGGAAAAGAAAGGGAAAACCACAGTGGCTTTGTAAGAATTACAGTGATCCCATTAAAAAAAATAAAAATAAAAATAAAAAAAATAAAAAAATGCTTTTCTCTGCTGGGAATTAGCATGGCAGTGCCAGGCAGCACTCATTGAATCTAGCAGCATTTCAAGCGCACAACTCCTGGTGTAATTAAACCATGAGCTTAATTAGGCTCCCGTCACTATTGCTTTCTTCCTGCCTACAGCCAAGAAGGTATAAGAAAAGATTGTCCAATACAGATACTGCAATTTAAAGTCTCAAGTTAAGAACACAGTGGGTGTATATCTCGTATAAAATCTACCCTAAAAACATGCCAGTTTTTAAACTAAGCAGCGCATTAGAAGCAGTTAGATATAATGAAAATGGAAATGGAAAGTATTCTGGGGAGATGCTTCAGCTAAAAACAGCACGCGCTGTATGCTATCTTTTATTTTAATCATGCTCTAAGCCCTGCCTTTTTGAACTTTTTAGAAATTCCGCTATCTCCCTTTGCAGTTACTTACATATTGGTATATAAATTCAAAGACGAGAAGCAATTAGGAATGAAGCTAAGTCTCCCTCTCTTGATGCTAATACATCAAAGGAAGTGAAAAACTCCCCCCCCCCCCCCCACGCACACTCAGTAACACAGAGAGCTTCTGCTCTTCACAGCCTAATAGCTTGAGTAGCTCCAGTGGAGAGTCTGATGTCAGATTCCAATTACATGGAGATGCCAAGTGATTGGAAAGAGCAGCTTTTGAAAATCCCAGCTCTCTGATTCAGAAGACCACACAGCTGCGCAGAGATGCTTTTAAAATGTGTGTCTGTATTATTCCCATGAGCTGGTTGTATTTTCTCCCCACTTTGGGCATCGTAACGTTGCTTCTAGGAGTTCCTCGTGGGTCTCTGATTTGGGTGTCACACACCTAGGTGTGTGTGAAGGGCATGTGTCAGATTAGGGGCTCTTCAAACAGCCAGTGCTACCCCACTGAACAAGAAGAGCAGTTGAGTGGCACCGTTACACCAGGTATTTATACTTGCTTCCTGCAAATCGTCCCTTCAGTCCAAGGACACTTGAGAATTATGCAATAGGGTTTTTGGAAACACTCCAGGCCCTTCATCTTTCATAAAGGGAAACCACCATCTTTTATGTATGTGAATAAACAGGTGAATGACCTTCCCATGTCCTCAGTAAGTTATCAGAGCCTGCTTGTTTCTTAGTCTCCAGATCTCCCCCGTATCAGCAGGGGAACCAACCGAAAGTGGGAACGTCTCTGCTGATTTCACCGAACACTCGTCTCACATCTCCATATACATTAAACTATAAAAGATCCAAAACAGAAGCAGGGAGTTTTAAAGGGGCTGTGGGAAGTATTCATGTTATGTCATCAGACCCACAGTAAGTGCAAGCATCTTACCGGCCTGGTTCCATTTCTCTGCAGTCTTACTCCTGGCTAAATGAGACCTCATTGGTCTTAAAGATTTGAGTTATTTCCACCAGGATTTCAAAAAACACACTGGAGACCCTTGTTTGGTGCTGGAGTATGGGCCAGAAGGAAGTTCCATTAATGGCTGTGATACCGCACAGCTCTATGGCTGCACTGAGGCGGGATTCCAGCTTTGGCTATAACTGGATATCAGGTATTTTGTCCAGAAGGCTCTCCATCTAGCAACAAAGTCCTCAAACATTTCAAATCTCTTACATCAGTTTAAGTATTGTTTGTGGGATGGAAAGCAACTACAGCAAGGTAAAGGCCTTCTATACCACACCGGCAGAAGACCAAGTAAATGCAATGCAGCAAAATTCCTGAAGATTTACATCTGTTTAACAGGGAATGGCTTCAGAGGAAAACCACAGCCACCTGCTGTTCATCTGTTACCAGGCTGTGCCAGATAAAGGTTAGCGAGTCTACCTGAGCACGGAGCTCTCGGAGCCTTTCCACTGATGGTCCCACTGACCTCAAGAGGACAAAGGGTCTTATACTCTGCTTTCATCTGCAAAGATGCCAGAGTCTGCTTTACACCAGTCAGCGTGACAGGGTGACAACAGCTTCGAAAGCACTATGTCTCTGCCAAAGAGACCTGACAAATTTCCTCCCCTTATGTCCTATCACGTACTAAATGGATGAGAAAAATCTCTCAGCCCCAGGCTCCGTACGGTCGGTCGTGCTCTCGTGTAAAAGGTTTTCTATCACCACTCTGTAAACAAAGATAAGGAATCTTTTTCCTAACTGACGGCGCTCTATCTAATGTCATGGGCAAGGTACAAATGGGATGCTTAAGTTAGCAGGTTTTTCCTCCTACTTTTCTTTGTTGTTCTGACAGTAGTACAAGGTAAACAGGAAAACCAATGGTTTGGCCTCCCACTCCTGCAGACTCTGCTAACTTGACACCAAGCCCCTGCATTTAGAAGAAGCCAAGCACTCAGGAAATTATCCAACTTTCCCACACCCACAACCCGGGCTATTTGCATTAATGGAGAAAGTACAGTCAAGTGCACCAGACAGTAGAGCTCTATGAAATAAGCAAATAAGCAACAGCAAGCACAAAACAAAACAAAACAAAAAGCACCAACAAAAATCCCCAAAACAAAAAACACACCTGGCAAAAAAAAATAAAAATAAAAAATGAAAAGGACAAATGAAGAGGCTGTGTCATTCAATTTGGATGGATGCAGGACACAAAGCTGAAGGCAATTGATTACTACATCCATCGTACAATTCTGTTTTTCTTCGGAGGCTTTATTATGCACCCAATGAAGATTTGCCAGTGAATATGATTTCAATGTACAAAGAGAGCTGTGAATACATTCTCATGCTTCATGTTCCCAAACCATGTTAGTGCATACTTCTGAAAGTGTAGCTACCCTTAGACATACGCTTATGCACTATAAAGCACTACAACACAGGCTTAAAGGAAACTAGAAATCTGCTCTCATTTGTTTCCAGCTGTATCATAGATGCTTTTGTGTAAATGTACCCAACCTGTGGGGGTCTACAGTTGTGCCTCAGCACAATAGGAAATCCATACAATGGCAACTGCACTTTGAATTCCCTGGGAATTTGTGAAGCTGGGATAAAGTGCAGCACTTACCTACCCAAGCTGTACTTGCTTCTTTTTTCTTCCAATGGGGCACCTACTCTTAAAGTCTGTGTACCCTCCTGAAGATCTCTGCAAGTGTGACCACCGGCAGTTAGCCTGGGGTGGCCTTATGATGGAACCAGGGTGCAGGTTTCTAGGCTCAGCTGCAACTGAGGTTTCGGTGCATTAAGCCAAGGAGGAGGAAAGGCATTATCTGCTGAGCTTTGGATCCAACATACGTTTTGTAGAAATGGTAGAACTGCAGCAGAAAGCAAATCAGAACTTTGCAATTGATTAAACATTTCCCTGCAGTGCTCACAACCCGAACAGAGGAGCATTAGTGCGTAAAAAATAAAATAAACAAACACCACCACCACAAGAATCTAAAAATCCCAAAGAAACATACCAAAAGCAAAAGTGAAACTAGCCAGACTGTTCCCAGTAACCGACTTCAATGAAATAGAATAAATTAATGCAGAGCCTAAAATGATAAAGACCCAGATCACAGCTGTCCCTTTTATCTCAGTGCAGTCACTTCTGTAAAGAAGAAAAAAGTACTGGGGAGCTCGCCGCAGAGGTGTGGGGACCTCTGAGGGACACAGTAACACGGGGGATGCCCGCCCTCCTAAACAGCCGAATTACTAAATGTGAGCACATAGGAAAATCAGGAATGGAAAAGTGGTGCAATGAAGATACAACAGGCAACTGCTGGAAAGGATACGGCCTTCAGAAAGATTTGCTTCTGGTAACACATGGGTGCTTTCAGAAGAAAAGCCTGGAATGCATGGAATTCTCTGGGATGCCAGGGTGCAAACACGATCTTGTTAACCAGGGCTTGAAAATCTGCTGCCCAGTCACTATTGATTATTCAGAAAGCAAGACAGCTTACATCATCAGTTTCTGAGAAGTACTGTATTCCACTCAGACTGCCAGATCTGGAGGAATCATCTCTCCAAGTGCAGACAGAGGCAGTCAGTCCCAAGTACACACACGAATCCAGCACTTCCACGGTTCGGCGTCACCACGATTATGAAACTAATATCACACTGCTCATTCCTCTTGCCGTTAATAAGAAAACTCGAAGCAACAGCAAGACTGACAACAGTCATGTTATTCCCACATGGTTCTGCTTTAGAAGCAGACCTTGGAGCTGATTGTGATGAAAAGCAGCAAAGTACTTAGAGCGGCAGAAGGGCAAAGCAGTTAGTTCAGGAGCTGAGCAGGAAAACATTTCTCACCCTTGTTTCTCTTCCAGTCAGAGGGTGGGAAAGGATTCATATTTGCAAGATGCTAGCTGGCCAGAGGCTTGTAAGAAAGATGAAAGGACCAGCAGCATCTGGGAAGGCAGGGGCGAGGGACCTGGAGTTTTTGAAGATGACCTGCTTGTGACTGCCCAGAATCAGCCTTTTATTGTGCCTGACAAAATCTCTAATCACACTTTCTGAACAGTGCCAGAGCCAAAAGAGCAACACATAGGTAAATCCCTCCAACAGCAGCTCAGCAAAGCACTTCAAGCAGTTTTCTTAAAGCAAAGCATACCCAGTCTTGCAAATCTTTACCACTTCAATAGCACCAAATCTGAGAATGGTAAGCCCTCAGGAAAACAACAGCCACGGTGATAAACATTGCTAGAAAAATGCCGTTATTAATTCATTTCAATTTTCTGCTAATATTCCCTAGACCCAACGTCAGTGTTTTATTTGAATGCAACAATACATAATTTCTGATGTAAAATACGCCATTAGTACATGAAATTGTACAATACGCTATTTTCAAGAGAGCTCCTTTCCTGACCTCCTTCCCCTTGGTATCATGTCTGTTATTGACACGGACCGGATCAGGCTAAGGAATCCCCTCTGTAACCACTGGCTCCATTAGCTGCTGGGATGGATCTGGCCCATTGTTTCCTTTTCCTCTCCCAGACCATCCCTTCATCACAAGGGAAACTCAGAATCCAGCTGGCTTACGAGGCGCGGAGAAAAAGGCCTTCGAATGTCACGGCTCAGTATCTAGGGCACGTCTGGTAGCATTACTCTCAAATCGCTGTGCTGCAGTCGGCGTTATAACGCCAAGAATGTCTCACTGTGGCGAGATAGCCCAGTAGTTGGCAACCGAGAACTTAAAAAACGTACATGTGGGCCGTGCTGCTGTTGTCCTAACACGCCAGTACGCAGCACCTCGGTAAATACGCCGAGCAGCCTGGCATCTCCAAGCTCCAGGTACGCAACAAGTTCAGTGGCACCGTCACAGACAGGACACGGGTGCCTACCGCCACCTCGCTCCATGCGGCATGAGCCCAAATCTCCAGTCGGTTCCAAGTTCGTCTTAGATGTGGTACTCGGACCCAACAACCAAAAGGCAGCCCAGAAGCCACCTCACCATCCCCGTGTTTGCTGCTGGATGTAGAAATCAGCATGCCTTCATGTGAGGCTGGTAAGGTAAGGCAGACCTGAGCTTGCTCTGTTGCTTTGAAGAGAACAAATGGGTCCTGTGACTGGAGTGAAAAGCTGCCAGGAATGAAATGTGTAGGCACTTCATGCTTAAAACAAACATTAGCATAGTTTTGCTGAAAGTAACAATGAAGGAGGAGGTGTCAGCCTAGGAAGGAGAAAGCATGCTCTCGTTACACGCCACGGCAAGGATGGGCAGCTTCCTGCCAGGCAGCTCTATCAGGCCCTTGGGAGCACAGAGCAGACTGCAGGCCAAACGGAGCAGCTGCTGTGGACATGTATGGATTTGGAGGATGCGAGGAGAAGACTTGCAGCACGGTGCAGCTCAGCTCCAGGTTCCCGGCTGCGATGTTCAGCTGCAGCACTGTGCAAGTGCAGCTGTCCTGGTCCAGCACCGGGTGGGGAATAAAAGCAGCTGGAGCGTGCGGCAACTTGAGCAGCCGTGCTCACGGGGTGGGTGAGGAGACTGCCACGCTTCGAGCACGTGCAGCACAGTGCAATAAGGACCGGGCGATGTGCCTCTGAGCAGCTGCACAGCTGGAGGCAGGACGCACACCTACGGGAGGATAGGCAGCGGCACACAGCAGCGCTGTGCAGGAGCCCCCGGCTAGCCAGCCCGAGGGATATCTGCAGCAAGAGCAGTGGCACTGCACTGCACGCTGTGCTGCATGCAGGGGAGAGGAGAAGCAGCAGCCAGACCGCGGGAGATCATGACCAGAAGTGAAGGATTTAAAGGAAAACAGAAAATGAGCAGAGATGCGGATTCTGCATTTACCATCAGAGGGGTAAAGCCAGGCTCTCCAATTAAGCGCATGACATAGCTGTGCTGTAATGCCACGGTTTTGCACCGTGATCTGAAAACAAGCCGCACTTGCACAACCCACAAAGAAAAACAGCCGTATGGATTAGACGGGCTAAGCTCTGCTCTCGCTTACATTAGTATGTGCGCGCAGCTACTCGGCTCCAAAGACTTGCAGATGAGAACGTGATACGAGGAGTTTCATTTCCTCAGACTGTTCCCTCACCACACCGGCCAGCCCTCCTGCTCACCGCAGTTCCCAATCACAGCCCAGCTCTCTCCTCTGACTGCACACTAGTTCTGAAACCACTGAAAGCCTCCGTCGGGCTGACCTGTAGTTGATGTATGTTAACATATCATCAGCAAAGTCACCGCGCAGCTGCCAAGGATCTAGTTCAAACAGCTCCGAATACTTAAGGCTTGGTTTTGTTAATCAGTACAGCTTCGCTGATCCTAGAAGAGTTACTTCTCTTCCACACCGCTCCGAAGGGAGGAAACACAGAACACGATTTTTTAAATGGCACGTTTCACTAAAACCACCTAGAAGAGGGCACGCTCTCACTTACCCCGGTGTAAACCCACCTCCCTATAACCCACCGGAGATACGCAGGATTTTGAGGGGAGTAGCAGAAGGCAAAAAAACAGAGCCAAAATCCCCTTTGAAGCCACTGCTTTTTCAAAGCCAGATATTAGGAGGGCAGGATCAGCACCGATCTGTGCCGCTCCGGACCTCCAGTACACAGCCCTACCTACGGAAAGCAGGCGTTCGCAAGCGCTTGGGAAGCGCCTGCGTCAGTGAGAGCACAAAACCATTACGCTGCTGTAAACACGAGCAATGTTCAGCAGAAATCAGCAGCTGCTAGGACTACGCAGCCTGTCACCGCTTTTACAGCCCGGGTGGAGAAGCAGCAGGATCCAAGCCCTCTTTGCTCATAACAGAAGCGGCGGATCGCACTCATCTTTCTCGTCCCCTCCCTCCTTCCCCGGCCGTTCAGGGCTACTCTTTGAACAGACACAAGTCATTAACCAAACTTCCTTATTTTACATGGCAAGCCGCGGAGAGACGAGGTGCTTTGGTCTTTGCTGCTTAGCGGGGTGGTCGTTTCTGCTTAAGACCTCAGGGTTTCGACCGGGAAGCCGGACTCACTGCGAAGGGGGCAGCATCCCTCTCGGGGATGGTGGTCCGGCCAGTAAAGGGGGGCACAGCAGATCCCCCCATCCCACCCCCCAGCCGCCTGCTCCCCATCCTCGCCCCCTCCCCGGCCGGCAGGAGCTTCTCCCCGGCGGGCAGCCCCTTCCACAAGGCTCCCTGCGAGCCGAGCCGAGCCGAGCCGAGCCGCGCTACTTACGCACTGCCTCCTGCTTGGGGTCGAGGCCGCGCACGGCCCCCTGGAGGCCGGCGATGCGGCCGTGCAGCGCCCGGACGCGGCGGTGGGTGCCCTGGATGTCAGCCTCGACCTCCTGGAAGAGGGTGCAGGCGTGCCGGGCCACGTCGGAGAGCTGCCGGAGGATCCGCGACAGGGCCACGTTGCTGACGGCGCACAGGTCCAGCACCATCAGCACCGCCGCCGCCGTCTCCTCGCCTGCCGCCCCCTGCTCCCGGGGCTCCGCCGGGGCTCCCCGGCTCTCGTCCGCCCGGCACAGCCTCTGCGGCTCCACCGTCCTCTTGGCGAAGGGCATGGCCGAGCAGCCCCGGCCGGGGTTCGCCGCCCTCCTCTCCGCTGCGCTCTGCCCCGCTCCGCGCCCCGCCGTGCGCTCAGCGCCCGCCGCCCATCGCCTGGCCGCGGCCCCGCGCGGGGCTCCGGGGCTGCGGGCGGCCGCCGGGCATCCGCCGCCGAGGGGAGCCGGGGACAGCCCCCTCCGCCTCGCCCCGCTTCGCCTCCGCCGCTCTCCCGCAGCGCCGTGCCGTGCCGCGCCGCGCCGCGCCGTCCCGCTCCGCCGCCGGGTGCGAAGGGGCGGCCCCGAAAACGCAGCCGGAGGAATCCCGCGGCCGCGAGGAGGAGCGAGGAGGCGGCGGGGCGGGGGCCGGCGCCGGGCTCGGGGCCGGAGGGGCCGCGTCGGCCGCGGGGAGGCGCTGGAGGGACCGAGCTGGGAGGTGCGGGCAGCCGGCGGCCCCCCCGCAGCACGGCCGGGGGGTCCCGGGATGGGGGAGATCGGCAGGCACCCCCCTGCCGCCCGCCGAGGGCGAGGGGAGGGTGGTGGAGCCCGCCGGGGTGCTTGAGAGGGGTGCTGAAAGCCACAAGTGCCCAGGGAGCGGGCGGGATGTCAAATCGCTATGTGATGTGGAGATACCTAATCTGCGTGATAGGTGGTATACGTGCAGAGGGGGTGCTGCGGGGAAAGATGCCGTAGGAGAACAACCACAACAGCCGCACTCCACGGTTAGGAAGGGTCAGGCTGCCTGCTTGACCCGGACTTGTCACCCTTGCACCCTTGAATCCTTACCGTGGTGAAGGACACATTACGTGACCACATGCAGCTGGCGTGCAATTACCTGTGGTCAAGCAGCCCGAGCTGCAGTCACCGCCAGCCCAGCAGCACGCACTTGCAGAGACAAACCAGAGCCGACCGAGTTTGCTGGACCCGCTGTTGGCTTCTGACATGGGCACATGGGCAGTTCGTGTGCCCTGATGCTGTGCCTAGAGTTTCTTCCCCAGGATTGTGGCTTTTAGCCCTGGTAATGGAGGGTGCTCTTGCCACCTGTGGGAGTCGCAGTGCATTAGTTATAATCCGCTGAAAGGCGTTTTCATATTTCACTTGAAGTTCATAAATGGGATAGGGAGGAGGCAGCTAAGTTTTAATGCCACAGAAAGGGCAGCAGCCATCCAAAGTGGTGTGGGATCACAAGAAAAGGACCTCAGGAGTCAAAGCTGCTGGAAGCAGCATATAGCCCTCACTGGGTGGGGATAAAAACTGGCATTTAGGGAAGCTGCTGTCAGTCGCTTATCCCACATTGCTCTCAGGCATCCCAATGAGCCCCTGGATTGGGCCATTCGTAAAAGGTGGAAGCTGAAAGAGGCAGGACTTCTGTGCCTTGCTACAGCCTCCTGGTTGCTACTGTCATCTCAGGAGGGACAGGAGCTCTCTAAGCCTCCTCGTTTCCTTTGGTGGGAACGCAGCTTCTATCTATCACTGCAGGTGCCAGGGGGTCTGGTAGTGCCCCTCCCCAGTCACACACCTATGAAGTCTTTTCCTTCAGTGATGCCAGATAGAGCTTCCTAGGCTAAAGTTACACTTCAGGAATATTCCTCAAAGTGTTCGTTCGTGAACATGCCAGCCTGGACCAACCTTCCACATCAGTAGATTTCAAGACACACTTGCAGATCTCAGAGATTGAGAAGTCAGAAAGAGTACCAGTCATGAACAAAGATAAGCTTGTGAGGCAGTTCCTCATTTCTTTATTTATTGCAGGAAAAGCCTTCTGCTGGACTGTACTGCTTTCCCGCACGTGTGTGAGCTGTATTCCCTGCCCTGGTTGCAGTGACTTCAGGTTGGGATGCTGCTGTGGATGGCATTGGCCTCACCCATAGCAGGGAAAGACTGCATGGTGTTTTACTTCAGAGACACATACGTTATGGGGGTGGAAGAGGGGGTGAAAAGGGTACAAGAAAAGTTCCTCCTTGACCTCTGACCAGTGCTGCTGTTGGTGGGCTGGCCCCTGGTCATAAAACACAGCAGCTGCTGTGCAACTTCACAGCCCCTAGCCCCATGCTAGAGCTGTGTTCACCCCCCCGGTTTGCATTTGTTGCTGACATCCTTGCTGAGGTGATTTTACAGTGAAACCAGCCATGGGATATTCATGCTGATGGAGATGGAGGGCAGGACCACTGATGGGTCGGAAGGAATCAGTGGCTCCCTGATGCAGTGCAGGAGACAGGGAGGTGGGGTTAGGCAATCTCGCCCAGTTTGGCAGGATTGCTCTGGCCTGCTGCAGTACGCCTTGCTCTGCAGTGCCAAAAAGGGAGGAGAGGCTGATGAGTGCTTCAGGCTATTGTCATTTCCTCCTCTTTCCACGGCTGTCAGGAGGATGCCTTTAGGCATCATATTAATGAAGTTGTGGCCTTTTGACCATAATGTGGCATCTGTCATCACCGATGCTAGCCCCCCTAAGTGTATCACATATTTATTCCCAGCAAAGATGTCACAGGCAGCACATTACCAAACCTGTACCCACTCAGGCTAGTGAGAAGTATCCTTGTTCAGAAACTCTCTTAGACAGGATAGCGACGTCCATTGATCACACCAAGGCCACATTAACAATAAAAGCCCATTAGCCAGGAAAGCAGCGCTGTCAGGGCAGTCTGCTGTGAGTCTGGACCTGCTCATTGAGGTCTCACAGCCCTGCCAGTTCATTTCAGCACAAACATGTTAAGACCGTGTCCAAAACAAGATTTTAGCTGGGAAATACTTCTCCTGAAGAGGCTCGCTGGGTTTGAATGGCTTAGTCAGGCAAAATGCTGGTAACTCACCTTCACACAGCATGTCCTGCATTTGCCAAAACACTTCTGTTCTGGACAGCAAGGTGATTTCCTCCTTCAGAGTCATATGGCCTTTGAAGGCAACACCGCTGATGTACTAAGGCACACTTCTTCTCACTTCTAGTTCCCACTTCCATATGACTTTACTGGCACAAACAACTATACAAGTGCTGTCACAGTAGGTGAGGGACAATGAACCTCTTCCAGGAGTTCCACATGAATAGATGTGGGCAGGTGTGAATAGTCCCTGTTCATCCTTGCCCCCACGATCTCTCACAATACTCCGAAGCACACTAATGCTGTGCAGACACTGAATTTTCTCTTGTCCATCAGGTCTGGGTGCCCGTTCTTCTCACTGCTGTTTGAGAAGAATAATTCCATGAATCCCTGTAAACCTGTTTCCTGACCCTCCTCCCGCTTCCCAGCGAGGTGTACAGACATGAGAACAGCGAGCACTTCTTGGTGTTAATCTCTCTTTCCTGTCCCATTGGATTTCTCCAGCCACACACGTGCTGTCACCAGCTTGCATTCTGAATTAATCTTGCTACTGCTTTTTCTGGTATTTGTTAATATTTATATTACCATAAACCGCTTCGCTCTTAAACCATGACCCCACCGCTTTAGTCATTGCTTTAAGTAGGAAAAATGCAGGGCCTGCAGGAGCGTGTGTACCTGTAGCAAAATGAGTAATTGGGCTCCACAAGGTGCTGCAAATCATGTTGTGCAGGCAAAACAATTAAAACCTGAAAGTTAACTCCCTTTCTTCAAACTCTCTTAATTACAGTTGTTACAGGGTTTACTTGTAATCAGAGTAGGGATGACATTTCAAGCTGAAGAGTGATTATTAAATTGATACTTTCTTTAAAATGTGCCTTAAGTCAAGGCTGACATGATAATTGAGTTTTATTACTAAGAAATGTCTGTTTTAATAAGGAAACTTCCCTATCTCCCTAGCAAGTTCATGTTAAGTGTACATCTACCGAGTGCTTTCCATCAGTACTACCTGGCATTGCGAGTCAGGAAAAAACCTCAGTGGAGCACCCCTCTGAACAGCAAATGCTGCAGTTTCCTTTGATATCAGTATTGGCTTCACATCCATACATCCTGGAAAGGGGTATTGCCTCCTAGCACTGGGAGATAACAAGGAGGAAAAAAAAACGTTGAATAAATGCCATTATCATTTATGCCTTTAAAAATATTATTGGTTAAGAATGTGCAATAAATCTAAGAAGAAATTAAAATGGAACTGTGAATTTCTGGTAAACTTCAGGGTCCCCCAGAAATAACTGTTCCAACTACTATAATATGATGACTGCACGTATCCACACCGTTATCCAAGAGAATACTCCTTCTGTGGTTGTTGGCTCAGAGAAGGAGAGCCGTGCACAGGACACTCAGTGGGAGCAAGTGGGAACATTCAGGATGATGAAAAGGTAACGAAGGTGGTTATGCCTTAAAGAAACCCTGATAAAAGAAGTGGCAGGCAAAATACTCTGTATTTGTTACAAAGAAACATAATTCACTGAAGGGAAGCATAAGGGAGAAAGATGTTTTCCTTGCAGTGAGAGCTCCATCCACCCTCTACGTTGCTCTGACTCCTTAATTACACTTGATTTGTTAGCAGTGGGGGTTTAACCTGCACATGGTGGGTATTTTCACTGTTCTCTTTAATTTTGCCTGCTGGCATCAGGCAGTTTGTGCACATCAGGCCCAGTCTGCAATCTTGATTCAGGACTCAGCTGACCTCAGCTGACACTTTGCCTGTATCAGAGCAAGAGGAGCAGCACCGATGTAGAAAAAGGAAGATTTATTGGGAACAGAAGGTGAAAACCCCATCATCCACCAATGATCATTTCTTCAATATTAACAACACGCGTTTTTACACTTCCCAGAATAATTTGGCACATGCTGATTACATGCTGAATGTGTTCTAGCTCTCTATCATGTGGTCTAAATGTGGAAGTAATTTCAAGTTTCTGTACTCTGATGTTTATCCCTCTCTTCTTTGTTTCAAACTCTTCCCTAGGGAAAAAAAAAAAAAAAAAAAAGAGAGAGAGAAAAAAAAAATAAAAATAAAGAAAGAAACCAAACCAAACCAACCAAGCAAACAAACAAAAAACCCACCATCTCACAGCTTTTGTCACCTAAACCAGACCAGTAAAAGGCCAGATCCACCCGTCATGCTCACGGTGAGGAGGTGAGGAGGAGGCTGCACTGGGAAAGGCCAGGTCAGGCTGGTGCCTCTGTGCTTCCCACTGCTTCTCCCTGAGGGAAGAACTTGAGTGTTGATGGGATGGGTGTTCGGCTCACCTGCCTCTTTCTGTGTTGTGGCATGATGTTATCTCACCCAGCCCTGGGTGCTGCTCGGGTAGCTGCACTGCATGAGTAAGCTAGCTTTGCATTTTTGAGCCAGGTAGGTCCATGTCACAGGTTTGCTTGCAAAGGCCTGTGTCAGCCATCATCCAGAGGTTTTAGGCAAGCTCCTGCCATTGGGCTCGCTCTGGTTTGGATTCCAGCACAGGTTGTCTGGGAGTGGATCAGGCGCACTTAACCTTCAGAGACTACTGCTGTAGAGCCTGTCTGGGTGTTTCAGGATCTGGCTTGGGGTTTGCAGGTCATGTTCCAGAAAGTCCATATTCCAGGAGTTAAAAAAAAAAAAAAAAGAAAAAAAGAAAAAAAAGAAAAAAGGGAGCAGATCGGATTTGAAGACCACTGGGGCAAGTAAATTCAAAAGCTCATGCTGCCCTGCACGTACTCTTTCCATCTGTATGATTTCCATTATGCATAAAAGTTTGTCTGCCAGGAGTAACTCTTTGATTCTGAAAGAAATCAAAATAACAAAAGATAAATAATAGCTTAGTAGGTGGGCTAATTCCTTCTTCCACCTCTTTGTCCACAACGGAGGCAAAAAGAGTAGCTTTACGTGCAGTGGCTTGGCAGGGCTTCCAACCCTCCTCCAGCAGAGTGGGAAGGCACCCCAACCACTGGTGATTTAACTCCTGCAGCAGAGCAGGGCTCATGGCGTGTGCTTTTCGGCAGGCTGAGCAGCTCTGACACATGGCAGTGCCCAGCGTTGGCCTGGCTTTCTGGAGAAGCATCCTCTGACATAAATCCTTCTTAGTCTGAGACAACTTGCGGTCTCATCATGGCCAGTCAAATCAGCTCCCTGTTTTGTTTAGCTAACAAGTAATACTTTAAGTGCTCCGAAAATGCACCATAATAGGAAAAGTCTGACAGAATAAGTGATTACTGTTTCAAAGGCAAACAAAGTTTATAGAAGCATAATTAGTCATCTGCTCTTAAACGAGAAAAATATGGTAGAGGAACTGAAAAGATAATTTTTGGGCTTGAGAGAGATATAGAAACACGTTAAATAATGGAATGTCATTAAAGTCTACATTTATTTTAGGGATAAACAGGGCTATTATACAGTTACCCACATTTACGTCTACTCCTTCCGTACTCTGCCTAATGGGCTCTGTTCATTG
Source organism: Oxyura jamaicensis (assembly GCF_011077185.1). NCBI lineage: Eukaryota > Metazoa > Chordata > Aves > Anseriformes > Anatidae > Oxyura > Oxyura jamaicensis. The sequence continues at coordinate 124,762,427 of NC_048893.1, forward strand.
TGTAGAGAAAAATAAAAAATAAAAAAAAATCAGCCCTATCCTGTTTACAGTCGAGCTGCAATATACCTAAAATTACTACTTCAGATTTTGTACATTAACTCTGTCTGCTGGCAAGAGGAAAACCCTCTTGTATGATATAATTATGGCTTCGAGCAGCACTAACGAAGAAATCGCGCAGGCCGCGGCCTGCTCCCCCGTGTCTGGAGGCGTCGACAGCAAGCCTGTGGTTGTGGTCGCACAGAAACGGAGAGGGAGACCTGGGCTGCCAGTCAAAACTGCCTGCAGAACCACGCTGAGCCCTCCGGGAGAACCTGCGGGGCCGGGCCCACGTCCCCGGCGGGTGACTGCAGAGTTTGTTCAAGAGGCTGAGTCCCTGCCACCATATCCTTCCCCCTCCACCTGCTGAGCTGCCCTGGGTGCACCTCAGAGGAGGCCAGAAGGGATCAGAGACAGAGGCCTCCCTCCCCACGGTGTGGAGGTGAGGAGTCCACCAGCACCAGTGCAGCCACTGCACAAGCCAACGTGCAAGGGAAGGTCAGTGGAGCTTCATGTTACACAAGCCTGTCTATGTCTGCACTCACATCCAGGGGTGAAGCATGGTGTGGAGATCCGGGAGTTCGCTAGCTGTAAAGGCCCCTGCAAAAGCCAACAACAAAAATCACTTTTGAGCTCCTGACCTGCTACAAAACTGACTGGTTTATGGTTAGATTTGCTAATTTTGTAAGCATTGTTGAACGTTTACAAAACATTCTGCATTACTGCATGGGCATACTGGTAGTCATTGTTACTTAAAGAATATGGAGTAGCGCAGAGCATGGGATTTCAAGAAGAACTGGAAGAAATACCACTGATAGTTGTCCTACATGGTGAGAAAAGAGACCCAAACCAGATATGTGTTAATTGGGATTTTCTTCTACATCTCATTGACCTCTAGGATGGAGAATCCAGCAAAGCTATGATTTATTTACCATATATGCACTCAAAGGATACTGCATAACTCAGTCTTCTGGCACTGTGAAAGTTATTTGCAATAATGAATTTTTAAAATTCTTTGGAGAAAAGTGAGTGTATATCCCCTTCCCCCAACAAATTAAAAAAAAAAAAAAATGAAAAGAAGAAAGAAATTGCAGAGTAACATTCAAAGGCTCATTAAAAGCGGATGGTGAAAATAGATTACAGAGACTTCAAAGGCTCACAATACTGGTTAAGAATCAGCTCTCTTTTTCAAAGAAAATGTTGTTAGCTAATCCTTGAAATTTGGGTTTTGGCAGATGACACAGTATTTCCTGCAGGTGCAGAAACAAGAGGTATTAAAAGCGTTTTGGTAATGCTCAAAAACCTCCCAACTTGACTTAAGGTTCCATCTGTTCAAGGCAGCCTGAGTAAGCTCTCTGATTCCTCATACATGCACTGAAATGTAGCAGCATTTAAAGAGGGCACTCTAACCTGTGCAAAACTGTATATCTCCTTTACTGAGAAAGCTAGTCTGTTAAGTAATTTATTATTTTAAGGAAAAAAAAAGAAAAAAAAGAAAAAAAAAAAAAAAGCCTTTATTGCTGCTATTATCAGTAACACCAGAGGCGCTGACTAGAAAAGCCAATGCAACATCTGCATACAGATAACAACTGTGCTAACAGAACACCATAACTGCACAAACCTCACTCCCCACCACTTTCCTGCTTACATCAGTTTGGTGATGCTTTGACATACGCTCTCTTTTAAGGTCTTCTTTACAAGGTCCCTTTTCTTTTTTTCCCTGCCTTTTCCATGGCTAATCCCAGTTCCTCCATTAGTTACAAGTCCCTGGTTATCAAGAGAGACAAGACCAGCCACATCTCACTTCAAGTCCTTTGTTAAGCTGAGATCCTTTGGCTTTGATTTAAAACCCAGCTATCTCACAGTGACAATTTTCCCACTGAGACTTTCACCTAGAATTTGGCCCCAAAGATGCCCAAAGCTGTGTCTTACTGTTTCCGTGGCAACCAATTGCTTGAAGTCAAATAACAGGACATAAAATGCCCTTAGTAGTTAGCAACCTGAAAAGGAGCACCCGAATCAATAAGAGATGATGGAATAGCAGCAAAATCTTCCAGGAGACTTACTCCTGTTTTCTAGCATCCAAAAAGTTGTTCTGTTGCTATTGCTTTTCTGATATTTTCTTTTTCAGACTGACTTTTCTCATAATTTCAATGCAAAGGCATACAGCTGTATGAAATTCAAACCATGGCGCAACTGAAGTTTGTAGGAAAGACCCCAGGGGCCATTAGTCCATGGAAGCCTACCAGTAATGATAGAGACCCACGTTTGTGTAGATTATGAGACATAACTCATATGTGGACAGAGTAAAGCATACCCCTTTACTGAGTACTTTGCACCTGTCCTGAAGAAAGCAATTTAAAGTGTTTTTGAGATCTTGAATATGATATATGGGCACTCACATTTGCTTATAAGAGATAGCTTACCTTAATACTCACAAGTTAATTCTCTGAATTATATTTTTTCCACATACACAGCATCAAATATACAGTGACGAGGCCTAATATCAGAAAATCTGACACAGTTTCAAACGTTATTAGAGCCACCCGCAAACGCAGAGGTGAACAGGCAAGGTAAGTATTTTGGCCAGGGTAGACAGTCTGTTTGGCTTCAGCTTGCAAAATAACTAGGTATTTTCCATTAAATATTTTTAATTAAAGCTCTCTGAACTAGCACTACTGGAGCTGGAGCAGGAGGTGGAGTTTTGCTGATGGCATCAACTATGATTAATGAAGCATTATTAAACAAGAATCACAAACATTATGCAACTATGTATCAAAAAAATAACGCAGACACAAAAGCCATCTAGGTCCACATTTAAGACATTACACAAGTGTCTTGATTTTCAAAAGCTTCCCTTCTTGTCCCTTCTTGCTCTAGTTCTGTTGACATTTATGCAGATGTGTCAAAAGAACCTTAGAAATGTTTAATCCGATATAATACCATTCAGATACCAAGAGAGCTCAGCAAATTTAAATTGTTGCCAGAAGAGAGGTTTAAAACATTTTGGGTGTTATGGAATATTTATTGCTCAAAGAAAAATAACTCTGAAGTTAGTAAGTCAAATAAACATTTCTGGAAATATAAAGGCTACATCTTGAGTGCAAGGCATCTGAGCAGAGCCGTGTAACTTCTTTTAGTCCTCATTCCACCTTCACAGATTTGTCTCCCTGTAAGCGACTATAAAATGATGGGCATACTGCAGGATCACCCCCCAACACAGACTATTTCCCGTGGGCAGAGGCCCTTCAGTGCAGGTGGGGATAAGGACTGGGGAGAGAGGCTGCAGAAAACAGCACAGGTTGGTGGGTACTCTGGGGGCACTCTTACCCAAAGGTGAGGCTCTTGATGGTGATTACAAACAACAAAGAAAAGTATATACAACCCCTGTACTCTATTTAATTTTGTGGGTCAGTGAGTTAACCATCTTGCTAAAACCTGAACCATGCTCTAAAAATCCCTGCATCTGTCCCTCTTTTTTATAGGCACTGGCTTCCAAACCTGGACATCTCAGTTACAAAACAACATCAAGAGTCAGTTGGAATTAATCTGGGCCCCAATATCTCCCTTTTTCAGAAAGATATGCTCACACTATTCTCTCCATCTTCTGTATTAGATTAAAAATATTAGGGTTTACAGTGAACTTCCTGGAGTCTCATGCTCTTCTCATCTGGATAACAGATGAATAATGACCCCGGGAAATTTCTGAGGGAGCATAAGGTATATGGGGGGAAACATAAAAAAAAAAAAAAAAAAAAAAAAAAAGGGTGGCCATAGAAGACTATAAAAGCCACAGTGCTTATAAAATACCTTGCTGACTTTAACTGATCTAGCTAGGTATGAAGAGTGAGCAGGATAACCAGTTTACAGGAGGGGATACTGAATCGTCATGTATGATTTCTGCTGTGTGAAAACTGTTTCTGAAGGCACTACAGCATCTATTCATTACCCATTATGGTTAAAAAGAAAACACCTTCCTTTCCATTAGCTGGGTTGGCAGTTTGGTTGGATGCTCCACCTGTAAGAATGATGTCAACAAGCTTGTACCTGACCATTGCATTTGAAGTATTGGCTACGAGTTTTATGAGGATATCTCATAGCTGCTATTGCCTCTATTATTGACGTCAGTTTCCACATGATGTGTGCATTGTTTTACCATGGATTAATTAGGAATATTTACTGTTTTGCACCTATCTTAGCAGCAGCCAACCCTGTACAGGCAAATAAAAATGTTCTGAGCATCTGAATAAGAACCAAGAGCACTCCCTCTGGTTCTTTATGGCATAGTCTGCACTAACCACACTGGGCTCACGTCCAGGCCTAGGCAATGATGGTGCAATGAGGTTGCTGTGTGGACAATGTGTCAGGACAATGATGTCCAAATGAGTGATGCAAGACCCATGATACTCAGGAGATATGCACCTATACTGCTTTTGGAATTGTATCTAATCCCTTACACAAAAAAAAAAAAAAAAAAAAAAAAAAAAAAAAAAGGCCTTGATAATCAATCAAGAGCAAAGAGCAGCATGAGGAAAGAAAGCATGTTTTAACCTTGTTCCTGCAGCTTTACTTACATTTGTTACTATCTCAACGTTTGTCACAATACTGAAAATCTTACCACAGGCAAAATGTCTCAACAATATTGTTTCCATTTCAAAACTAGGTGCAGAATTCCACTCCTGCAAAGTCTGCCTTGACAAGCATACAACACGGAGCATTGTAAATTCAAACTGAAGTGGCAATTCAGAAAAAATCCATGCGCAGAACACATTAAAAATTCACTGCAACATCACTGATCAAGCGTGAGGTCTTAGGTTACATGAAATTAGTTACTAAAGCACAAATTGTTCTTGAGAGCTACTTATCTTGCTCTCCATAATTAATTTAATACCTTAGATGAGAGAACAAAGGTTAAGGCTTACTCTCCAGTGGGGTCACTGTTGAAGAATAGCCTCTGATTTTACTTCTATGGAAGTTCAAACACATCCTAAAAAGGCCGGGAATAATCCATACAACTCGTGTGAATGTACTGGAATTAGATCGGAGCAGTTCATGTCAGCTGTCAAAGCTGAATCCTGTGAGAAGAAAAAGTGCGTGAGCCATAGGAAGTGAATTATCAGGCAATTAACACTCTATATGCATAACAAAGAAGTGAAACAAGAAGGGGGAAGCTCAGCCCAGGTTTGGCGGGGTGCTCTGATCACAGACCAAGGAGTTAGCAGGCAGGGTTAGTGGTCCCTTCCTCCAGCAGGATGCCATTTAGAAACCTGCAAGCCCTGGGTATCACTTTTCATGGCTGTTAAGCCTTTTCAACCCAAACTTGGCCTTCACTTTTTGTAGAAACGGAAAAGCAGAGGAACCCCAGGGTGAAGCTTGACGAGGCCTCCGCAAGTGCCAGGTCCTTCCACCAAAGGATGTCCCAGGAGAAGAAGGGAAGGCTTGGGGAAATGGGCTGTGCATTTCTATGCATGCACCTGCCCCCTTGTTCTCCAGGCTTCCTGGGCTTGACACCTTCATGGCAAAAGCAAGAGCCTAATGCAGCTGTGCAGTGAGAAGTGAGTGCCCACTCCAGGGTGCACATCCGTGTGTCATGGTGCAGCCCTGCTGGCTTCAAGGACATCAACCCAGTGGTTTTATGAGGTCCCTATATTATCCCCCTTATTAATCCTTTGACATTAGTAGCTGGTAGCCAGCCACAAGCTCTGGAGGGAAAGTGACATGCCCCTGGTGGCTTAATGGATGAGTCGCTTAATAATGATGAGCAATAAATGAAGTTGGTACTCCTGCCTTCCTACTGAGCGGGGCTCCCTTTGCACCAGCTGACTGCCTGGCCCATTAACTCTGCTTGGGTAATGTTAACGTAGGCCTGTATCTCCACAAGGGTCACTTAAGCCCTGAGCTTCACCCTTTAAAAGATGTTTACTGTGATTCACTCCTGGTATTATATTTCTTACTGGACCTGCACTAATGCTTTCATTCTGTACTGAAAACTCCCATAAAACTGAAAACACTCCTCTAGAAGATCCCTGCTGTTACACGATACCTTGTTTGTTGCCAGCATGTCTCTATACCTGGTGGTGTTCAGACAAGAAACTGTTACTCCTCTTTGCTGCCAGAAGACAGCAGCAGCAGCAGCTGTGGGGCCACAGGGGACAGTACAGGCACCTACTCTTAAAGACATGGTTTTAATTGAAGAAAATCACCATACACGCTGGGGCAGATCTTTCGCTCTTGTAAATCTGAGTGATGCCAGCAGAGCTCTGTCATTATTAATGCCTAAGTTTCTAACCCAGAAACTTTCAGGCTATAAACCAGGGAGTGAGTAGCTTCCCCTCCACCCAGCGTTGACAGCAAAGAATTGAGGAGGTGTTCAAGGCATAATTCCCAATCTGATGATGTTAATCCCTGCCTCTAGGGATTACAGACTTCAGCCTTTTACTGGTCAAAGAGCTAACCCCTAACACTGTTAATTTTCCTGAGTGAACTTCACTGGGAATAGGTTAAAAGGTCTGTTGGTCTCAGGTATTAGATACTCGATGCTTCAAATAGTCCTACCAAATTAGGTCTGCATCCAAAATGCAGACCTGGCATCTCGTCCCCACTACGAATGCTTTGTGTATCTTTTAGCAATTAGTGTTTATCAAAGTCAGCAGCCCCAGAGCAGAAGCCTGGAGAGCAGAAGAAATGCAGTTTATTTGTTCCTGAGCTGGGACTGAGCTCGGCCATTTGCACCACGCTGGTTCGGACACGTCCACACATGGGGCATGCCTCCTTTTGGTACCTGAGCAGGAGTCAATTATTAGCTGCAAGCACAAGAGAGATCAGAGTTTCTGGAAAACAGAGAGATCTTTCAGAAATGTCACCCTATTCTGAGAAGTTAACACGATGAAGAATCAGATTTTAACCTGCCATTTTTAGAAATGGAGTCTCTGTTTAAGAAGAAAACTGCCGTCAAAGAACATTCAAAATCTTAGCATGCTCATGGGCGAACCTCAGGCTTTGTTTAAAGCTTGCAATCTCAGCATCTTTGCAACTGCAAAATACCGGTTCTTTCGCTTTTGTGTTACCTGTGCCCTTTCGTGTCCTTGAACCTCCTTTCGCCATTGCATCGGGCCAGCAATTGAAGTGTGGCAGCCAATGCTCATCTGTGATTACATACTCAGGGTACAAGAGGGAACATTGCAAATAATACAAAGTATTTCATCTGGAGGCCTTGGGTGTGGTGTAAGGAGAAGATGTATAAGACAGAGAAAAGAAAACACTTCTCCTACCTCATCTGAACAGATGTGTGTGACTTCATGATGTGCTTCTGTTGTGCTCTGTTATAAAATGAGAGTTGAACATTGTGTTCTGCTCCAATTTTAGTACCATCTCCACAGATAATACAGAGCACTTCAAAGACTTTTCAAGAACATTTTTTTTTCCATAATGTTTACGGAAAAATAAATTTGTCACACTACCTTGCAAAAGGCGGTTGCTTTGTTGACCACATGCCAAACAGAAATTCAGACATGGAAGGCCAGAAACAAGATTTACTTTAATCCTACTAATCCTGAGCTGGTGATTGGTACAAGGCACCATTATAGCCGGGTAAGCTTCCCAGGCTTATCATCTGATTCTCTTTGGAGTCATGAGATCACTTTGGATTCTCAGTTTTTCCCTTGTAAGGGGCAACATCACTGCCTCATGTTCCACTTTCTGATATAAGCAGCAATGAGCAGAAGAAGCCATGGACGTTTGCCAGCAAATGCAGAAAACTCAAGGCAAGTAGTTTACTGAGTCCTGGCAATATGTTCTGCCAGGGAGGGTGGAATGAGAAAAGCTGGGCCTGTCCTCCAGGCAGGTAGCAGTCTGCCTGGGTAAACATAGGGCCTTCTTACGCTGACTTCATTGAGCCATCTTCATCAGAAGCTGAAGTAATACTTTGGGCAGGAAGGCTTGGCCTTGTTTTGCTTAGGGAAAGAGGTGAAGAAACATGCCTCCCAAAATATTTTCTAATAGATGTGAGGACCACTGGTGAGCTGGTGGGAGCCTGTTAATAACTCTCTTCCCAGAGCCTCTGGAAGCAGCCTAAGGACTTCCACAGGTCTGTGGATTACAAGGTTGAAAAGGCATGGAGCACTGACCCAGTCCTGTTGCATAGGGTTGTCTGATAACTGAACAATTTGCTTCATTAACTTTTTTAGTATACTGGTTATATTGTGTGCTCCAATTTGACAGAGCTGCATCATAGTCCCGAACAGCATATTTGGTTTGGTTTATGCCTTGCTAGGATATTATCTCTTTATCTGCCGCCTGCATTCCAGACCCTTTGGAAAATTCCTCCCCTTGAAGCTTATCTGGTTGATGGCTAATTAGAAGGATACAGATCCCAATATATGCGAAGTACCCCATGTCACAATGTTATCAGGGTAACACCATCATGCCAACAATGCAGTTTGAGCTGGAGTTAAAAGATACGTATTCAATTTTAGGCTTAACTTTATCTAGTGTCTTGCAGATAAAACTTAAAGGGACAGAAGATGAGAAGCAAAAAGCTTCTCAGTTGTAGTTTCATCTAGAAAGAAAAGGTGAAAGTTTTAAAGAGGTGAGAATGGCTGAGTTACATTGTTTTTTACTTTAAGTTGTCTTCAGGGATTAACACCTCAGAGGGGTTTTGGGGACTGTGATGGTCTGTTTTTTCCGTCTTCATGGCATCTCTGCAATGGAGCCCGCTACATTTCTGAGGCTCTCAGGTGCTGTGGTAGTACAAATGATAGCTGGCAGTAAACAACACAACCTCCTACACACACTATCAGTATAAAGCAGATGATTGAGAACAGCTCTTACAGTCCCTTTTAGCAGTGGATGCAATTAATTTGTTAACATTTCCCTGTAGTCTCACAAAGAAGCTGAACAACATGGAAATATAAACCAGATAATAAACGTATGTTGTTGATTCAGCTCAGCCCTAAGAAGTTACCCATCGCTTATACTGAACATCTTCATGCATCTTAAAGGAGAATCCCATCTTCTGTGAGCACATCATGCATTCCTGGGATTGTGGAGTCCTTCCAAACATAAAATATGCCACACCACTGTCACCCAGTCAGAGCTTGAGAGCTGCAACTAGGGTTAATTGCTGTGGTGGTGGGATGTGTAACGTTGATCAGCATCTCTGTTTACTGGTCTCCAGCCTACCCAGGTGTTGCCACTTTCCAGGGGAATTTTTAAGGTCATTGATTTATTTACAGAAGTATTATTTGCAAAACAATTGAAAGATGGCTGGCTGTCCTCTCCAGAAGCATGATTTGATAAAACCCACCTTTAGGAAGTGCTACCTGGCAGAAATGTCAGATGGAACCAAACGGGAGAGGCAGCAGCTCCTGGGTAACTCAGAATTTGGGATGCAGCAAGGGGTAGAAATTTCTGCATCTATGAGAATCTGCCTGGGGGAAGACAAAGAGCCTTTTAGCTCCTGTGGTTAACAGAGCAACAGCAATTTTCACCATTAAGAATTTTCACCCTGTTATACTGGAAAAGACATCTCTGAACAGCCTTAGTCTGCAACAGTGTTGTCCTTGCAAGGAGTTATTACAGTGGGATCGGGAAATTGCTCCAGCAAGTTGAGTGAACTTCTTTTAAAATTGCTTTCCTAACAATTTTACTGGTGAGCTCATTCTGCAAGTTGGGCAGTGGGCATCTCCGTGTCTGTTCCCATCAAGATGCGGGCAGCTCAGAGATCTCTCTGATGTCCTAGCTTCTTGACTTCTGATTATATACAGCTTACACTTCTGACAGTTCACATAAATAGTCTTATTTAAAGCAGACCTGATGATCTCTTAATGCTTCTCAAGGCTAAAGTTTCAAAAGAGTTTTTCTCTTCAATTTAGTTTATGGCAGCACTGTATTTCACAGCTGGTTTTAATGTATTTTTGGAGACTATATGGAATCAGTATTTGAGTTATAAGGTATGTATATCAGATGAAGCCATAGCCACCATTCCCTGGCAAACTGTTAGATCAAATGAGCTGAATCTCCTCTACTTTATTGCCTAATTAATTCTTGAACGATCACTGAATTGCAGGAGTGGGAACCCTGCCAACTTTGGTCACACTCTGTATTGGGTTATGCCAGAAAGGATTGGAAAGTGAGGGTTTTCTTTAATCTCAGTTCACAGAGGGGAACTTCTAGGTAGGTGGGCAGGGGCTTCTTTTGCCTGCGTGCAACTGAATAGCAAGAGGAAGTGGGTCTTCAGCCAGGGGCAAAATCTCCAGGGAAAAACAAATCCCACTGGGAAGCAGGGCCATGAAAGTGCTCGCATTCCTCAGTGCCAGCCTGCTGCTAGACAGGATTGGGTTGATTATCTGCAGCTGAGTCTGCTTTGGATGACTAGATCTTTTGTAGCTTTTGCGAGCCCCACCAGCAGTGGGACAGCAGATCAGTTGGAGAGGTAAGTCATGGGCTGCTGAAGATGGACTCCTGGCACAGAAAGATTTGTCTGAGAACTGACTCTGAGGAATTCAAGAAACAATGCCTTAGGAAGAGCATTGGAGCTAACAGGGTGGTGTTAGACACAGGACCATGAGTGCAGTGTATTTTTGTAGTGCAGCACCTTTACATTTTGAAGCTTTGTCCTGATTTTAAGCATAGGAAGACTCTTTCAGGCATTTGCCCAAGAGGGAGGTTTATTCCCTACACACTCCATCCAGAAAAATAAAAGCACATCTCATGTATTTAGGATGCCTTCAACCCAACCTCTTACCTTTAACATTTGTTTATATAACTATGGTCCATGAATTTGCTCCATTTTTCTATGGCAATAGGGTGGAAACACTGTTGGAGAGGAGACAGATTTATAAGACTCTGTAGATGTTGCGACTATGCTCGTTCCTGATATGAAAGATGCAGTTGAAATCTTATGAACGAATGCCATCGTTTTTACTTAATGTGTAAATAAAGTCAGATCAGGCTCCAGTGTGGGTTTAACTGAGGTCAGTGACAACCTGTTTGTTTTAAGGGAAGGAATAAAATGGCCAGAGGCTAATAGATAACTCAGGATCTAAGGTTTAGTGGCTGTTTTACATTTGGATGGCAGGCAATCAACTTTCAAGTGCTATCCTTGGGCATTGGGGAGCTCTTCTTTTCCAGTAGACTGAAACTCCTGGATAGGAATCAGGCAGAGGTTTGAGAGCTCAGCACTGTGGTGAAGACCAGCAGCAGCCACAAGGAAAAGTACTCAGGCAAACTTTGTGTTTCTGATGATTTTCCGAGGACTTTATTGCTTCCTAAATGATCTTCCATCATGTTTCACTGTCTTTTTCTCTCACATGTGGCTTCTCTTCTCATGCCAGATGCAATCCCATGCTGTACAACCCTCTGAGGATTTGACAGTGATCTCCCCAAAAGTAAAGCAGAATTTCTTCATGTGCACAGAAACATCACTCCTGCAGGACTGGTGCTCAGGGGGCATGCAGGCAATACCTTCCTTCTGGTATCTTGGCTCACATCTGCAGTGGTTTCCTGGGTGCCACTTTCCTTTAAAAGCTGTCTCTGATGGGCCACTAAAGCAAGCAAATATCTGCTACTAACAAAAATCCTGCAATAAGCCTCACTGTATTTCCTGGAAGAAAAGCCTTCATAAACTTTCTTGAGAGACCCCACCTGGAGCACTGCGTTCAGCTCTGGGGCCCCCAGCACAGGAGTGACATGGACCTATTACAGTGGGTCCAGAGGAGGGCCACAAGGATGATCAGAGAGCTAGAGCACCTCTCCTGTGAGGACAGGCTGAGGGAGTTGGGGTTGTTCAACCTGGAGAAGAGAAGGCTCTGGGAGATCTTACAGCAACCTTCCAGTACCTACAGGGGGCTACAGGGAAGCTGGGGAGGGACTCTTGGTCAGGGAGGGGAGTGATAGGACAGGGGGAATGGCTTTAAACTAAAAGAAGATAGGTTTAGGTTAGATATAAGGAAGAAATTCTTCACTCAGAGGGAGGTGAGGCACTGGCACAGGTTGCCCAGAGAAGCTGTAGATGCCCCATCCCTGGAGGTGTTCAAGGCCAGGCTGGATGGGGCTTTGGGCAACCTGATCTGGCAGGAGGTGGCCCTATGGCATCCAGGGGACAGACAGGTGTGGGGTAAGGAGCCTGTCTCTGTGATGCTCTTCTACCTTGACCTCTCAAAGGGCCAGAAGAAAGAGTGTGCTGATCTCCTTCTGTCAGAGGGGGCCCACAGGAAAGTGGATGCTCTTCTAAGTATTTTTACCTGCAAAAGTGAAGCCCATGGGTGTTCATGGTGAAAGCAAGAGTGGAACTGTGCTTGTTCTTTCACTGTCATTGTAAGAGGAGCTCTTTGTATGGTCAACCTAGGAGACACCCATTGGAGACACCCATTTCCCTTCAGTGTTTAATGTACAAAATTAAGTGGAATGGCTTGTTCTTTTTGAAATATCGACTCATCAGAAGTTGCTACAAGTGCAAAACACTAGCTCACCTGGTATTTTCAAGTGTAATTGTGAAGTCCTTGCATATAACTAAGATAAACACAACATTAAATTAACTCAACAAAATCACCTGTTTTTCACCACATACATAGGAAAGTCCTAGGGAAGTAACCATATCACTTTAAAAAGTAATTTAGTGGACATAAGACTCTGTATTAATAGTGTAAACAATATTAATATACTTCTTTTCATGCTGAAAACATTCATCTATATTTCCAGAATACTCAATAGCTTCTCAGTTCTTTTAACAACGCTTGTACTTAGTTGTGGATAATTTATCCTTGGAGCAAGGATCAAGAAACTCCTGTCCGAGCCAGAAAGCATCCAGAAGGTGAGGAAGAAGTGGCTAAGGAGGGTGGCCAAGAGCTGCAAAGCAAGGAAATATTACTTCTCTACCCCGTGTACCCCCCCATGGCTTCCACCAGTACCATCTGCAGAAAAGCAAGGTGGAGAGAGCAAGGTAGGTGCGTTGTGCGATGGCAGAGCACAGGAGCAACTCCACAGCAAGCAGGGCTGCCAGCCCAGCAGAAGACCCCGTATGGCACTGGTGGTGGCACCCCCAGGCAACTCGAGACACCCACCATCCCGCACAGCTGTGGACACTACTGGTTACACGCTGGCATCACTGACGGAGGTGCCTCCCCAGTATGCCCAGTCCACTGTGGCTGGTGTTGTGATGAGGTTCCTTGGCCAGAACTGGATGAGAGCGCAGTGAGGGAACTGGCGCACAAGGAACATTTTCATTCTGCAAGCATTTGTTTGATTTGGCTGCAAAGCTCTCTCACATGCCTGCAATGCTATAACCTTCATCAATAGATACGGATCAGCATTTGTATGCTCAGCACCTTTGCTTGCATCTGAATTTTTTTCCACACCAAGAAAGTTACACAGATCTGGCTGATCTGGCTGCAGCTTAAAAACTTCCTCTTTTCTGCTCCAGCCTGTAGTAGCTGGCTGCCGGTGATTAGTCTGCTAATTAGTAAGGGTGGACCAGAAGAAGAAAAAAAAAAAAAAAAAAAAAAAAGCTTTTAAATCAAAGACATAACCCCCAGGCACATAATTCAGGGATCACCATAATCACCATATCCTGAGAGAAGCTGCTTGCCCTGGAATACCTGTATTTACATTTCACATGGTGTGCCATCTCCTGCACATTCTTTCCAGAGAGATAATATAGAAGAAAATTATACTTAATATTTTAATAACATTTAACTGTGAACCCTAGCCTCACTACCACATAAAGGAAACGATCCAGGAAGAAACACTTATGGGGGAAATGTATAGTAGCTGTGCAGCTTACTCAGAATTATTGCAGACTTTCACCACTATAATGAAGGCAGGCTTGGTTCCTCGGGCTTGCCCATACTCAACCACCTGAAGTTGTAAAGCTCCTGCAGAATGAGCACTGACGCACACCCAGAAGTATCTTTACTGCCATAGAAAGCCCTGCAGTACCACCACAGCCTTCCACACTCATGGTGGCACTGAGCTATATCAACTTCATTTAGCTTCAAACTAATTATCCCCCCCTAATAACCATCCCCAAGATTTCAAATTCAAGTGAGAGCCAACCATTGTGCTCTGAAATAGCTGTGTGTCCTATATTTCCCTTGTGAGAAAGATCCCAGATCAGACCTGCAAGGCTCACCTCTCCTTCCTAGCATGTGCCAGCTAGCAGAAATCCAACCAGAGCTTCATGGCCCCAAGGAGACCAAGTTAACAAGGAGGCAGAAGCCACACAAGCAGCAGCCACCAGCCCCAAAAGACAGCTTTGGACCCTTGGTAGAAAGGAGTTACCTATTCAAGGATCCTATGGACTATTAGAAGGACCGGCCAGCATCAGCTCCTGGGCAAGAGAGCATCACAGCTCTCCATGCCAACTTCTCCTTAAGAGGTGTGTAACAGGAAGAGGATAAAATTGCTTTTGGAAAGCCTCTCCCTTCCCATCCTGGTTAAGTGGACAAGTAGGAAGCTGAAGCTGTGGGAGGCAAGGAAGTGCACCCTTCCCCTTTGCCACAAGTAAGGCCTCATGGGTGTGTCAGGTGAGTTTCAGGAGTTTCCACACTGGTATTTCTCTCTTCAGCAGCTGATGTGCCTCCCACGGAGCACACTTGGTAAGCTCAGTCCCTCCCATTTACATCAATTTTGTCCACTACCAGGCCTGAGGACCCTCACATAGAGATCGCTGGGCATAAGAAGAGGAAATAACTCACCGTCTCAACAGAAACATAGCATGCAGCCTGCACAGCTCTGAGAGCTGGTGGTGCTCAGAGGGCTCACACCCAGAGCACGTCTCCAGCTCCAGAGGCTCTCCCTGCTGCAGGCAGATGAGATGCAAGAAGTACGTTTCCCATTAGCAGGGCACCCCTGGAGGACCACACAAGCACATTCCTCTCCATCCCCTCGAGAAAAACGCGGCCTCCAGCCTTTCACCGTGTCAGCACAAAGAGTAATTCACATGCACATGAATGCATTTGGCTAATCATAGTGTAGGGATAATTCTCTGTATATAATTACATGCTGTACTAGGCAGTTAACACTGCAGGGATGTTAAGATCTGCGTCTCTGTAGGAAGGGGGATGGAAGGTTATTATGCAATTTTCACAGGGCAAATGGGCAGTTTCAGGCCTGCCGGTATATTTTGCATAGACACTGCGCTGAAATCTATATCTAACCCAGTGCAGCCCTGATTAAAACCAGAAATAACTGTTCCTGGTAAGGTTCAGTTTAAACTCTATCCCCTTATCTTTGTCAGAAACTTACGTCTTTGCATGGGGATCTCCATCGTACTGATAGCTGAAGCTGCCTGGCTTGCCGGATTATCCAAAAGTCTGGTCCCGTGCATCGCGTTCACTCTCTTACTTTCAGAAGTTTTGAGCAGTTGTATATCTCATATATGGCAAGGGATTAGCAAGTACCTAAGATGTCTGAATATCGTGACATCTTGGTCTGGGGCTAAGAGTTTTCTGAATTCTGTTATTGAAGGAGATACATGGAGGCCTTTGAGTAGAAACAAAATTAGATAAACCTCAAAACAGAACGCCCTTTTCCCCGTTTCTTTAAAAATATATCTACACAAATAAAATCCAAGATTGAACAGAAGTTGAAAAAGAAAAGTAGATCAACATTCTTGAATTAAATGTCACAGGGAGGGGGAAAAAGGAATAAAACAACACTCGGGATAAAAGATATAAAGAACTCTAGAAGTATCAGTAACTTGACAGGAAGGGAGCTCCAAGTAGTCACAAAATACAAAGCTGGCTTCCAAAGCTCAGGAATCAGGCTAGAAAATTATGTGTTTTTAAAAGAAAGGCAACTTTACTCCAGTTTCTAGGCCTTGAGAAGATACAGCAGTCTTCTCTCGTTCTAAGTTATTTTTGCTCTGCTGTCACCACAGCTAGAAGCTTAATTCATACAAGTCTGAAATTCTTGAACAATTACTCGGCTTTCTGAGAGGCCACAAATATTAATAGACTCATGAGAAAGTCTTATGAACTGGCAAGGCTGAATCAGGAACCCCCAGTGTCAAACCCAAACAGAGACAACATGAATTGCTGATTGAAGCCAGGGCAAATCTCCCTATAAATCCTGCGTGAGCCAGAGATTCTCTGTGTGACCTTTGGCAATTTGTATGGTCTTGGTGTGTTCCTCTGTCTACTCAGCTGGAAAACTGGTTTAAAAAGAAAAAATAATAAAAAAATAAAATAAAAAAAGTAGGAGCTGACCAAAAACCAGATGCTGAGTATGAGCTAAGCCTTTCCAAGTAAATAAATTATTTAAAAATAATTATGATAATACAAAATGTTCGGCATACCTCGTGTTTTACTTTATGTGTTTACTGCTGGACCTGAGCCCATTTACCCCAAGAGGATGAACATAATGACACTTGAGAGGAGGGATCTGATGCCAAATCAGCAGGGAGAGCCATCAATCCTTGCAGGGAATGTTGGACTGCCAAAGGCAACACTATGATAACAGTGAATCCCACCCAGACTTCCAACTCAGCTCATGGCTGAGGCCAAGACCAAAGTCAAAAGGCTTTCTCCTATGCAGAAAGGGATGAAGAAGCTGTGGGAGGACCCAGGAAAGCCCTTGAGCTGTTCTCCATGGGGCTGGGGAAGTCCTTCAGGGAGCTCATGGCAAGCTCTCTTCATTGGCAAGGGCTGGATTGGATCCTGGGATCCTGGAATCTGCTGCTGTGGTGGCTGGTGGAAGCCATTCATTAGAGTTAATTTTGGGGAGAGGTTGAGGACATATTCCAGAAACAAGGGGGGAAAGCTTTTTTTCTTTTTTTAATCTCTGATTTACTGCTGGAGTTCACTTACAAGCATTTATTTACTACTGTTGGCAGGCTGAGTGTGCATGCTGCCGAACAGATTTATCTGTAACACTGCTGGGTGGTCACTATTCTTGTGTAGTAAGATTAATTGCAAAGACTCCTAGGGCATTTGGTACTGGGAAGTTTAAAGTATTTAAGTAAAATAATAATACATTTTTCTCCATGGCTGCATCTGTCTACACTAGGAAAGTCAGGATCCGTAACAGGCTGCTGGTGCAACCCCTCAAGCCATGGGGAGGAAGGGTGGCTATGCAGCATGGAGAAGGGTTTTACACCCTATCAGCTAGTTCTCCAGGCATGGCAAGGCAGCACAGTGCCGAAAATACTGAAAACTTGTCTTTGCTGCTCCCTTGGTTCCTATGGGGACGCCATGGCTATGGGCTGTAAATATTTCATTCTCCTGGGTTTCCAGACCTACTGTTTCTGTTTAGCCACCAGTGAATAAGCAACACCAGTGGCTGGCTTAGAAACCAATATCCAAGTCCTCAAAAATGTTTGCCTTCTTCTGGCACCCAAATTCTATTGACATATCTTAGTTTGATTTGGAGGTCAGCACGAAAATCCTGCCAATAATCAATGCAAAGTACAGTTAACTCTTCAACTGCAAAGGACTGAGCTGAGCTTTGCTTCTTGCCCTACCACTGCGGTGAGTGTGGGAAATTTTCATGGGGAGCAGAGTCAGTGCTAACCCAGCACATCTCAGTCCTGGCACCAGAGGTGGGTGATGTGGGCAGGGAGGGAAACTGCTGGTCCCCACTCCCTGTGACCACAGTGTACAAGCACAAGTCCTTCCGTGCCGGACCACAGAGGCTACTGGACTCTGCTGGCTTCACAGCCTCATGCAGCATGGCCCCTGCAAAGGTGGTCGTATGTGCTGGGCAGCAGATGGTCTGTGGGGGACACCCCGTGTGCTCACACCCATGCTATAGGGGTGAGTTGCATGAGGGAGGAAGGGTTAGCAGGAGAGCCGTTCCCTGAACAGATTCCAGCACTTACTATGCAGGGTACAAGTAATTATCAATCTTATTTTTCTATGAACTCTTAGGGGGAGGAGACAACTGTGCTATAAAAGGGTATTTTTATACTGAATCATTTTATGGGTTTGCACTGAGTAAGAGTGAACCTACTTGCCAAATCAAATGCCAGTTTTCATAAAGCTTTTTGGACTTTGCCAGTTTGGGAACATAGGGTGCCATTTTTTTTCTGGGGAGCATGGATTGCTGGCTGAGATTTTTCCTTTTTATACTTCAGTGACCCCTTTTTGGCATTAGCATCATTTTTTCATTTCCTTACAACCGAGCGGGCAATAACAAGAGCTTAGGCACACAGCGACTCCTGCTAAAGTCACAGGCACATACATCAAGCAGAAGCTTCACAGTCGAGCTGCTGGACTTCAGCAAATACCCTCCCTCTGGCTCTCTAGCTCTCCAGCTACAGGACAGCAAGTTCAAGTGCAAGCTTTTTCCGCTTTTTTTTTTTGATCTTATTAAAGTTTATCAATTGTTGTATCAATGTCTTAAGTGTGGGAGACAGAGGGATTTGGCTAACCTCTTTTCAGTGGTTTGTGGGGACAGGACAAGGGGCAATGGCCACAAGATGGAGCACAGGAAGTTCCGCACCAGCATGCAAAAGAGCTTCACGGTGAGGGTGACGGAGCGCTGGAACAGGCTGCCCAGGGAGGTTGTGGAGTCTCCTTCTCTGGAGATATTCAAGGCCTGTCTGGACGCCTACCTGGGCAGCCTGCTCTGAGGAACCTGCTTTGGCAGGGGGGTTGGACCCGATGATCTCAGGAGGTCCCTTCCAACCCCTACAGTTCTGTGATTCTGTGATTCCTCTTCTTTGCCATAGGGAGACTTGTCATGAAAAATGGTGTGACAAGGGACACTATGTTCTCTCTAAGTGATGTCCAGGCCATTCAGCCCAGGCCTGAAAGTCCCCTCCTTCTCCTTTGTCCACTTTGGAAATAAAGTTTCAGTTGACTGTACTGTGTCTGGGACAGGCTGAATAATCAAGGACTGAACAGGAAAAAAAGCTAACAGAAAGCACTGCCCTCTTATCTTACTTTGTTTTTATTGCAAAATGACATTATTTGATGGCTTCTTTCATGATTATATCTTGAAGCAATTTTAGTGGAAGTGCTGAAAGAACCAGGGTTGCAGTAGCTGGCTTGTGACAATTGCTGAATATATAACAATATTAGTGCCAGCAAAGCTGACACTTTAATGGTAAAGTTACCCATTCCCACCACAAAAAGAAGTCATTTTTCTGAAGTGCATTTGTAAATTAAACGCACAGCAAACTTCCTCTCTGCACCTTTGAGCACAGTGGTTAGTGACAGAGGCAGATCAGAAGGTGGGGAATACAGCCCTGCAAGAGCTGTATTCATTTTTTTTTTTTTTTTCCAATAAAAGGGATAGATATTTTTCACAAAAAAGGGATAGATATTTTTGCCTTATTTTTTATTTTTCTATTTTTTAAGAAAGGCCTTCTTGCCTCTCTCAGCAAAACTGGCGTCTTCTTTTTTCTGTAAAAATGTCACATTTTCACCTACGGCAAATTCATGGAAATTTATAAAGATTTACAACAAGAAGCAAAGTTTTAATTTCCATGAATATGCCCCAGGTGAAAATGTGACATTTTTACAGAGAGAAATGCACCATTCTCCTCAGCAAAAGAGTATTTTCCTAACGAAATAGCAGCTCATTTTTAAAAGCCGCCTTCAATTACAGTTTTTAGAGCCACAAAAGGAAAGTTTAACACACCCATAAAACCCACTCCTTTCCCATTTTGCCACAAACAGGAGTGCCTCAGTTGTAGAGACTGCATTATTTCTATTGCCATTACATTCAGGATCTTTAATCATGGACCAAGACTCCGTCATGCCAGGCACTGCCTGGGGAGAGAACAGAAGGCTGGTCTTTGCTTCAAAGAGTCAAGCCCCTATGGCAAGAGGCAACAGCACGGGGAAACATATGGAGAGGAGACAAGAGATCAGCACAGGGCTGGGAGATGATGTACCACAACCCGTGCCTTGTGCTGAGAGCGGGGCGTCACCCCATTTGTCACAAGAAGCCAACAGTGTCCTGCTGCTGCAGGGACTGCAAGCATCGTACTGGGGTACAGCACCAGGAGCACCAGTCATAAGCTGTTTGGTACACCTTAGGTCTACTTGGGGCTGTTAAGACCTCAACTGAAATATTTGGTTTAGTTTCATACATATATAGATATAGATATATATATTTTTTAAGGAAAAAAATAAAATAAAATAATAATTAAAAAAAAAAAAGATGGCCCAAATCCAGTTCTCCAAAGTAGCAAAACCAATTAGAGATCTAGAAAACATGATTTATGAAGTAAGACTGAAGGAAATAGGGTTGTTTAGTCTAGAGAAGTCAAGACTGAAGGGAGACAATAACAATCTTTAAATACATCAAAGTTATCTGCAAATATGACGGAATAATTCTGTTCTCCGTGTTCACTGATGACAGGATGGGAAATAACGGGCTAAGATAGTCGCAAAGGAGATTTAGGATAAACACAAAAAATCTAATGTAAGGTTGATTAAGCACTAGATTGATCAGCCGGGGAAACTGTTATATCTCCTTTTTTTGGGGGGGGGGGGAGGGGATGTTTTTTCTTTGTTTGTTTTTGAGTAACAGCTTAGGCAAACATCTGCTGTGAATGGCTTTGGTATAAGCTGGTCCTGCTCTTGGGCAGGGAAGGGATCAGACCTGCAGGAATCTGTCGAGGTGCTCTGAATCACACGGGCAGCCCTGATAGTGCTACACTTGCCTGCCAGGAAAAAAAAAAAAGCACACCAGGGGACTGAGCAGAGGCATGGATGAGAGACTCCGAGAAATGCTGGGCTAGACTATCTCTCACAGTCATTTCAAAACCTAGCTTGTAAGATCTAAGATTTATGGCGTGTAGAGTTTAATATATCCTGTGGCATGTATTACAGCCAGGGGCCTTTGGCATGTGCGTATGCCGGAGTTTAAGGCTGTCACTAATGATTCCGAATGCTTCAAAGTTTGGTGCGATCCTGCAGCTTTTTGAGAACATGATGGGCACCTACCCTCTGGAAGTCTTTCAGACTTTTAAGAGCTTGTTCCTCTTGGGTGTTCAGAGTTGCACATCTCAGCAAACTCAAAGGCATATCTGCTTTGCGGTCTTTCCCAGATTAACTTGGGGCATAATCAGCATTCCCTAAAAAAAAAAATATAAACAAAATAATAATAAGAAAATAAAGATGATTGCTCTAAGAAATGGAAAGCAGGAAACTTGGTTACATACATTGACGAGAGGTACAATGGGTGACACTTGAGCACAGCACGGAATCATAATTACAAAAGTACACAAAAAGGAGGTTCTGGAGACATGCAGAACAGCCAGGGACTTGTACTCTCCCCTAGATTTGTTCCTGTGGTTTGGAGGTTTGGGTCAGACCACACAGATCACAGGGAGTTTGAAACAACAAGGGAGGGAATTGGAGAGACCCACATCGCAGCCCAAGAAACCCTAGAAGTGATTTGTAGTGAGTGCCTTGGTCTTACCCATCTAAAATCCCTTTCAAGTGGAGCTGAAAGGAGAGGCTACGGGTGACACAGCATCCTGCTGCTTTGGAGGCAGTAGCTGCTTTGCAGCGGCTGTGTTGGGTGCCGAAGGTATGGGCAGATAAAAAGATTATCCAGATGCCCTGCAGCTTTCTTCTATGGTATGTAGCTTGTGCTGCAAATAGTGCATAAGCTATTTCTCTGTTACTGGGGTATGAGCACACACTTGGGCTAATACCACTGGGAGAGAAACACTGTGAGATACGGTCCTTAACCAATATGACACCGCGTCTGCTCCTTTCAGTACAGAGGAGTATTTAGATCTACAGCTATTTGCTTTTTTCTCATTGAGCATCATGCCTCAGCACATGAAGACTGCTCCCCACAGACAGATGGTCACCTGATGGCTCAGCACAAAGAAGGGATGGTCAGCAAGACAGGTGGTGACACCACAAACTGTGTCGGTCCTTGCCCTGCCCCTCCTTCCAGATGCAGCTTGCTGTGGAACTGTTGCCACATGGACTCAAATGCCGAAGGACTCATTGCCATAGCACTTCTGCATAAACACCTACTCCACCACCCTGGCATCACAAATGCTCGTGTCTTCACCCCTCTCCTGCTAACCCAGCGGGATGTGACCAAGCCCAGTCTTGGAGAGCAAGAGCATTTAATCTCCCATTGTTCTGGTTAGAGAATGGAGCATCTGGAGAACATGCAGTCAGCACTTCACTCCTTCAGCTGCAGCACTGCTCCATACCATGCATTTCTGCCCACAGAAACAAGCCGTAAGAAATAAAAATCCTAACCCATCTCAGACCTGTCCTGCTTCAGGAAATTGACGTACTGATGAAAATGCTTTCCCTGAAGGTGCCGCCTTTGTGCCCAGCACCAGCACAGCTCTGGTGACAGACAGGACAACTGGAGAAAGGAATGTAGGCAGCGGTGGGAGATTTTCAGAAAGTGCATCCACACAGGGACCAGGTTTCCAGCAGCCAAAGCAAAGGTGTGCATGAGGTGTGTGAAGCTGCACTATGGATGCTGTCAAATAGATAGAAGAGGGCAGAAGATTTATCTCTGTGCACACATACACTCTGAGTTTTCTTCCAAAAGTTTCAGTGGAAGTGCAGCTCCCTACCTCTGAGGAAAATGAGTAATTTCTACAATATGTGTGTTCTGTGCTTGAGCTTCCTTCCTTCACATGGAGGACACTTCCATCCCCATGCCCCAACACCCCCCTCGAAATCATCTCTTCTGGATTTGCTTGCTTTTCTTTGTGTTTTTTTTGTTGTTGTTGTTGTTGTTGTTGTTGTTGTTGTTGTTGTTTGTTTGTTTGTTTTTGTTTGTTTGTTTGTTTTTTGTTTTTGTTTTGTTTTGTTTTGTTTTGTTTTTTGGAGGGGAGGTGAGTTGCACACCAGAAGTCACTGGACCATTGTCACTGGGCAATAGCTGCCCAGTAGACAGGAGAGGTCCCTACCGGATATATTTTTGCAGCCAAGTGCACTCTTGCTTCTCAGCTTTGTGAAACTCCTTTTTAAAAAAAGCACTGGATAGCTGTGCCAACTGTGCGTATATGCACAGGGTAGAGGAGGGTGAGCGGAAAGAAGGCAAAAGAAGAGAACAAAAATTTTTGAGAGAGACTTTCCTACGAAAACACTCTGGAAGTCAGGTTGCCTGCGGAGACTGATTCATTTCACCTTGAAGCATAAGTGTGGTTGCTAGCCTAATCCCCACAAAGCCACAAAGAACATCCACCAAAGAGTTCATTAAGCTTTGACAAACTATATGCATTGGGCTGTGTGCGCCTGCTGGGCTCTCCTGACACAGGGGAAAGTATTTAATACACAAGCAAACATCTTAGAAGGGAAGGTATCCTTTCCTCATGTATTTCCACATAAAGCATTTTTGAAAGATTTATTCGGCGTAACTTGATTATTTCCAAGCTGCCATGGAGCTCCCAAGAATGGCTCTGACCTTGGCTAAGGGTAGGGAATCAAGGAATTCAGCCCTGGAAATAGCCTTTCCAAACTGCTCCCAGGTTTGGTGACACAGTTTTAAGCAGGAACTTCCCAGTTCAGTGCCCATGTGAGAGGGAAAAAAAAAAAAAAAGAGAGAGAGAGAAAAAAGCCATGTTTTTATTCACAGGCTCAACCCTCACAAAGTATTACTGTATTTCCTTCCTAGCTTTGGAATTGCCTAGGGAGTTAAGAGCTTATTTTCTTAAGGGGTACCTGCTTCAGTCGGTTCCGATGATCTATTTTCAACTCCCTTTTAGCCAGGCTAATTCACTTCATGCATTTAAGGGCAAAAAAATAACAATCAAATTAGATCATATTATCAGCGTAAGATAAAATAGCAGTGGATTTTTTTTGGAGCATTATATCTCAATAGCACAATTTGGATCAAATCCAAACACTCAGAAATTCTGTAAATTTGCTTTTAAGAGCCCAGCAGGGGGGTTTCATGGAAAGCGCTCCAGTGTATGAAAGAATTTGTGAACAGTCAAGCTCATTTATTACAAGATTTAATGTGATTTTTTTGCAGTGTGATTTGTGGAAGTCTGTTTCTGATCGCTCCTTCCCACCATTACTTTTTCATAAAAATTTCAGGAAAGTTTTGCTTTTTAAAAGACTTATTACACTAAATAGAAAAACAACCAAGCCCTTAATAGGACTGTTGTTCTGTCTTTAAAGGCTTGAAGTTTGTGGGGAGAGAAACATCTTTTATTAGAGCTACTGACTGGCCTTGGAAGAACAGGCAGGTCACTGGGTACACAGACCCCTTCTCCAGGTCTGAAGCCCCCGTTAGGCACTGAAGGGTTTGCAGCTCAGGTGTCTGCAGGGAAGCGTTCTTCATCAGCACTGGTCTCAGGAGTGGCTGTTCCTCACAGCGCCTTCCCATGTCTGTACCACGGGTCACTAATTAGGAATTAGTCTCTTAGAGATTGCAATCTGTAATGAAAAACGGTGCTTGGCTTCCACAGCCGGCGCTCGCCCTGCCATCCAAGCAGCACAGCGTTTTTGGCTCTGCCGCTGCACCCCTGGGGGGGGGAGCTCCACGGGACACAGCCCCAGCAGTCTGCAGGTGCTCGTTGGCTGGACACCAGCAGAAACATCACACTGCTGGTGCGACGTGTGGGGATGGTGCAGTCTCCTTAACAACAACAGGAAAGATGGCCTTTTCACTGCCTTTTTTGCTTGTATACATACATTTTAAAAAACACTGTTGTTTCATACTTTTAAAAAAAAAAAAAAAAGGAAAAGAATTCACTAAATCAAGAATTTGAAGATAATTTTACAAAAGTCATTATTTCAAATAGCAGAATAACAAATGGAGTTATTGCAGTGGGCCAGCAGGAGAGATGCTCTACAGGCAGTGCAGAAACATGGCAACAACCACCACAGGTCTGCCTTACTCTTCAGCATCAACTCTTTCCAGCTGTCACCAGACCTGGAAAGGAGAGGGAAATATATCACCAGCCGTTTGAAATCTGGTCTGCAGCTTCGCAGATACACGTGCTGAAAATGTGTGGGCTTCAGCAGCTGCACATGTTTTTTTGAGGGGGACAGGGGGTGCCTGGTCACACCTGAGCAGGGAGAGGTTTCACTCAGCCTCCCCTGCCAGGGCACAGTTGTCTCCAATCCCTGGCTGGCTCGGGGTGGCTCTGCGCCTTGCAGAGGTTGAGCATTCAGCTGAGGGGTCTTCAGCAAGGTTTGCCAGGGGATTGGAGGCCCTACAGCAGCAAAGCTGCCAGGGACATTAGCCAGTTCTGCCATGGTAAGGGCTAGCCTGGCCATTAGCCAGGATGATAAGTGAAGCAGTTCATTTGCATCCAAATACTTAGGATTTTAATCAGAGATTAATAAACAAAGGTTTCTGTAATTTTCTGTAATTTATACAGATCACAGCAACAGTGCTTCGCACAATACAGTGGCCAGCATCGTTTGCCCCTGGGGCTGCAGGGAAATACATCCAGAAAAGAAAAATCCGCTGCTGTGCTGGAACCAACTTCTCCAAGCAGGGCTCTCACTCCAGCAGTGGCTGTACCAGGCTAAAGTATGACTGCCCTCCTTCCCTGGGGGACAGTAGCTCTGCCACACACCCGGCAGCTGGGCAGCCCTGCTGGGATCCTGGAAGAGGGGTGCCACTGCAAGACCAAAAAGGTTCCCCGAGCATGGAGGTGATGCGTTGTACACAGCCACATCAGTGCACACAACAGAGCAAGGTTGCAGAGGGACTGCATTACACAATAAAGCAGCAGCTCACTTGTCCCTGTTTAAAGGTTTCAGCACACAGGTTCACAGCCATGGAAGCTGCCAAAGAAAAACTTTGCTAGCAGGAAGGTACAGGAACACAGCACTGGTATGAAGGACATGGGTGTTTTTCCAAGAAACTTGAATCAGTCCTGGCTTTAAGTTCCATTTCCCTCAGCAACGCTAGGCAAGAGCAGGCACAGCAAGACTATTGCAGCTTACTTTTTGTCAGTGGCTTGCAAACAGAAACTCAACAGCTTAACAGTTTAACACAGCTGGGGATATTCAGCTTCAATGACTAAATATGCCTGAAAGATGTCATAGCTGACTTGGAGGATTTTACATTTATTCTGCCCGAAGACTCACTGTAACACTGTTTGTCACTGCAGGTAATTGGCCCTGCTCAGCATCTGTGTTCAACAAAGAAAGGCTCCAGATCTTCCTGTCTGTGGGTGAAAGGGAGAGCATTTTTCAGTCCATCTTGGCTGTAGGTTTCAATATTTCTTTTCTAAGGAGAAGAAAGCAAATAAGTTTACAGCTGCTTCTGAGAAGGCCTTCCAGGCAGGGACAGATTCACAGGGATGAGCAGAGTTGGGCACTAGAAGGAAAAAAAAAATTACTTGGAGAGACTTGCAGCTTCTCTCACCCACTAGCAAGTCCCTAAGCAGCTCTGGCCACACAACACAAAGGATTAGGACTCCCCTACCTGCTTCTCCCAAGCTACTGAAAGTGCACCTCTCCTTACTTTCAGCAGGTATTTACCCCAGCACTGCCTTTTACCTATGAGACTTTTGACAGCACTGCTCTACCTCTTCCTCTTCCTCCTTTTTGGGTACCAAAGTGCTCAGGGCCCTTCCCCATCAGCTTTCTTCCCCTTGCTCCAAGCATGTGGAGGGTCCTGGCTCTAGCCCAGGTAAAGATCATTCCTGTTTCAGGTTACTCTGCTAAAGGAAAATCTCATTCATCTTTTCCATATCCATGTTCTCCTGATACCACAAGCACCTTCTCAATATCTTCTTCTAGATAATCTTTTGCAGCCTGGTGGGTTGTTGGTGGGGAGGGTAAAGAAATGGATGGGTAAGTGGAAAGGAGCAGCCAGGACCACTGGAGGACCTGATGGAGGCACTGCTGCCTGGCACAGTTGTGCACAAGGGTCCCCTTTCTCACTGCTGAAGAGACACAATTCAATGAAAACACCCATACTCTGTTCTGAGAATAGTTTTCCAGATTATAAAATTGACCAAAAATTCATGTTAAAAGGGATCTCAGGAGTTCAGTTTTGAGTGTATCCAAGGTTGGACAACCCACTACTCTGGGCAGCCACCCTGTGTTCAGTCACCCTCCATGTGATATTTTTTTCCCTGTATCTGATAAAAATTTCTCTTGCTGCCATCCCTGCCCATTGCCTCCTTTCCTTTCCCTGTGTTCCTCTGAGAGTAGCCTGGCTCCATTCAACAGCTGCAGATGGCAAACAGATCCCTCCTTTGTGGCTTTGTCTCTGCCCTCCACCAAAAAGAGAGGGCTGTGGGACTCAGGGCAGCCCTCACCTCATGGAGTAGTCGTGGGGAACAGTAAATGCCTGGAGCAGTAGTATCTGGGAAGAAGAAAGCATTTTGAGCTGTATCAACAGGAATGTAGCCACTAGACCAAGAAAAGTAATTATCTCCACCTACTCATCACTATTCGACAATATCTGAAGTACTGTGTCTAGCGCTGGGGCCTGATACAGGAAACTCATCAACGAGGTGGTCGAAGCTCAGCAGAGGGACACCTGGCTGGAATATTTGCTGGAATATATGGTGTTGCTAGTGTTGCTGGACTTGTTCAGGCTGGAGAAAAGATGGTTTCAGAGAGACCTTCCAGCATCTACAAGAAGGTTACTGAGAGTATGGTGCACTTCAGTGAGGTGCGCAGTGGGAGAACAAGAGACAGTTGTGTGGTGGAGCAGAAGCAGGTCCCTGTTTTCCCAGGGGAGTCAAACTGTATCAGCCCTGGGCCTGGTGCCTGAGAAAAGGAGAGCCTCTGACACCTGTGGGAATTCCCCTTGCAGTCCCTGCTATGTCTGACTCTTCATGCGATGAGTGGCACCGTGGGCACTGAGGAGCTTCAGCATCACCCTCTACTTGCTCCCCTCCACGACCACCAGCTGGAGGTGCCGCTTCATGTAAGGAAGGCCCCCAGAGCACACACCGTGGTCTGCCTTGTCCCCAACTCCAGGGTGAGCCATGCAAGCTCCAATTTGGGGATTGAGAAGGGGGACCATAACCTTCAGGAGGAGGGACCCCAAAAAAGGGGCAGCAGAAATGGGCTGCAGCAAGTTCCTGGGCTGTCCCAACACCACTGGCCTGTTCCCAACTGCCATCTTGTGTGGCCTCCAGCTCCTTTGTTCATGTCCATCATGGAGAGAAATGGCATGCCGGAAAGTTTCCTGCATCCTGACTGTAAAAATAGAGGCAAAGTAGGACATTTTCTCCACTACTTTAGGGCTCATCCTTTGTTACTGAAGCACAGTTTGCAATTAAAACCATCAACAGCATGGAAGGCCATACCACAATAGCTTTGTAGTCAATTATTTGATTTATAATTAAACATGAAGAATTTCAGCTTAGTGACTAGAAAGTAGGACAAGTACTTTCTGTTTGCCTGGTTCTATAAAAAAGCCAGGCATCCAGTCTGCAGTTTCTACAGCATGTATAATTTCTCTCCTGCAGCAAGGGCTGTCTAGACAATGAGCAGGTTAGAACAAGGTAAGTTTCAGGATGCAAATTTAAAGTATTACCATAGCAACTACAAGAAACCCCCAAGTATACAAACAGCTGGTGGCTATGAAACCCCCTCAGCCATCTGTGAAGGGAAGCTGGGTAAGGCACCGAGAGCACTGCTACACGTGGGTCAGGTTTGAATTCTCCCTTCACATGGTGACACTTTTCTGTATTTATCAATGCTGTCATCAGATTATGCAGCATGGTAATTTTGCACAGCCAGTCAGTGCTTCGAATCAGTCCTGAAGACAGTGATTTCCACAGCTAATTCTTCACTCATACACCAATGCCGTGTTGTCCATCTCTTCCCTCCCTGCCTGTCCCTCAGACAGCAAGGAAGATTTGAAGGTGGTCCTTGTGTCGGAGTACTCCAAAGAACACAGCCTGTCTGTATTTGTTTGTTCTAAAATAAAGGACAGAATAAAGAAAGGCACAGATATGTGCCTGTTCTCAGCTTGACTGATGAACTAAACTTTAGTTTGTTTAACTTCTAAATCCTCTCCATTCATGGGCCAGCCAAATACCTGCAAGGCTGTCTCTGATAAGCACATCAGGAGCATCTCCTTGGTCAGACCTTGCAGTTCTTCATCTGGCTTTCAGTTTTTGTGCACATAAAATGAGGCCTGCACCATACAGCCTATTATATGGTACACTAGTGCTAACAGCAACATTTACCTATCTGGTAAGCAGAGTACTATACTGAACCTAGCCAATCCACACTGTCTTACTTGAGAAGTGGTAGCCTTGATGGTTATTACACTTTTCTAATCACTTCACACACAAGTCTTGAGAACCTTTCTAGAAAATTTCTGCAAAATGTACTTTTTCTACTGCCCTATTGTATGTGTTATATTACATTTTCATCTTCTGCAGCTATTTAAGAGGCCACTAGAAACTCACAGGCACTATGCTTCCAGCGGGCACGCCAGAATGCTTATGAGGGTGGCCAGATCCCAGTTTCTCTGGGATTTCCATGCTCATGTAATGAGAATGAATGCTGAGCCACAACTCATTGTCTAAGATCCAAACATCTGTTTGTGGGAAGAGGTTTTGTGTATCCATACAGCTTCTAAAAGTGACTTTCATGTGAACACAGCATGATTTGTGCTCAAGACATGAACACTTTTTCTACCCACAAGAACCTGGTGGAGGGCCAACAGGATCGCCAGAACAGCAGAAAGAGTTCAGGTTGTGAATGCCCAAACATGTACGTATGTCTGCGGTATTTTTAAGATCTGGAGAGTAGATTTAGCAACCTATGTAGGCAAAACTATAATTACCTTTCTGGTACTCTGGCTTTTGAATATCTCTACTATTTGTCCATGAAAAACATTCACCTTTAGGGTCATGATGTGGCAGTGAAATACAGTCTGAGTAGTGAGTATCTGTGTTTTACACCACCTAATAGTAGAAAATAGGTTTTACATGATAATTTGTACAGTAGGGTATCTGTAAGCCTGCTTTACCCCTCTGCTTTCCTATAACGATGGTGAACTGTACTTCATAGGCAAGACTACCTGTCTGGTCATCAGAAGAACTTACCTGTTACGTGTGATATTTCAGGAAAGTGAAGTGATAACACCTCCTACGGGGACTGTTTCAGCCGTCAGGTTTCAGCTTGATCAGTAACAGCAGAAGTAGCTCTTCTTACTGGCTGTAGTTTCCAATAGCTCAGGTTATGTTGGTATCACAGCGGCTGCACACTCAGAAGAGGCAGATTCCCACCCCGAGAAGGATGCAATAATTGGTCATGATCCTGTCTAGGGTTCAGCAGAGCTCAGCGGTGTTCAGCTTATGGGTCAGGCTGCAAAACTGGAAAACCAATGGCATTTAATAGATGCCAAACAACCAATATTCCTTTTGTAGGTCAGTTGCAATTAGCACTACAGTAAAAATATTCATCATGGTTACAATTTTCATGCAAAGAAGCAAACAGGCACAGGGTAGAAATGACTGTTTACATGCTAGAAAACAAAGAAGGAGAAATTGCCACCTACAAAAACATACTTTTCTCTTGATGCATCCTTCCTGCTCAAGCCCCATTCCTGAGCAAATAGTCAGCAGAGGACTTTTTTTCTTCTTCTTTTTCTTTCTTCTTCTTTTTTTTTTTTTTTTCTATTCTGATGTTCAGTCCACAGAAACACATGCTTCATGACTACAAAAATCAAATGATAGAGTTTTAAATGAGGGCTATGTCCAGTATTACTATATCCACCAGAGGCATCAATTGTTAAAAATAAAATTAAGGTCATTTAACCATATTTTCCTTACTTTGTCATTCTGCCATTTTTTTTCCCAAATTAACTTCTCAGCTGCACAGGGCAGCAGTTTAAGTATGAAGCAACCAACTGGGATTTTTGTGTGACTAAATGTTTTCCCCCAGGGTCTGGGAAATGTTTGCATCAACAGTTGCCAAATAGTGCCTGCCTCCCAGCTCATGCAAGGCCACAGACTCCTGCTGGGGAGGGAGAGATGCTCCTCAGAGCCCACAAGATTGGACACGAGGCAAATCAGAGAAGTATAAAAACTCCTTCTTTCTCCCAAGGCCTAGCACAGTGCTGAATGTAGTCATTTACCTCTACAAGGTGGAAAATGGTATTTCTCCACGCAGGCCTGACTCAGCACACACTGAAGGCAGCTGCAGTTGACTCTGCAAAACACAAGGCTACTCTTTTAAAGCAGTTTAAGGGAGATGCAACATGGGCTGGAACCGAGGCCTCCTTCACAGGCCACTCCCTGGCTTGTTCTTCCTTGTGTGCCAGAAGCATCCTTATATTTCAAGGGGGGGTGATTCTACGCCTATCTATCCAAGCAGTAACAATGTGAGTCTTACTGATATACTTTTGGTATCACAAAAAAGTCAAAGAGAGCTTAGAGTGCATCTCCCAGCAGTGCAAGAGTCTTGCCTACAGGTGCTTCATCCCACCACAACAGAATTGTACGGCCTATGGTGTGGGAAGGTGCCAAGTGACCTTGTTGGCCACACAGAGCAGGGGTGCCCACAATTGCAGACCGTGGCCACCAGCAGAATACTGTCCTCTGCCTTTCCTTTATGCCACCACAGTCCTCCCTCACCATCCTCAGGCTATTTGCTGTTTGACTCCTTTATTGCTTCCCACGTGTATCTCCAGCACAAGGGCTGATCCCAGACAGCCCCTGTGTGGGATAGCCTGGGAAGCCTCTAAGTCCTAGCCGGCTCCTCCACAAAGCCAGCTATGTGTTTTCTTCCCTGTGGCCAGTGCGCATGAATCACTTCGTGTAGCCAGGTGTCTGTTTCTCACCCAGCGTGGCCTGGCTCTCTCCCAACAAGCCAGCACTCTTGTTTCAGATCTGAGGAGCAATTTGTCCCTGAAAGCGTGCAGGAAGCCCGAGTAGTTCTCATTCATAATTGGCACCGAAAAATGGTTGTCTTTTTTCCACAAGGCCCACCAGATCTCATTACTGGAGCTCCATTTCTAACAACCACGCTGTCGAACATTGACTGGCACACTAAGGAGTACAAAAACTAATGCAGCAAGTGTCAAAATCCCGTTTGTGTTGCAGAGCCTTACACCTTGCTTTTTCATTATGTGCATTCACTTGCAAAATTCACTTGCTTATTTGCGGCGAGTGTGAAAGCCATTAGAGGGAATTAAAGAGGATCTACTGAAACCGAGGAAGAAAAGCTTTAGCATCTGCATGGAAGGGAGGGAGGGAGGGAGACTTCTGTGTGTTGGTTTAAGGCTGTGTAATTAGGATGGTATGTGCTCCTCGGAGGACAGAAACCATAAGAAGTACAAGACTGCAGTCCAGAACCAACCTTAACCTGGAAGTGCTGGTCTCTGCCATGAGGTTTTGCAGCCATGACTGAGGCAATTAAACCTGCAGGCTGACGAGCCTGGAGAAATCAGGGAAGGGTTTGCGGAGAGGAGAGAGCCTCCTGCGTTTTGTTATCGCTCTGCAGAGGTAGCGCAGGATTGAGCCTGATTACACGCACTGCACCTAATCTTCCGCTCCCCGGCACCTGCCTCTCGCAGGGGCTCTCGTGGGATAATGAGGAGTGACACACGGTGTGAAGTGCCAGCCCTATCTAATCGTCACTGCCATCGCCGCTGTCACAGGGAAGCACCATGGGAGATGAATTTAAGCCCAATGTGTGTTTTGAAGGATTCAGAGGCTGTTTGTTGCTATTTTTATGCAGATTCTCTAACAAGGAGGCTGAAGGAGAGCTGCTGAGCTACAGATCACGAGAAACAATTCCAGCTAATTGGTGTTTCTGACCCATATTAGAAGAGTATGCGTTTTTTTTTGTTGTTGTTTGTTTGTTTGTTTGCTTGTTTGCTTGTTTTCCCTGGGCAATTTTAAAACATATTTTGCAGGTTTTAGTTTGATGTAGAGGACTTGCTGTAACTGCCAGACTTAGCATCTCCCTGCCTGTTTTCCGCATCTGCTCTGTGCAACTCATTTAACTCTTTGCATGCAGTTTCCCCAAATAAGCTCTGGCTTTCCCAGGTCCGATGTGATTTCCATTTGGTGGCACTGCCGAAGCTCACATGAAAAACTGAGCATAACAAAACAAATGCATGAGTGGGCAATTTTTTCCTGAAGGAATAAAGTTTTGGTTTGATGATTCCAAGAGATTATTCTAAATGACTGTGGGAAAATGATGAAAAAATGCATGTGGAGTCCTTTCATAATACTTGCACTGGGAAATACAATAAAAGAAAAATAATTCCCCTGATGTCTCTGTTTTCTTGTGTAATCCTCGGTGCTAAGACTGTGATTGTATCTACAAACCCTTTCCTTAACAATTGCTGGTTACAATGTGCCAGCCACATTTGCACAGATAATAACCTCAGACCTGGTCACACAGAGGTTTACGCCCATGTTTGAACTCCTGTACTGTGAACAACCTCAGCTTAAAGGAACTGCTCCCTGTACAGAGCCTGTGCTTGAGGTCCTGCGGTGGAACTGGAGGTTGGGATCTCTTGAGGGGTCTCATCCAGCGCAGCCCTACATCTGTGCAGAAACTTCCTCACTGCCTGACATTTTCAGAAATCTACCCACATAAAAACAAATGGCACAATTTTGGCCTCAATCTGTGACAATTTAAGATGAAAAATCCAAAATGTTTTCACTTTTTTTTCTTTTTTTTTTTTTTTCTTTTTTTTTTTCCCCAGAGCCTATGAAAGGAGCATTTGACTGCTTAGGGTGTTAACATTCATTAACATTTTGGGAAATACACAG
The DNA here is from genome assembly GCF_011077185.1 of Oxyura jamaicensis. NCBI lineage: Eukaryota > Metazoa > Chordata > Aves > Anseriformes > Anatidae > Oxyura > Oxyura jamaicensis. Next base: position 124,796,073 of record NC_048893.1, read on the forward strand.
CTTTTACTTTGTTCTCAGTGACTGCAATTATTGTTTAAAGGACAGAGAAGTAAAAAGCCTTGGCAGCTAAACTCTGTGGGCTCTCTCCAGCCTACACCACCTCCCTCCATGCATCTAGGAAGTGGTGTGGCGGCAGCAACTCAACCCCAGCGATGGGTTGTGGTGGGCCAGCACACACTAGGGCCAACTACCCATCTCCACACTATGGGGAGGGCTCTGACTTGCAAGTGAGGGCACCAAGTGGGATGTTATCTTGTGATCAACATTGTAGCAGAGAATGCCAAAAAATACACCTTTGAGCCAGCTCCATTTTACTATGGGACACTAGCAAGGCTCCCAGCAACCCTCCCAGCTGACCTGCAGTTTTTCCTGCAGACAAATGAAGTGTGTTCAGACCACGCAGGCTCTGTACCAAATAAGTAGATCTGTTCTGAGGTCAACAGCCTCTGTGGCTGCAAGTCTGAGAGCCTGAAGACATTTTTTTGGACAGGCAGAAAATGAAACCAGGTGACAAATTCTGTTGGCTGACCACAGTGGGAGGCTGAAGCTCTTTTTGCTATCCCTACTGTCACATCCCCACTCTATAGCATCCAAGCTATGATTCTGGTTGGCAGAATGCTACTGGTGAGCTGAGGGCCAGATCACCCTTCACCCCAGCAAATGTTCATAGAGATGTTATCATATTTTGTTTCAGAACAGGAAAACGCAGAATGATTTGTGGTTTCTGAATGTGTTCTCTGTTGGTACATAATGTTTTAAAAAGGATATTCATACACAGTTAATGTTGGCAAATCTATTACTACAGAAATTTTGCCTAAAAATTTCAGCAAGCTCTGCTCCCACTCACCATCAGCAGCTCCAGTGATTAAAGACTGAACATTGATTACCAGGTCAAGACCAACATGTGGATTATGGTGTAATTCTTCAAAGAAATAGATTGCAATCAGATCACAATTCACAGATCACATAAGGCCCATAAACAGCTTCTCAGTCCCTCCCCTGAGAGCAAAGAAAAGCAGGGCTATTGTCAGCAGATTTAAATTCCCTAGACAGGGATCTCTACCACCAGAGTAAAATTGTAAATTCTTCAGAAGCCAAAATGCTTTTTAAAACCCAACTTCCTAAGGTAGGTTTGCTCTTCTCCCCTGTGTCTCTCTCGTGTCTGGGGTACGATCTTAATTACTAAGAAATAATTATAATGCCATAAAGGGTTCTGCTCACAGAGGAGAGGATGACACCACATACAGTGCCACTACTGTTCTCCCATCGGCTTGGAGTCAAAACACGAGCCGAGTCCCACAGGGCTCATAGCACTGCAGGAACATGGTGCTGAGCATCGTGGCTCTGTACTGGCAGTAAAGGGTCACCTAAGAGACAGAGATCCCATTCTCCTTGAAGATTTTTCCAGTGACAAATGAGGAGGGGAATAATAATAGATTCAGATTTGCATAACATTAACTAATTCTCAAACGTTTAACATGATTTTCCTGTTGCTGTCTCTGTCAACTTTATTCAAGGCCTTTCTGAAGTTTAAGTGCCGCCTTTGCTACCTGTTTTACATCTTTCTGTTGGAAATGGACCTGAACTAAAGCCATAGGTAGGATTGCTCTAAACATTGTTGAAGTATGACATCATATAACTGAAGTATATCCTAGCATGTTAAGCTTTAGGAAATTTGAGTTTCTTTGCACCTCCTGTGGCTTTAAGCACAGCTCTATACTGTTACTGTCTTTCTTCACTATTTTTCATCACAAAAACACATATTTGGGATACACTGTGTGGATTATGAGCTATGCCTTGATCCACACCTCTACAGATAGAATCACGCTTGGGAAAATTTGGTCCATAGCAAACCATTTACTCTTCACAGAGGAAAGAAAATCGTTCAAGGTAGAAATCATGGCTATCTGTAAATGCAGAGGTCACCCAGGTGGGGAAGAAGACTCACTCATGGCAGGGACTAGGACTGATCAAGCACAGCCCTCAAATACTCAAGGAGCAAAGAAATCTTCCCTGCAAACAACCCGTTAAAAACCCATTACTTGAAATGTGCGTGTGAGATCCCTTGGTCCAAGCTCTCTAGAAAAACAAGCAACACTGGTTACAGCTGGATCACTTTTTTGTCTTGTTTTCATATAAATCAAACCAAGAGATGGATGGCAAAGAATATGAACAATTGCTTTGAAAAAGAGAAGATCTGTATGGTTGCCTTCTAGTTATAGAGTCGAAATGCATGATGGTGGCATCTTCAGCATCTGGCAAGAAACTAAGTTATTCTCATCACGCAGAAATATTAAAGAGACCCAAGGAGCTGCTCCTGCACTGTCTTAGGGAGAAGGAGGAGCATGATTTAAACACAGAGAATCCAGGTTCAGCTATTCAAAGATTAAAAACTGGGAATAATAGTTTAAGTGGATGTTAGCATGCTAATTTGTAAATGATAATTTCAATGAGCACAGTCTGTATGGGGACAGACTGCAGCTGTGTGGACAGGAGAAACTGAGAAAGTGACTAAACTGAGAAATAGCTCTCTCCTGAGAGTCTCCCCATACTTGAGGACATAGTCACAGCATATTCCAGACGACTCCACCAAACCACCAAGTTCATCTCCTTCCCAATGTCAAATGAACAGACTGAAACAGGCTCTGAACTTGGGCTGACCTCCATGGAGGCCTCATTAACTTATTCTTGTGACCGTCCGCAGAAAACCTGAGGGTGTACTTTCAGTCCTCAGAAAAGGATTAGTTTCTGAGACACATTCCTTCTCCCCAGGTCCCTCCACTAAAACCTCAACAGTAAAACAAATCAGATTAGACAATCACAGACAGCTTCGTGTGTCACACTTTTGCTTTTGGCAGGTAAAGAAATAAGAATGTCCTGGCAAAAATTAAAACACTTACTATCATCCCCTTCAGCTTCACCTAAACCTTGCCTCCCTATCTACATTTACCAACCCTGACTACTGGGGACTTGCTGTCCTTGTATATGGGGTGTTGCTTTTTTTTTTTTTTTTCCAAAGTTTTTCTTCTATAAGAAAATGAAAGGTCCAGTAAGATGAAATAAACCGCCTGCACTGACAGTGGGACACTGCCAATCCCTATGGCAAGCAGGATGATATAGACCATCAGACTCAACTGGAAATCAGAGCCGAACCAGAGTGAACTGCAAAGTGTGAAAGTCCAAATGACATTATGAAGCCAATTGCAAGGATTCATCAGCTGTAAGAAAAAAAAAAAAAAAAAGTATAAAAAGAACCAAGCTGCGCTAATTTTGAGTGAAAGTTTAAGTACTTCCTCAGCCACTTGCAGGGAACAAAGTTGTTTCTGCTGCCTGAAAAGCTGACTCATCCCTGGGTTTTGCTGGAGGGTCCGTTTGAATGGGGGCAGCTCACTATGAGATTAGTTTCTTCAGGGGGAAACAACCTAGAGCAGAGACAGCATGATCTTTATGCATAATTTAAAAGGGGAGAGTTATGAGAGATTAGTGCTGTCTCCTGGTTTTACACAATGTATGCAATTAAATGTCAGATCTGTCAGAGTTTATGTCTTCATGCACAAGCAGAACACCGCTTGCCTGAGCTGTTGTTTATCACTCGTACCACGCTACCGTTATTAAAAACAATGATATGGGCCAGCCAGGCAGCCACTGAAACACAGTACCTGAAGGAGTGGGGTCAGTCCTTTTTTCTTATATACAGACTGATTCCTAAAAATGAACATCTCTCCCTACAGGGACTGGGGAGCAAACCATCAAAAGGACATTCTCACCTCAAAAAGTGCGTATATCCTGAAGCCCTTAGCTGTAACTCCGTAGAAATCTATATGTCCCCATTCCCCTTCAGGTTTAGATCTGCATCCATTTCTGCCCACACATCTCATATCAGAACCAAACATCTCACATACTCTTAGATCACAGAATGGTTTGGGTTGGAAGGGATCTTAAAATTCATTTAATTCCACCCCCCCTGCCATGGGCAGGGACACATCCCACCAGACTGGGCCCAAAGCCCCATCCAGCCTGGCCTTGAGCACCTCCAGGGATGGGGCATCCACAGCTTCTCTGGGCAGCCTGTGCCAGGGCCTCACCACCCTCTGAGTGAAGAATTTCTTCCAAATATCTAAACTAAATCTGCCCTCTTTGAGTTTAAAGCCGTTCCCCCTTGTCTTATCCCTACACCCCCTGACAAGAAGTCCCTCCCCAGCTTTCCTGTAGGCCCCCTTTAGGCACTGGAAGGCCGCTATAAGGCCTTCTGGAGCCTTCTCCTCTCCAGGCTGAACAAGGCTTCTCGTTTCCCTCAGCCTGTCTTTGTACAAGAGGTGCTCCAGCCCTCTGACTGTCCTCGTGGCCCTCCTCTGGACTCATTCTAACACTTCCATGTCCTTCTTGTTCTGGGGGCCCCAGAGCTGAACGCAGTGCTCCAGGTGGGGTCTCACGAGAGCAGAGCAGAGCAGAGCAGAAGGGAAGATCACCTCCCTCAGCCTGCTGGCCATGCTGCTTTTGATGCAGTCCAGAATACAGTTGGCTTTCTGAGCTGCAAGTGCACATTGCTGGCTCACATTGAGCCATCTCTCATTAACCAACACCCCCAGGTGCTTTTCATCAGGGCTGCTCTCAATCTATTATCCACCCAGCCTGTATTTGTGCTTGAGATTGCCCTGGCCCAGGTGCAGGACCCTGCACTTGGCCTTGTTGAAACTCTTGAGGTTCCCACAGACCCACCTCTCAGACTGTTCTTTGTGTGATGTTGACCCTTGGCCCTGGTGAACAGACATGGCCAGTAGCACAGAAAAACAACTGTGGCTGGCCACAAGATACTAACCTGTTTTGTCCCCTCCCTTCCCACCACTCTTCTCTTTCCACCCAGAATTGCTGAGCCTCAGAAGCAAACACATCAAAAGCCAGAGTGATATTAATGCAAGTCAGCAACATGCACTGCAACATCCTGCTGCTGTTTGTGCTGCACACGCAGGCTCCTGAATGCTGCCATGCTTTAGTTTGTGTGCTGGGTTTGGGATGGATGAACTGTGCCTGAGAAGCACCTGCGTCCTCCATTAACTGGGGCCTGGTGTGACTGGCTCAGGCTACAGCCTTTATTGGTCTTCAGTGAGATGGATTACACCTGTGCTATCTGAGGTATGTACCTAGCTGCTAATCTTCTGCACGTATGCCAGCTGAACAACGATGACGTGTCCCATTAACTCCAGCTAGAGCAACCACTTATGCCAAACAGGACATGTGAAGTAATTTTTGCAGGCTTAAATTTTGGAAAGCTGAAGTAATCTGCCCTGATTTCCTAGGGAGTCTGCTGAGCGCTGCGATCCCCTGTTGAATTCAAAGGAGCTGTAGGTTCTCAGCACTTCAGAAAATCAGTTTGTGCCAGATTTTTATAACAGAATGATGCCATGCTGCACTTAAAAATAAACATATTTTTCCCCTGCCCCCTCTCTGTGTCCCATTTTAACTCACTTTTTTCCACTGGATTTTATCCATAGCTTTCTTCTTATGAGCAAAGGAAAGAGAATGCATAAGTTTTAATTAGAAATAAATCTTTCAACCTACAATGTGTGCTTTAAAATCCAGCAAAAAAATGTTGCAAAGCCTGTTATCCTTAGTTACAAAATAAGTATGCAAACTCTGTCACCATACTCTTCAAAAATACCTTTCAGCTGCTCCTTTTAATAAAGAAAAGTATGAACCCTTCTATATTACTCTGAGTTTAAAGTAGCTCAAATGTTTGGTCTACCAACTTCGACAATGTCCCTTTAAGTTCTCTGATTTTTGTAGAAGATCTAGCCCTGGGGTTTTTTGGCTTAGACACAGTACTTGTCAAAACCCTTCAGACTCTCTTACTGAAGTGGCTGATGCTGAGTGTTGTTTTTTTTTTCCTTCTTCTTCTTTTTTTTTTTTTTTTCCTTTCCAGAATGACCTTGTTTCCAGCTCCAATTTCATGAGAAAATGTGATCGTGTCAGAATTTTCCTTTGGAGAGAATTTTCATTTTACGGATCTTGACAGATTTTCAATTTCATGCTTTGATTTGAAGTTCCTCTGATTCTTTTCCTCTTACATTTTAATCTGACAGCCTTTAAGGCTAGGAGGACCTATTCTCTAGTGGTTACAGCAAAAGATTTTGCATCAGGAGATCTGGGTTCTATTTCTGGTATAATCTCCAGACTTGATATGTAATTTCAGCAATATGAATGTGTGTGTGTGTGTGTGTCTGCATCTGCGCGTATTTTGCTGTGCCTTGTCCTATAAATACATAAATATGCCTTTAAATAGACAACTATATGCATAAAAGACCAGTAATGCTTACACCACCACCCATCCCCCCTTATTTCTATTAGTGCTTTTGAGTATTTTGAGTATTTGGCTGTGAAAGAAAAAAAAACAGATCCTACTGCATTTGAGCATTATTTCAGCAGCTGAATTTTGACATATTTAAAATCAGTGTTGCATTTTAAAAAGTTTTGCATGTCAGCACATACATGCAATATCTTAAACATGCTATTACTTCAATGAAAACTTTGTGAGAGCTGGAGGCTTCACGGATGAAAATCCAGGACTTTTGCCTGCAGTTTTGCCTCCTCTCAGGCCATTTCCAAAGGAGCTGCCTGGTCAGTGTGGACTGAGAGGCATGTCCAAGAGAGGCTCCGGCCACTGCCCAATATTTATCTACTCACAGAGAGTAGATAAATATTGTTCTGTGGAATTTCGCATCCCTTTTCAGTGTCTGTAGGTTGCCATTTTCATCTAGCTGGGCTAGAAGCTGATGCATTATAGGAGTAAATGTAAAATAGGTGATTCCCACCTTAAAAGACAAAGTTTCCTATTCACCTGATAGAGAGAAACCTAGATGCTTCTGTTCTGTAAAGCATATCTTCTTGGGAGGCCTTCAAAGGCATGTATGTCTCTCTAGGGAAATGAGGTGTTTACTTTAAAGAAGGCTATTTCATTAGGTGCCAAAAATGTAGATGCGAACTACATGCTTATGTTGACTAGATCCCTATCACAGAGATGAGAATAGTTGGCAATAGGTCTTCAGGAGCCCTTCATCTGCTCCTCATCTGGTAGACATTTACATTTTTATATTTCTGTATTCATGGGTGAGGAATTCCTCACTAAGAGACACTATCTGAAAATGTAAAGAATGAGAGGTCAGTCCAAAAAGGATAACAGATCAAACTGCTGAACAGCAAAAATACTGCTCCATGAAAATCAGTTATCAGCACTCCAGGCCACACTCAGAAGCTCTGCACTTGAAGTCTGTGTCATGTATTTGCAATTGAGCCCAACGCTTTCTTCTCTGAGCTGTCAGACAGAACTGGGAAGAGAATCTGGAAAACCACAATTTTATTTTTTGCAGTTCAACTATTTTCTCATTCATGAGCTAGAGAGGAACTATGGGACTATTTACAGATTGGCTATTACCTGAAATGCAATCTGTATAATTGGTCATATCAGTCATATTTATCCTCTCAGACCAAACAATTCCAAGACCACAAAAGAGGTTTCAGTCTTGTCCCACCAGCCTTGCCAGTGAGACTCCCCAGGTGATCACTCTCAGATGTGTTTTCACATGACTTTCATTTTACAGATTTATTTTCTGGCCAAAAATATGTTAGGAAAATTCACCTACTTAAATGTTGGTGGAAAGCACATAAAAGGAGATCTGATACTATAAAAGAAAAATGGCTATTGTTTTAAAGTACCATTTTTTTTTTTATCAGCATTCTTTCATTCAGAGGTTATCTGTATCCTACGCACAGAGAGCTTATCAGATCTGTTTCATTTTCATTCATATTCACTTGAAGGAAAATAATAAGCATGTAAAAGAAAATGTGGCTCTTCTATCTCTGGCTAAATACCCTGAAGAACAGAGGTTTGGGGGCATGGGAGAGGCTGGTTCAAGTGCTGCTAGGACTTGAAAGCCAAAGGACATTGTTCTCGGTCTTGCATAGGGACAGTATGCTCTTTTGGTATATTTACCCAGGGTCTGCTTGAGCATAAGAACAAATGGTGTACTGTTAGAAACATACTCCTAAGTGAAAGGCACCACAACTAGAAAGGGATATAAGTTGAGAAGGAAATAAACATGGAGAGAGGTGTGAAAAATACAATTTCAAAGAAAAATACAGTTCTAAAGCTAAAAAATACCGTGTTTTGACAGGGTATCATGCACTTTTTCAGTAACAGTCTTCTCTGAAAACAGATTTTATAAATGACTGTGACCCTAATAATCTGTTGCTGGTACTGGTCTCTCTTCCTCCCAGGAAAGGAACAGGACCAGCAGCATCCTTAGCTCTTGGCATGAGAGCTATGCAGAAGGAAAATGGTGCCATAACCATGGCCTTTGGGGGGAACTTGTTACCCCACAGTTAAAATTAGGAAGTTTACCTTAAACTGGGGAGGTGGAAACTACCTCACACTTGACAAATTTAGTTTAGGAAAAGGTAATATGCCTAATTATTGAGAGCACTTGTATCTCATGTTTTTACAGTAAATTATTGCACTGTAACTTCCTGAATAGCATGCTTCATATGGTAACAGACTTAATTATGCTACCTTATTTTTTCCTGAAATATAGCATCTCTCTGATTTTAGCTGGTTTAGCAGAAGCATGCAGGAATAGCAAGCAGGGGTGGGCTTACAGTGGGTGAAATTTATATGTATGTCTGGAATTTATTCTGCATCACAGGAGTTTTCTCAGTAAGCTATGAACACTTTCCACTGAACTCTGTTCAAAAGGCTAGGTAAGGTGGGTATGAAGAATCCCCCTAGAAATATTGCAGTTCCCCAAACCTTGATGTGCCCCACACATCACAAGGCTTGGGTGCTCAATGATTGAACAGCACTGCTCACTGCTAGGGACGCCCTTTCCCTCCTGTAGACATGGCCTATTTAGTCTTGTATGGCACAGGAAACCCTTAGAGGGCATTTTCCTCTTCTGTCATTTGGAATTTATCAGTATCTGATAGGATCTCAACATCACACACAGAAAAAAGCAGCAGCCTTTCTGTTAGAGAAATGGCAGATCAGCCAGCCCTCTTTTCATGCACTTCCTTTGCTTCATCTCTCTGTTTTGATGCCGTTGCTTGTGAAAGGATTTTATTGGGTCAAATTCGTAAAAAACACACATCTTCCAGGAAGTTCTGAAATTCCAGCCTGTGCTAGTTCTTCTGCAAGAGAAGTTCCTCAGATGGAGCACCAGACTTACTGCAATACCAAGGCCAGACATCCTATAGGTGATGTTAGTTCCTGAGGCAGAGTTATTTTAAGAATCACTGAAATACTACTCCATTAAGGAGCATTGCAATGGTGCCAGTGTGGCTGCCCATAGATGACTCATCATCATTTTGGGTACAAGTGGTACGACCTAATGTTCATCATCAGGTTGGGTGTTTGCTCTGAGGGAGCCATCCATCCTCTCTATAGTCAGTGGAAGGATGGTCATGTAAAGGGATAATTCAGGAAAAGCTATTACAGACTGCCAAGCAGTCACTTGCACCACGCTGGGCAGTTACCCTTGGAGCAGCTTGGCCACCTCTACACCAGGCAACGCATGACAGCTTGGCTCAGGTCCCCACTTTGTTCCATGGACGGACAAATACCCAGCTGTCATGACAGTTCTCTTGTGATGGGACGCTAAGGCTAGGTGCTGTGAACGTGGGAAGTGTGTGGAGGTGTTTGGGAGTATTAGGTCTGCCACCTAACCCCTGACAGGGCCATGGGACTGTCTCTGCAGATGCTGAAGTAAGTGAACTGTCCTGTCAGCAGTGGCCAGCATTCCTCTTGAAACTCGTAGAGAGGGGTCCCATCATGGATTACTGTATGGACAGCATGGGAGGTGAATGTACGGGGGCCCAACAGCAAATTGGGAGGGGCCTGATTCAATAACATAAATGCACCCCAAGTTGTTGGGGTCAGTCAGCCTTTGGAGACATTTGTGGCTCCAGACACAATGAAGAGAGCCCAGACAGCCACTTTGAGACTGCTACGGCTAGATGAGAGGAGCCCCACTGGTGTCTCAACCCTTTCCAGCCTCCATAGGTTTGATTTCTCCTCCGTTTTACTGTGTCTGCTGGGAATCAAGCCAAAGCCACATAGAGCTGGATCTGCTCCTGATGTTCCTCATGTTCCCTGTGTTCATCTCCAGGGTTTTGGGTTGGCCCTTCAGAGGAGCTGAGGCCAGCAGGGAAATTTGGAGCTTGATCAGCTTCCCAAAGGGAGGGGAGTTTGGATTCAGGGGGTTTCTTCAATCCCATCCCCACCAATGTTTGCTAAAATAATAAAACCTCATTTCTTTCCATTAACTCAACTTGTGTTTGCTATGTTGGTGGTCTCTTTTCCTCCCCTTTCTTTAAGTCTTTCCTTATAAACTTAATCAAAACAAGTTTTCTAGGTTTTCTGAGTGATTCCATTACATTTCCTGACCTCTGCCTTTCACTTCTATTTACCTGTCTGCCTCTATGGCTCACCCTCCCGCACTGCTCTTTAACACGTCTTCCCAAACCCACCCAGTCACAGCCTTTTGGTATTTCCACTGTAAGCACAGAAACAGTCTGAAATAGGCTTGGTTATAAGACAAGATGGTAACTCTCTGCTGCTCCAGGGGAAAAATCCCTTCTGCTGGCACCCAGCTCTGATCTACAGCTCCCATCCTACAAGATCAGCAGCTCCCATTGCCGCTCCCCTCTCCTTAGGTGGCCAGTTCCCAGGCAGTGTCTCACAACATCTGTCTTGAGGTACCTCACAAGGGACGAAACTTGACGTGTCACACTGATGGATGGTGCTGTGTGTGGAAACCAAGGGCTTCCCCCATGTCTGGGCTGCATCCCAGGCCCAGATGGAGGGTCACCTGTGTACAGAGGTTGGGGTGCAGACCCCCACCCAGTGCCCGCTTCTCCCCTGAGATGCTCGCACTGCTTCTCCTCCCTCCCTGGATAAACATGTCCCATTGCTCCGAGTCCTCTCCCTTCTCCGTAGCTGAATGCCCTTTCTTAACCTTGCAGGAATGTGTGTGCATACTAACCAGGGGGGATATATAAAACATGTCAGCAAGTGCATAATACCATGTGAAAGAGCTTACCTGAGACACCGTGGCATGAAGACGACAGAATGCTGCTGGGAAGCAGGAAAATTTATTGGTGGCTTTAGGCCTAACAAGCTCTGATGGCTGTCAGACTGGCAGGGGGTAGAGGCAGAGACAGACCTGTGCTTGGCCCCTTCCTTAGCTACCAGGAATTTATTTTTCAGTCATTAACTTCTTACGCAGAACCTTCTTCCTCCTAAAGCTGCAGTTATTACAGAGAGGAACAAAGATCTCTTTCCTCATTTCTTCTTCTTCTTCTTTTTTTTTTTTTAAGTTATATATCCTGGGGGGGGTGTTTGTTTTGTTTTAAAAATCTGCAGCAAGAGGGTAAAGAGTGTCAGAGAAAAAAAACATCTCTCTATCAAAAAAGTGGTTGTTTTTTGTTTTTCCTTGTTTCATTGTGTTCCAGCTGAACAGCTGTGAACTTTTTCTTCGTGCACTCGTTGTTTTTACCGTCATTGTTTTTACTACTTGGGCTCCACTTGGCTGTTTCTTTCAGGTGTACATGCAGTGGTAGAGCAAGGCTGCTCTTGGGTCTTTGATCTGGGGGTTCAAATAAAGAAGCTGAGCTTTTATATCTCTCTTTCATCCAGGTGTCTGAGTACTTTGCAAACACTAATGAGTCCTGTCTCATGCCACCATGCAGACAAGCTGCAGGTAACTCCAGTCCCCACAGACACGGAGGTGCAGGGAGGCTTGCCCGGCATGGTGAGGGAAGGCAGTGGTGCTGCCAGAGCAGCACACCCAGCACGGGCTCTCTAAATTCACTCCCCCTACTTCGATACTGACATGGGGAGAGTGATAATGAGTTATGGCAGATGTCATTGCTGCTGTGTGGATGGAACAGCTCATCATATAATAAGAACATGTCATGATAAAGTGTGCTTCATCTTTCAAGTGCTTTAGAAAAGTAGTTCTGTATCTTCCCAGGAACAGACTCTAAGCTACATACTTCGCCCTGTGACCACTGCTTAGGCTTTCCAAGACCTTTTATCTACTATGCGGTCTTACTAGTAGGTCCTAGAGCTCAGAACATTTTGCTCCTGGGAATTAAAGATGTGTGTAAGAGACAACAGGAGCAAGCCCCAAAAGAGAAAGGATTGGAACACCTCCCTCTTAAACATTCACCATCTGCAGTGTGCACAATCTGCTTTAGAAAATATCTCGTGGAGCATCCTGGTGCACAGGAGATTGCAGATTCATCACTGGGGATGTGGAAGTCCTGAAGGGGCTGAGCTATCCAAAGCTACAGAGCAAACCAGCAGAAGTGGTTGGGTGGCAAGGGGCTGCTCATTTTGCTGTATCTGTCCAAGCTCTCCCACTGAAATGCAGGCTAATGTGAGCCCCACTGACAAATGACACAGACGTTGGTCCTCAGAGATCACACAACATGGCAGCTGTCCAAATGCAGATGGTTTCAGTCACTGCTGATATGTTTTTCCACACCTTCCACAATCTATCACTCCAATTTTAAGAAATGAAAGGTTGTATGCTCCTTCTTGTTATGGTAAGAACCGTGCCCAGATATAGCTTAATGCTCAGCTGTGCTTTTAGCTGGAGGGTATAGTTTCACAAGTCACCTAGAGTGGAATTAATAACTCACGGCTCCGCTGTTTTAGTGGGACAAATTGGCTTATCTTGCAATCAGACAAGAACCAGAGCTGGCACCAGGAGAGTCGGTGAGGTGGGGAGCATGTGGTGTGGATGGGGATCTGGAGGAGGGCAGGGCCATCCCAGTGACGGAGGAGAGCTAGCTGCTAATTCAGCTCACCTATCAACCAAGACTCAAACAAGCAGGGAGAGGTCAGATGGCAGTGGTGTCTGAGCAGCTGAGTCACCTCTGCAGCAGCAGGGGGAAAGCTTCTGAAGGCTCTCATGGCAAACATGGTGCTTCAGACCACCATCGTGAGGACTCAGGCAACAGCCCCAAGAGAGGGGTCAGCTTGGAAGCCTCATTACTCAGGAGACAAAAGGTTGCTCTGCTATCAAGCTCCTGCAACAGTATTGATATTAAACCAGTATTACACTCCCACAACAAGGGATTCAAGTTCTAACATGCACGCTATAAAAAGTAAGGAAAACTAAGAGAAAGAAAATATGCATTCATGAGCCAGGTTGGTTTAATAAAGTATTCAATAGTTAACGAATGATGCTTTCAAAACAAAAAGAGGAGCAGGGGTGGTAATGCAGGAGAAAATGGAGCAGGAATAAACTGGATGGCTGGCTGTGAAATTCCTAAGCCGGGCCTGAGGAAGGCAAAGGGAGGAGCTGGTCGGAGATCTCTACTGACTGCTGTCTCTAGAGTGTCTCATAAAAAACCACATGGATCAAATTATTTCATTCCTACACACACATTACGAAGACAAACCTGTTATTAGTGGGAACGCTTTCCTAATATGAAAGGCAATATGGGGTTGTTCTTGTTCTTGCCATATGTCTTTTGTAATGACAGATAAAGAAGGCTGAATTGCCTCTCCGTGCTAGGCAGCAGTTACTGACTAAGGAGATTTTTTATTGAGAAAGTGATTATATTCCTTTCCATGATAATAAAATTCTTCATGGCATTCATTAAAACGTTAAGACTTCCCAGGTAGCCACTGTGCCTTGCTGTGAACGCAGCGCTTTCCCATTTTTCAGGCCCAAGAAATGTGTACGGATGGTTGTATGTATTTTCAGCATCTTTGCAGTTCTCCTTTAAGAACTTCTTATTTGTCTTCCAGGAATAAGCCGAGGAGCGGCCTGATGTTTCTGAGCTGATTCTTGTACTGCTAATCTTCGCTCCACTATTTTTAGACAATTTTAAAAAATCTGCCTGTTTTTCAGTTGTCTTTGCTCGCAGTGATGGCTTATTTATGTGGTCTGGGAACATTTACTGTTTGCCTCAATGCGTTGGTCTGAGCAACAGCTTTCTGACTTGAGCTAGCCCCAGTTTTCCTGATCAGTGGTGGCCTGCTGCGGGGGAGCTCCCCGTGGGGTGCTGCAGGAGGAGATCACAGCTCCCTGCACCCCTCCTGGGATCAATCCTCAGCCATGATCCTGCTTGTTTCTGGGCCAAAGTGCCTGGGAAGGGGCGGATGATTCCCAGAGCTGTCCTGGGCGGTGCAGGGCAGGGCTCCAGCCCTGCTCCTTCTGTCCAAGGAGGATGATGAGCAGGGTAAGGAAGCCTTCATGGCTGGAAGAACTTGGGGCAGCTGGGGGTGCTGAGAGCATATGTGCATACCTAAAAATACTACTCCTTGTGGCTTCAAATGTTTGGAAAGAGTATGTCCCCCAACAGTAAAAGCATGGTGCCACTCGCCATGAGGGCATGAGGTCCCCACAGCACCTCATGGAGGCCAGTGAAAGTGCCTGTAGAAGCAGCTACAAGACTGGGTTCTGGCACCTGAAGATGAAGACACAGCTGAAGCCAATGGGGTCAGTCAAACCCACATTCATGCAGCTGTGCAATAAACAGAGCAAGGGACCCAATTCTGCCCCCACACCAAATGAAAAACTTCACAAAGAGGGAGCAGAGACACTTGGTGGACACAGTTTGGGCCTAGGGGGATGTCTGTTGTCCCTTTCACCATCCATAGTGCTGTGAGAACTCCTGGACTGGGAATCAAAGCTTTATTGCTTAAAGCTTCCTCACCTGAAATAGTCTGAGCAGCTGGCAAAGGCGTTCAGAGCAGCCAGCAGGGGATCCTGGGGCTGGAGCTGGCACTGGGAAAGGTGGACCGTAGCTGTGCAGCATGTGAGCTGTCAGCCATGGGTGTAATCTGTGTCTCCACTACACGGCAGCATTGCCGTTTTGCTGTGAAAACAGCAAAATTTTCTTGTACAGACAGGAAAGTTTCACCTTGAATCTAAATCAGGTCATCTCGTGCTGTGTTTACTGGAGGACACGCAGTGAAAACTAACCCGTGATGGCAGAGAGATGGGCTGGATGTGTTTTTTTCCCCCCTTCCCTCCCTGGCACTACTGCCAGAGGGGAGTGGAGTGAGTGTTTGTAGCTTCCCCAGCCTAGTGAGTGTGGAGTGTGTGTGTGTATTCCCTAGTAAAATCCAGGCTGGACCAGCCAGCAAGCAGAAGACCTGTTAAGTGGGTAAGGGGCCTGGCATCCAGGCAGGGGTGCTGGGTGGACGGGGGCTGTGCTGGTACTTGAGCCAATCCTGAATGTATGTGTGTTGTGAAACCTGAGAGCGCTCTGTCGGTGTGCCTGCACTAGTGAATGGCTGTCTCTACCAGCTGGAGTGGAAGAAATGGTCTCAGCAGTGTGCTTCATGTGAGTCCTTTTGAAGGCAGCTCTGGGGTGGAACAGCTTGTGTGAGCGGCCATCTTAGGGTCCTGTCTCTGCCTGTGTGAGTCTTGTGCAGCTCTGGGATACGTGATCAGCTTTCCTACTGCTTGAACCTGCAAGGGGAAAGCTGCAGCCCCAATCCCCAGCCTGGGCAGAGACCCCAGATCCCCAGGCACTGCGCTGAGGCCCTGCAGCTGGGCAGCAGCACTCCTGAGCAGCAGCGGCTGCAAGAG